>NC_092596.1:3475403-3778870 GCF_047663525.1 Anas platyrhynchos
CATCCAAAAGTGCCCCCAAAGGAAGGCTTTGGGTAAAACTGAACTCCCCAGGGGAGCCTTTATGCAGCCCCACATGCAACTTGACCCTCCTTATTCGCTCTTTCACAGCAAGCCTAAATATAGCCCTAACCGGCATCGAAGATGACTGAAAAATCGGGCCAAAGAAAACGCCTTACAAGACCCTTTCACCCATCCAAAAGTGCCCCCAAAGGAAGGCTTTGGGTACAACTGAACTCCCCAGGGGAGCCTTTACGCAGCCCCACATGCAACTGGACCTTCCGGGTTCGCTGTTTGCGAGCAACCCTTAAATATAACACTAGCCAGCTTGGAAGAAGCCTGAAAACTCGGGCAACAGAAAAAGAATTTCAAGCCCCATTCGCCCATCCAAAAGTGCCCCCAAAGGAAGGCTTTGGGTACATCTGAACTCCCCAGGGGAGCCTTTATGCAGCCCCACATGCAACTGGACCCTCTGGGTTCGCTGTTTCCGAGCAGCACTAAATATAGCCCTAGCCGGCATGGGAGACGACTGAAAACTGGGGCCCGAGAAAAGGCGTTACAAGCCCCTTTCGCCCATCCAAAAGTGCCCCCAGAGGAAGGCTTTAGTTACAAGTGAACTCCCCAGGGGAGCCTTTATGCAGCCCCACATGCAACTTGACCCTCCTTATTCGCTCTTTCACAGCAAGCCTAAATATAGCCCTAACCGGCATAGAAGATGACTGAAAAATCGGGCCAAAGAAAACGCCTTACAAGCCCCTTTCACCCATCCAAAAGTGCCCCCAAAGGAAGGCTTTGGGTACAACTGAACTCCCCAGGGGAGCCTTTACGCAGCCCCACATGCAACTGGACCCTCCGGGTTCGCTGTTTCCGAGCAACATTAAATATAGCCCAAGCCGGCATTGGAGACAACTGAAAACTCGGGCCCCTGAAAATGCGTTGCAACCCCATTCACCCATCCAGAAGTTCCCCCAAAGGAAGGCTTTGGGTACAAGTGAACTCCCCAGGGGAGTCTTTACGCAGCCCCACATGCAACTGGACCCTCCGTATTCGCTCTTTCACAGCAAGCCTAAATATAGCCCTGGCCCGCATGACAGACGGCTGAAAACTCGGGCAAAAGAAAACGCCTTACAAGACCCTTTCACCCATCCAAAAGTGCCCCCAAAGGAAGGCTTTGGGTACAAGTGAACTCCCCAGGGGAGCCTTTACGCAGCCCCACATGCAACTGGACATTCCGTATTTGTTCTTTCACAGCAAGCCTAACTATATCCGTAGCCGGCATCGGAGATGACTGAAGAAGCGGGCCTCAGAAAACGCATTGCGACTTTCTTTCGCCCATCCAAAAGTGCCCCCAAAGGAAGGCTTTGGGTACATCTGAACTCCCCAGGGGAGCCTTTATGCAGTCCCACATGCAACTGGACCCTCTGGGTTCGCTGTTTCCGAGCAACACTAAATATAGCCCTAGCCGGCATTGGAGACAACTGAAAACTTGGGCCCCTGAAAATGCGTTGCAACCCCATTCACCCATCTAGAAATGCCCCCAAAGGAAGGCTTTGGGTACAACTGAACTCCCCAGGGGAGTCTTTATGCAGCCCCACATGCAACTGGACCTTCCGGGTTCGCTGTTTGCGAGCAACCCTTAAATATAACACTAGCCAGCTTGGAAGAAGCCTGAAAACTCGGGCAACAGAAAAAGAATTTCAAGCCCCATTCGCCCATCCAAAAGTGCCCCCAAAGGAAGGCTTTGGGTACATCTGAACTCCCCAGGGGAGCCTTTATGCAGCCCCACATGCAACTGGACCCTCTGGGTTCGCTGTTTCCGAGCAGCACTAAATATAGCCCTAGCCGGCATGGGAGACGACTGAAAACTGGGGCCCGAGAAAAGGCGTTACAAGCCCCTTTCGCCCATCCAAAAGTGCCCCCAGAGGAAGGCTTTAGTTACAAGTGAACTCCCCAGGGGAGCCTTTATGCAGCCCCACATGCAACTTGACCCTCCTTATTCGCTCTTTCACAGCAAGCCTAAATATAGCCCTAACCGGCATAGAAGATGACTGAAAAATCGGGCCAAAGAAAACGCCTTACAAGCCCCTTTCACCCATCCAAAAGTGCCCCCAAAGGAAGGCTTTGGGTACAACTGAACTCCCCAGGGGAGCCTTTACGCAGCCCCACATGCAACTGGACCCTCCGGGTTCGCTGTTTCCGAGCAACATTAAATATAGCCCAAGCCGGCATTGGAGACAACTGAAAACTCGGGCCCCTGAAAATGCGTTGCAACCCCATTCACCCATCCAGAAGTTCCCCCAAAGGAAGGCTTTGGGTACAAGTGAACTCCCCAGGGGAGTCTTTACGCAGCCCCACATGCAACTGGACCCTCCGTATTCGCTCTTTCACAGCAAGCCTAAATATAGCCCTGGCCCGCATGACAGACGGCTGAAAACTCGGGCAAAAGAAAACGCCTTACAAGACCCTTTCACCCATCCAAAAGTGCCCCCAAAGGAAGGCTTTGGGTACAAGTGAACTCCCCAGGGGAGCCTTTACGCAGCCCCACATGCAACTGGACCCTCCGTATTTGTTCTTTCACAGCAAGCCTAACTATATCCGTAGCCGGCATCGGAGATGACTGAAGAAGCGGGCCTCAGAAAACGCATTGCGACTTTCTTTCGCCCATCCAAAAGTGCCCCCAAAGGAAGGCTTTGGGTACATCTGAACTCCCCAGGGGAGCCTTTATGCAGTCCCACATGCAACTGGACCCTCTGGGTTCGCTGTTTCCGAGCAACACTAAATATAGCCCTAGCCGGCATTGGAGACAACTGAAAACTTGGGCCCCTGAAAATGCGTTGCAACCCCATTCACCCATCTAGAAATGCCCCCAAAGGAAGGCTTTGGGTACAACTGAACTCCCCAGGGGAGTCTTTATGCAGCCCCACATGCAACTGGACCCTCCCCGTTCACTCTTTCACCGCAAGCCTAAATATAGCCCTCGGCGCAATGGGAGAAGACTGAAAAAGCGGGCCTCAGAAAATGCATTGCGATTCCCCTTGGACCATCCAAAAGTGCCCCAAAAAGGAAGGCTTTGGGTACAACTGAACTCCCCAGGGGAGCTTTTATGCAGCCCCACATGCAACTGGACCCTCCGGGTTCGCTGTTTCCGAGCAGCACTAAATATAGCCCTAGCCGGCATGGGAGACGACTGAAAACTGGGGCCCGAGAAAACGCGTTACAAGCCTCTTTCGCCCATCCAAAAGTGCCCCCAGAGGAAGGCTTTAGTTACAAGGGAACTCCCCAGGGGAGCCTTTATGCAGCCCCACATGCAACTTGACCCTCCTTATTCGCTCTTTCACAGCAACCCTAAATATAGCCCTAACCGGCATCGAAGATGACTGAAAAATCGGGCCAAAGAAAACGCAGTACAAGACCCTTTCACCCATCCAAAAGTGCCCCCAAAGAAGGCTTTGGGTACATCTGAACTCCCCAGGGGAGCCTTTACGCAGCCCCACATGCAACTGGACCTTCCGGGTTCGCTGTTTCCGAGCAACATTAAATATAGCCCAAGCCGGCATTGGAGACAACTGAAAACTCGGGCCCCTGAAAATGCATTGCAACCCCATTCACCCATCTAGAAATGCCCCCAAAGGAAGGCTTTGGGTACAAGTGAACTCCCCAGGGGAGCCTTTACGAAGCCCCACATGCAACTGGAACCTCCGTATTCGCTCTTTCACAGCAACCCTAAATATAGCCATGGCCCGCATGGCAGACGGCTAAAAACTCAGGCCCCAGAAAACGCCTTACAAGACCCTTTCACCCATCCAAAAGTGCCCCCAAAGGAAGGCTTTGGGTACAACTGAACTCCCCAGGGGAGCCTTTACGCAGCCCCACATGCAACTGGACCTTCCGGGTTCGCTGTTTCCGAGCAACATTAAATATAGCCCAAGCCGGCATTGGAGTCAACTGAAAACTCGGGCCCCTGAAAATGCGTTGCAACCCCATTCACCCATCTAGAAATGCCCCCAAAGGAAGGCTTTGGGTACAAGTGAACTCCCCAGGGGAGCCTTTACTCAGCCCCACATGCAACTGGACCCTCCGTATTCGCTCTTTCACAGCAACCCTAAATATAGCCCTGGCCCGCATGGCAGACGGCTGAAAACTCGGGCCCCAGAAAACGCCTTACAAGACCCTTTCACCCATCCAAAAGTGCCCCCAAAGGAAGGCTTTGGGTACAACTGAACTCCCCAGGGGAGCCTTTACGCAGCCCCACATGCAACTGCACCTTCCGGGTTCGCTGTTTCCAAGCAACCCTTAAATATAACACTAGCCAGCTTGGAAGAAGCCTGAAAACTTGGGCAACAGAAAAAGCGTTTCAAGCCCCATTCGCCCATCCAGATGTGCCCCCAAAGGAAGGCTTTGGGTACAACTGAACTCCCCAGGGGAGCCTTTATGCAGCCCCACATGCAACTGGACCCTCCGTATTTGCTCTTTCACAGCAAGCCTACATATATCCGTAGCCAGCATCGGAGATGACTGAAGAAGCGGGCCTCAGAAAACGCATTGCGACTTTATTTCGCCGATCTAAAAGTGCCCCCAAAGGAAGGCTTTGGGTACAACTGAACTCCCCAGGGGAGTCTTTATGCAGCCCCACGTGCAACGGGACTCTCCCCGTTCACTCTTTCACCGCAAGCCTAAATATAGCCCTCGGCGCAATGGGAGAAGACTGAAAAAGCGGACCTCAGAAAACGCATTGCGATTCCCCTAGGACCATCCAAAAGTGCCCCCAAAGGAAGGCTTTGGGTACAACTGAACTCCCCAGGGGAGCTTTTATGCAGCCCCACATGCAACTGGACCCTCCGGGTTCGCTGTTTCCGAGCAACACTAAATATAGCCCTAACCGGCATGGGAGACGACTGAAAACTGGGGCCCGAGAAAAGGCGTTACAAGCCCCTTTCGCCCATCCAAAAGTGCCCCCAGAGTAAGGCTTTAGTTGCAAGTGAACTCCCCAGGGGAGCCTTTACGCAGCCCCACATGCAACTGGACCTTCCGGGTTCGCTGTTTCCGAGCAACATTAAATATAGCCCAAGCCGGCATTGGAGTCAACTGAAAACTCGGGCCCCTGAAAATGCGTTGCAACCCCATTCACCCATCTAGAAATGCCCCCAAAGGAAGGCTTTGGGTACAAGTGAACTCCCCAGGGGAGCCTTTACGCAGCCCCACATGCAGCTGGACCCTCCGTATTCGCTCTTTCACAGCAACCCTAAATATAGCCCTGGCCCGCATGGCAGACGGCTGAAAACTCGGGCCCAAGAAAACGCCTTACAAGACCCTTTGACCCATCCAAAAGTGCCCCCAAAGGAAGGCTTTGGGTACAACTGAACTCCCCAGGGGAGCCTTTACGCAGCCCCACATGCAACTGGACCTTCCGGGTTCGCTGTTTCCGAGCAACCCTAAGTATAACACTAGCCAGTTTGGAAGAAGCCTGAAAACTCGGGCAACAGAAAAAGCGTTACAAGCCCCTTTCGCCCATCCAAAAGTGCCCCCAGAGGAAGGCTTTAGTTACAAGTGAACTCCCCAGGGGAGCCTTTATGCAGCCCCACATGCAACTTGACCCTCCTTATTCGCTCTTTCACAGCAAGCCTAAATATAGCCCTAACCGGCATCGAAGATGACTGAAAAATCGGGCCAAAGAAAACGCCTTACAAGACCCTTTCACCCATCCAAAAGAGCCCCCAAAGGAAGGCTTTGGGTACAACTGAACTCCCCAGGAGAGCCTTTACGCAGCCCCACATGCAACTGGACCTTCCGGGTTCGCTGTTTCCGAGCAACATTAAATATATCCCAAGCCGGCATTGGAGACAACTGAAAACTCGGGCCCCAGAAAATGCGTTGCAATCCCATTCACCCATCTAGAAATGCCCCCAAAGGAAGGCTTTGGGTACAACTGAACTCCCCAGGGGAGTCTTTATGCAGCCCCACATGCAACTGGACCCTCCCCGTTCACTCTTTCACCGCAAGCCTAAATATAGCCCTCGGCGCAATGGGAGAAGACTGAAAAAGCGGGCCTCAGAAAATGCATTGCGATTCCCCTTGGACCATCCAAAAGTGCCCCAAAAAGGAAGGCTTTGGGTACAACTGAACTCCCCAGGGGAGCTTTTATGCAGCCCCACATGCAACTGGACCCTCCGGGTTCGCTGTTTCCGAGCAGCACTAAATATAGCCCTAGCCGGCATGGGAGACGACTGAAAACTGGGGCCCGAGAAAACGCGTTACAAGCCTCTTTCGCCCATCCAAAAGTGCCCCCAGAGGAAGGCTTTAGTTACAAGGGAACTCCCCAGGGGAGCCTTTATGCAGCCCCACATGCAACTTGACCCTCCTTATTCGCTCTTTCACAGCAAGCCTAAATATAGCCCTAACCGGCATCGAAGATGACTGAAAAATCGGGCCAAAGAAAACGCAGTACAAGACCCTTTCACCCATCCAAAAGTGCCCCCAAAGAAGGCTTTGGGTACATCTGAACTCCCCAGGGGAGCCTTTACGCAGCCCCACATGCAACTGGACCTTCCGGGTTCGCTGTTTCCGAGAAACATTAAATATAGCCCAAGCCGGCATTGGAGACAACTGAAAACTCGGGCCCCTGAAAATGCGTTGCAACCCCATTCACCCATCTAGAAATGCCCCCAAAGGAAGGCTTTGGGTACAAGTGAACTCCCCAGGGGAGCCTTTACGAAGCCCCACATGCAACTGGAACCTCCGTATTCGCTCTTTCACAGCAACCCTAAATATAGCCCTGGCCCGCATGGCAGACGGCTAAAAACTCAGGCCCCAGAAAACGCCTTACAAGACCCTTTCACCCATCCAAAAGTGCCCCCAAAGGAAGGCTTTGGGTACAACTGAACTCCCCAGGGGAGCCTTTACGCAGCCCCACATGCAACTGGACCTTCCGGGTTCGCTGTTTCCGAGCAACCCTAAATATAACACTGGCCAGCTTGGAAGAAGCCTGAAAACTCGGGCAACAGAAAAAGCGTTACAAGCCCCTTTCGCCCAACCAAAAGTGCCCCCAGAGGAAGGCTTTAGTTACAAGTAAACTCCCCAGGGGAGCCTTTACGCAGCCCCACATGCAACTGGACCTTCCGGGTTCGCTGTTTCCGAGCAACATTAAATATAGCCCAAGCCGGCATTGGAGTCAACTGAAAACTCGGGCCCCTGAAAATGCGTTGCAACCCCATTCACCCATCTAGAAATGCCCCCAAAGGAAGGCTTTTGGTACAAGTGAACTCCCCAGGGGAGCCTTTACGCAGCCCCACATGCAACTGGACCCTCCGTATTCGCTCTTTCACAGCAACCCTAAATATAGCCCTGGCCCGCATGGCAGACGGCTGAAAACTCGGGCCCCAGAAAACGCCTTACAAGACCCTTTCACCCATCCAAAAGTGCCCCCAAAGGAAGGCTTTGGGTACAACTGAACTCCCCAGGGGAGCCTTTACGCAGCCCCACATGCAACTGGACCTTCCGGGTTCGCTGTTTCCGAGCAACATTAAATATAGCCCAAGCCGGCATTGGAGACAACTGAAAACTCGGGCCCCTGAAAATGCGTTGCAACCCCATTCACCCATCTAGAAATGCCCCCAAAGGAAGGCTTTGGGTACAAGTGAACTCCCCAGGGGAGCCTTTACGCAGCCCCACATGCAACTGGACCCTCCGTATTCGCTCTTTCACAGCAACCCTAAATATAGCCCTGGCCCGCATGGCAGACGGCTGAAAACTCGGGCCCCAGAAAACGCCTTACAAGACCCTTTCACCCATCCAAAAGTGCCCCCAAAGGAAGGCTTTGGGTACAACTGAACTCCCCAGGGGAGCCTTTACGCAGCCCCACATGCAACTGGACCTTCCGGGTTCGCTGTTTCCGAGCAACCCTAAGTATAACACTAGCCAGCTTGGAAGAAGCCTGAAAACTCGGGCAACAGAAAAAGCGTTACAAGCCCCTTTCGCCCATCCAAAAGTGCCCCCAGAGGAAGGCTTTAGTTACAAGTGAACTCCCCAGGGGAGCCTTTATGCAGCCCCACATGCAACTTGACCCTCCTTATTCGCTCTTTCACAGCAAGCCTAAATATAGCCCTAACCGGCATCGAAGATGACTGAAAAATCGGGCCAAAGAGAACGCCTTACAAGACCCTTTCACCCATCCAAAAGTGCCCCCAAAGGAAGGCTTTGGGTACAACTGAACTCCCCAGGGGAGCCTTTACGCAGCCCCACATGCAACTGCACCTTCCGGGTTCGCTGTTTCCGAGCAACCCTTAAATATAACACTAGCCAGCTTGGAAGAAGCCTGAAAACTCGGGCAACAGAAAAAGCGTTTCAAGCCCCATTCGCCCAACCAAAAGTGCCCCCAAAGGAAGGCTTTGGGTACAACTGAACTCCCCAGGGGAGCCTTTATGCAGCCCCACATGCAACTGGACCCTCCGTATTTGCTCTTTCACAGCAAGCCTAAATATATCCGTAGCCGGCATCGGAGATGACTGAAGAAGCGGGCCTCAGAAAACGCATTGCGACTTTCTTTCGCCCATCCAAAAGTGCCCCCAAAGGAAGGCTTTGCGTACATCTGAACTCCCCAGGGGAGCCTTTACGCAGCCCCACATGCAACTGGACCCTCTGGGTTCGCTGTTTCCGAGCAACACTAAATATAGACCTAGCCGGCATTGGAGACAACTGAAAACTCGGGCCCCTGAAAATGCGTTGCAACCCCATTCACCCATCTAGAAATGCCCCCAAAGGAAGGCTTTGGGTACAACTGAACTCCCCAGGGGAGTCTTTATGCAGCCCCACATGCAACGGGACTCTCCCCGTTCACTCTTTCACCGCAAGCCTAAATATAGCCCTCGGCGCAATGGGAGAAGACTGAAAAAGCGGACCTCAGAAAACGCATTGCGATTCCCCTTGGACCATCCAAAAGTGCCCCCAAAGGAAGGCTTTGGGTACAACTGAACTCCCCAGGGGAGCCTTTATGCAGCCCCACATGCAACTGGACCCTCCGTATTTGCTCTTTCACAGCAAGCCTAAATATATCCGTAGCCGGCATCGGAGATGACTGAAGAAGCGGGCCTCAGAAAACGCATTGCGACTTTCTTTCGCCCAATCCAAAAGTGCCCCCAAAGGAAGGCTTTGGGTACATCTGAACTCCCCAGGGGAGCCTTTACGCAGCCCCACATGCAACTGGACCCTCTGGGTTCGCTGTTTCCGAGCAACACTAAATATAGCCCTAGCCGGCATTGGAGACAACTGAAAACTCGGGCCCCTGAAAATGCGTTGCAACCCCATTCACCCATCTAGAAATGCCCCCAAAGGAAGGCTTTGGGTACAACTGAACTCCCCAGGGGAGTCTTTATGCAGCCCCACATGCAACTGGACCCTCCCCGATCACTCTTTCATCGCAAGCCTAAATATAGTCCTCGGCGCAATGGGAGAAGACTGAAAAAGCGGCCCTCAGAAAACGCATTGCGATTCCCCTTGGACCATCCAAAAGTGCCCCCAAAGGAAGGCTTTGGGTACAACTGAACTCCCCAGGGGAGCTTTTATGCAGCCCCACATGCAACTGGACCCTCCGGGTTCACTGTTTCCGAGCAGCACTAAATATAGCCCTAGCCGGCATGGGAGACGACTGAAAACTGGGGCCCGAGAAAAGGCGTTACAAGCCCCTTTCGCCCATCCAAAAGTGCCCCCAGAGGAAGGCTTTAGTTACAAGTGAAGTCCCCAGGGGAGCCTTTACGCAGCCCCACATGCAACTGGACCTTCCGGGTTCGCTGTTTCCGAGCAACATTAAATATAGCCCAAGCCGGCATTGGAGACAACTGAAAACTCGGGCCCCTGAAAATGCGTTGCAACCCCATTCACCCATCTAGAAATGCCCCCAAAGGAAGGCTTTGGGTACAAGTGAACTCCCCAGGGGAGCCTTTACGCAGCCCCACATGCAACTGGAACCTCCGTATTCGCTCTATCACAAAAACCCTAAATATAGCCCTGGCCCGCATGGCAGACGGCTGAAAACTCGGGCCCCAGAAAACGGCTTACAAGACCCTTTCACCCATCCAAAAGTGCCCCCAAAGGAAGGCTTTGGGTACAACTGAACTCCCCAGGGGAGCCTTTACGCAGCCCCACATGCAACTGGACCTTCCGGGTTCGCTGTTTCCAAGCAACCCTTAAATATAACACTAGCCAGCTTGGAAGAAGCCTGAAAACTCGGGCAACAGAAAAAGCGTTTCAAGCCCCATTCGCCCATTCAGATGTGCCCCCAAAGGAAGGCTTTGGGTAGAAATGAACTCCCCAGGGGAGTCTTTATGCAGCCCCACATGCAACGGGACTCTCCCCGTTCACTCTTTCACCGCAAGCCTAAATATAGCCCTCGGCGCAATGGGAGAAGACTGAAAAAGCGGACCTCAGAAAACGCATTGCGATTCCCCTTGGACCATCCAAAAGTGCCCCCAAAGGAAGACTTTGGGTACAACTGAACTCCCCAGGGGAGCTTTTATGCAGCCCCACATGCAACTGGACCCTCCGGGTTCGCTGTTTCCGAGCAACACTAAATATAGCCCTAGCCGGCATGGGAGACGACTGAAAAGTCGGGCCAAAGAAAACGCCTTACAAGACCCTTTCGCCCATCCAAAAGTGCCCCCAGAGGAAGGCTTTGGGTACAACTGAACTCCCCAGGGGAGCCATTACGCAGCCCCACATGCAACTGGACCTTCCGGGTTCGCTGTTTCCGAGCAACCCTAAGTATAACACTAGCCAGCTTGGAAGAAGCCTGAAAACTCGGGCAACAGAAAAAGCGTTACAAGCCCCTTTCGCCCATCCAAAAGTGCCCCCAGAGGAAGGCTTTAGTTACAAGTGAACTCCCCAGGGGAGCCTTTATGCAGCCCCACATGCAACTGGACCCTCCTTATTCGCTCTTTCACAGCAAGCCTAAATATAGCCCTAACCGGCATCGAAGATGACTGAAAAATCGGGCCAAAGAAAACGCCTTACAAGACCCTTTCACCCATCCAAAAGTGCCCCCAAAGGAAGGCTTTGGGTACAAGTGAACTCCCCAGGGGAGCCTTTACGCAGCCCCACATGCAACTGGACCTTCCGGGTTCGCTGTTTCCGAGCAACATTAAATATAGCCCAAGCCGGCATTGGAGACAACTGAAAACTCGGGCCCCTGAAAATGCGTTGCAACCCCATTCACCCATCTAGAAATGCCCCCAAAGGAAGGCTTTGGGTACAACTGAACTCCCCAGGGGAGCCTTTATGCAGCCCCACATGCAACTGGACCCTCCGTATGCGCTCTTTCACAGCAACCCTAAATATAGCCCTAACCGGCATCGAAGATGACTGAAAAATCGGGCCAAAGAAAACGCCTTACAAGACCCTTTCACCCATCCAAAAGTGCCCCCAAAGGAAGGCTTTGGGTACAACTGAACTCCCCAGGGGAGCCTTTACGCAGCCCCACATGCAACTGGACCTTCCGGGTTCCCTGTTTCCAAGCAACCCTTAAATATAACACTAGCCAGCTTGGAAGAAGCCTGAAAACTCGGGCAACAGAAAAAGCGTTTCAAGCCCCATTCGCCCATCCAGATGTGCCCCCAAAGGAAGGCTTTGGGTACAAATGAACTCCCCAGGGGAGTCTTTATGCAGCCCCACATGCAACGGGACTCTCCCCGTTCACTCTTTCACCGCAAGCCTAAATATAGCCCTCGGCGCAATGGGAGAAGACTGAAAAAGCGGACCTCAGAAAACGCATTGCGACTTTCTTTCGCCGATCTAAAAGTGCCCCCAAAGGAAGGCTTTGGGTACAACTGAACTCCCCAGGGGAGCTTTTATGCAGCCCCACATGCAACTGGACCCTCCGGGTTCGCTGTTTCCGAGCAACACTAAATATAGCCCTAGCCGGCATGGGAGACGACTGAAAAGTCGGGCCAAAGAAAACGCCTTAGAAGCCCCTTTCGCCCATCCAAAAGTGCCCCCAGAGGAAGGCTTTAGTTACAAGTGAACTCCCCAGGGGAGCCTTTATGCAGCCCCACATGCAACTTGACCCTCCTTATTCGCTCTTTCACAGCAAGCCTAAATATAGCCCTAACCGGCATCGAAGATGACTGAAAAATCGGGCCAAAGAAAATGCCTTACAAGACCCTTTCACCCATCCAAAAGTGCCCCCAAAGGAAGGCTTTGGGTACAACTTAACTCCCCAGGGGAGCCATTACGCAGCCCCACATGCAACTGGACCTTCCGGGTTCGCTGTTTCCGAGCAACCCTAAGTATAACACTAGCCAGCTTGGAAGAAGCCTGAAAACTCGGGCAACAGAAAAAGCGTTACAAGCCCCTTTCGCCCATCCAAAAGTGCCCCCAGAGGAAGGCTTTAGTTACAAGTGAACTCCCCAGGGGAGCCTTTATGCAGCCCCACATGCAACTTGACCCTCCTGATTCGCTCTTTCACAGCAACCCTAAATATAGCCCTAACCGGCATCGAAGATGACTGAAAAATCGGGCCAAAGAAAACGCCTTACAAGACCCTTTCACCCATCCAAAAGTGCCCCCAAAGGAAGGCTTTGGGTACAACTGAACTCCCCAGGGGAGCCTTTACGCAGCCCCACATGCAACTGGACCTTCCGGGTTCGCTGTTTCCGAGCAACATTAAATATAGCCCAAGCCGGCATTGGAGACAACTGAAAACTCGGGCCCCAGAAAATGCGTTGCAACCCCATTCACCCATCTAGAAATGCCCCCAAAGGAAGGCTTTGGGTACAAGTGAACTCCCCAGGGGAGCCTTTACGCAGCCCCACATGCAACTGGACCCTCCGTATTCGCTCTTTCACAGCAACCCTAAATATAGCCCTAACCGGCATCGAAGATGACTGAAAAATCGGGCCAAAGAAAACGCCTTACAAGACCCTTTCACCCATCCAAAAGTGCCCCCAAAGGAAGGCTTTGGGTACAACTGAACTCCCCAGGGGAGCCTTTACGCAGCCCCACATGCAACTGGACCTTCCGGGTTCGCTGTTTCCGAGCAACCCTAAGTATAACACTAGCCAGCTTGGAAGAAGCCTGAAAACTCGGGCAACAGAAAAAGCGTTACAAGCCCCTTTCGCCCATCCAAAAGTGCCCCCAGAGGAAGGCTTTAGTTACAAGTGAACTCCCCAGGGGAGCCTTTATGCAGCCCCACATGCAACTTGACCCTCCTTATTCGCTCTTTCACAGCAAGCCTAAATATAGCCCTAACCGGCATCGAAGATGACTGAAAAATCGGGCCAAAGAGAACGCCTTACAAGACCCTTTCACCCATCCAAAAGTGCCCCCAAAGGAAGGCTTTGGGTACAACTGAACTCCCCAGGGGAGCCTTTACGCAGCCCCACATGCAACTGCACCTTCCGGGTTCGCTGTTTCCGAGCAACCCTTAAATATAACACTAGCCAGCTTGGAAGAAGCCTGAAAACTCGGGCAACAGAAAAAGCGTTTCAAGCCCCATTCGCCCAACCAAAAGTGCCCCCAAAGGAAGGCTTTGGGTACAACTGAACTCCCCAGGGGAGCCTTTATGCAGCCCCACATGCAACTGGACCCTCCGTATTTGCTCTTTCACAGCAAGCCTAAATATATCCGTAGCCGGCATCGGAGATGACTGAAGAAGCGGGCCTCAGAAAACGCATTGCGACTTTCTTTCGCCCATCCAAAAGTGCCCCCAAAGGAAGGCTTTGCGTACATCTGAACTCCCCAGGGGAGCCTTTACGCAGCCCCACATGCAACTGGACCCTCTGGGTTCGCTGTTTCCGAGCAACACTAAATATAGACCTAGCCGGCATTGGAGACAACTGAAAACTCGGGCCCCTGAAAATGCGTTGCAACCCCATTCACCCATCTAGAAATGCCCCCAAAGGAAGGCTTTGGGTACAACTGAACTCCCCAGGGGAGTCTTTATGCAGCCCCACATGCAACGGGACTCTCCCCGTTCACTCTTTCACCGCAAGCCTAAATATAGCCCTCGGCGCAATGGGAGAAGACTGAAAAAGCGGACCTCAGAAAACGCATTGCGATTCCCCTTGGACCATCCAAAAGTGCCCCCAAAGGAAGGCTTTGGGTACAACTGAACTCCCCAGGGGAGCCTTTATGCAGCCCCACATGCAACTGGACCCTCCGTATTTGCTCTTTCACAGCAAGCCTAAATATATCCGTAGCCGGCATCGGAGATGACTGAAGAAGCGGGCCTCAGAAAACGCATTGCGACTTTCTTTCGCCCAATCCAAAAGTGCCCCCAAAGGAAGGCTTTGGGTACATCTGAACTCCCCAGGGGAGCCTTTACGCAGCCCCACATGCAACTGGACCCTCTGGGTTCGCTGTTTCCGAGCAACACTAAATATAGCCCTAGCCGGCATTGGAGACAACTGAAAACTCGGGCCCCTGAAAATGCGTTGCAACCCCATTCACCCATCTAGAAATGCCCCCAAAGGAAGGCTTTGGGTACAACTGAACTCCCCAGGGGAGTCTTTATGCAGCCCCACATGCAACTGGACCCTCCCCGATCACTCTTTCATCGCAAGCCTAAATATAGTCCTCGGCGCAATGGGAGAAGACTGAAAAAGCGGCCCTCAGAAAACGCATTGCGATTCCCCTTGGACCATCCAAAAGTGCCCCCAAAGGAAGGCTTTGGGTACAACTGAACTCCCCAGGGGAGCTTTTATGCAGCCCCACATGCAACTGGACCCTCCGGGTTCACTGTTTCCGAGCAGCACTAAATATAGCCCTAGCCGGCATGGGAGACGACTGAAAACTGGGGCCCGAGAAAAGGCGTTACAAGCCCCTTTCGCCCATCCAAAAGTGCCCCCAGAGGAAGGCTTTAGTTACAAGTGAAGTCCCCAGGGGAGCCTTTACGCAGCCCCACATGCAACTGGACCTTCCGGGTTCGCTGTTTCCGAGCAACATTAAATATAGCCCAAGCCGGCATTGGAGACAACTGAAAACTCGGGCCCCTGAAAATGCGTTGCAACCCCATTCACCCATCTAGAAATGCCCCCAAAGGAAGGCTTTGGGTACAAGTGAACTCCCCAGGGGAGCCTTTACGCAGCCCCACATGCAACTGGAACCTCCGTATTCGCTCTATCACAAAAACCCTAAATATAGCCCTGGCCCGCATGGCAGACGGCTGAAAACTCGGGCCCCAGAAAACGGCTTACAAGACCCTTTCACCCATCCAAAAGTGCCCCCAAAGGAAGGCTTTGGGTACAACTGAACTCCCCAGGGGAGCCTTTACGCAGCCCCACATGCAACTGGACCTTCCGGGTTCGCTGTTTCCAAGCAACCCTTAAATATAACACTAGCCAGCTTGGAAGAAGCCTGAAAACTCGGGCAACAGAAAAAGCGTTTCAAGCCCCATTCGCCCATCCAGATGTGCCCCCAAAGGAAGGCTTTGGGTAGAAATGAACTCCCCAGGGGAGTCTTTATGCAGCCCCACATGCAACGGGACTCTCCCCGTTCACTCTTTCACCGCAAGCCTAAATATAGCCCTCGGCGCAATGGGAGAAGACTGAAAAAGCGGACCTCAGAAAACGCATTGCGATTCCCCTTGGACCATCCAAAAGTGCCCCCAAAGGAAGACTTTGGGTACAACTGAACTCCCCAGGGGAGCTTTTATGCAGCCCCACATGCAACTGGACCCTCCGGGTTCGCTGTTTCCGAGCAACACTAAATATAGCCCTAGCCGGCATGGGAGACGACTGAAAAGTCGGGCCAAAGAAAACGCCTTACAAGACCCTTTCGCCCATCCAAAAGTGCCCCCAGAGGAAGGCTTTGGGTACAACTGAACTCCCCAGGGGAGCCATTACGCAGCCCCACATGCAACTGGACCTTCCGGGTTCGCTGTTTCCGAGCAACCCTAAGTATAACACTAGCCAGCTTGGAAGAAGCCTGAAAACTCGGGCAACAGAAAAAGCGTTACAAGCCCCTTTCGCCCATCCAAAAGTGCCCCCAGAGGAAGGCTTTAGTTACAAGTGAACTCCCCAGGGGAGCCTTTATGCAGCCCCACATGCAACTGGACCCTCCTTATTCGCTCTTTCACAGCAAGCCTAAATATAGCCCTAACCGGCATCGAAGATGACTGAAAAATCGGGCCAAAGAAAACGCCTTACAAGACCCTTTCACCCATCCAAAAGTGCCCCCAAAGGAAGGCTTTGGGTACAAGTGAACTCCCCAGGGGAGCCTTTACGCAGCCCCACATGCAACTGGACCTTCCGGGTTCGCTGTTTCCGAGCAACATTAAATATAGCCCAAGCCGGCATTGGAGACAACTGAAAACTCGGGCCCCTGAAAATGCGTTGCAACCCCATTCACCCATCTAGAAATGCCCCCAAAGGAAGGCTTTGGGTACAACTGAACTCCCCAGGGGAGCCTTTATGCAGCCCCACATGCAACTGGACCCTCCGTATGCGCTCTTTCACAGCAACCCTAAATATAGCCCTAACCGGCATCAAAGATGACTGAAAAATCGGGCCAAAGAAAACGCCTTACAAGACCCTTTCACCCATCCAAAAGTGCCCCCAAAGGAAGGCTTTGGGTACAACTGAACTCCCCAGGGGAGCCTTTACGCAGCCCCACATGCAACTGGACCTTCCGGGTTCCCTGTTTCCAAGCAACCCTTAAATATAACACTAGCCAGCTTGGAAGAAGCCTGAAAACTCGGGCAACAGAAAAAGCGTTTCAAGCCCCATTCGCCCATCCAGATGTGCCCCCAAAGGAAGGCTTTGGGTACAAATGAACTCCCCAGGGGAGTCTTTATGCAGCCCCACATGCAACGGGACTCTCCCCGTTCACTCTTTCACCGCAAGCCTAAATATAGCCCTCGGCGCAATGGGAGAAGACTGAAAAAGCGGACCTCAGAAAACGCATTGCGACTTTCTTTCGCCGATCTAAAAGTGCCCCCAAAGGAAGGCTTTGGGTACAACTGAACTCCCCAGGGGAGCTTTTATGCAGCCCCACATGCAACTGGACCCTCCGGGTTCGCTGTTTCCGAGCAACACTAAATATAGCCCTAGCCGGCATGGGAGACGACTGAAAAGTCGGGCCAAAGAAAACGCCTTACAAGACCCTTTCGCCCATCCAAAAGTGCCCCCAGAGGAAGGCTTTAGTTACAAGTGAACTCCCCAGGGGAGCCTTTATGCAGCCCCACATGCAACTTGACCCTCCTTATTCGCTCTTTCACAGCAAGCCTAAATATAGCCCTAACCGGCATCGAAGATGACTGAAAAATCGGGCCAAAGAAAATGCCTTACAAGACCCTTTCACCCATCCAAAAGTGCCCCCAAAGGAAGGCTTTGGGTACAACTTAACTCCCCAGGGGAGCCATTACGCAGCCCCACATGCAACTGGACCTTCCGGGTTCGCTGTTTCCGAGCAACCCTAAGTATAACACTAGCCAGCTTGGAAGAAGCCTGAAAACTCGGGCAACAGAAAAAGCGTTACAAGCCCCTTTCGCCCATCCAAAAGTGCCCCCAGAGGAAGGCTTTAGTTACAAGTGAACTCCCCAGGGGAGCCTTTATGCAGCCCCACATGCAACTTGACCCTCCTGATTCGCTCTTTCACAGCAACCCTAAATATAGCCCTAACCGGCATCGAAGATGACTGAAAAATCGGGCCAAAGAAAACGCCTTACAAGACCCTTTCACCCATCCAAAAGTGCCCCCAAAGGAAGGCTTTGGGTACAACTGAACTCCCCAGGGGAGCCTTTACGCAGCCCCACATGCAACTGGACCTTCCGGGTTCGCTGTTTCCGAGCAACATTAAATATAGCCCAAGCCGGCATTGGAGACAACTGAAAACTCGGGCCCCAGAAAATGCGTTGCAACCCCATTCACCCATCTAGAAATGCCCCCAAAGGAAGGCTTTGGGTACAAGTGAACTCCCCAGGGGAGCCTTTACGCAGCCCCACATGCAACTGGACCCTCCGTATTCGCTCTTTCACAGCAACCCTAAATATAGCCCTAACCGGCATCGAAGATGACTGAAAAATCGGGCCAAAGAAAACGCCTTACAAGACCCTTTCACCCATCCAAAAGTGCCCCCAAAGGAAGGCTTTGGGTACAACTGAACTCCCCAGGGGAGCCTTTACGCAGCCCCACATGCAACTGGACCTTCCGGGTTCGCTGTTTCCAAGCAACCCTTAAATATAACACTAGCCAGCTTGGAAGAAGCCTGAAAACTCGGGCAACAGAAAAAGCGTTTCAAGCCCCATTCGCCCATCCAGATGTGCCCCCAAAGGAAGGCTTTGGGTACAAATGAACTCCCCAGGGGAGTCTTTATGCAGCCCCACATGCAACGGGACTCTCCCCGTTCACTCTTTCACCGCAAGCCTAAATATAGCCCTCGGCGCAATGGGAGAAGACTGAAAAAGCGGACCTCAGAAAACGCATTGCGATTCCCCTTGGACCATCCAAAAGTGCCCCCAAAGGAAGACTTTGGGTACAACTGAACTCCCCAGGGGAGCTTTTATGCAGCCCCACATGCAACTGGACCCTCCGGGTTCGCTGTTTCCGAGCAACACTAAATATAGCCCTAGCCGGCATGGGAGACGACTGAAAAGTCGGGCCAAAGAAAACGCCTTACAAGCCCCTTTCGCCCATCCAAAAGTGCCCCCAGAGGAAGGCTTTAGTTACAAGGGAACTCCCCAGGGGAGCCTTTATGCAGCCCCACATGCAACTTGACCCTCCTTATTCGCTCTTTCACAGCAAGCCTAAATATAGCCCTAACCGGCATCGAAGATGACTGAAAAATCGGGCCAAAGAAAATGCCTTACAAGACCCTTTCACCCATCCAAAAGTGCCCCCAAAGGAAGGCTTTGGGTACAACTGAACTCCCCAGGGGAGCCATTACGCAGCCCCACATGCAACTGGACCTTCCGGGTTCGCTGTTTCCGAGCAACCCTAAGTATAACACTAGCCAGCTTGGAAGAAGCCTGAAAACTCGGGCAACAGAAAAAGCGTTACAAGCCCCTTTCGCCCATCCAAAAGTGCCCCCAGAGGAAGGCTTTAGTTACAAGTGAACTCCCCAGGGGAGCCTTTATGCAGCCCCACATGCAACTTGACCCTCCTTATTCGCTCTTTCACAGCAACCCTAAATATAGCCCTAACCGGCATCGAAGATGACTGAAAAATCGGGCCAAAGAAAACGCCTTACAAGACCCTTTCACCCATCCAAAAGTGCCCCCAAAGGAAGGCTTTGGGTACAACTGAACTCCCCAGGGGAGCCTTTACGCAGCCCCACATGCAACTGGACCTTCCGGGTTCGCTGTTTCCGAGCAACCCTAAGTATAACACTAGCCAGCTTGGAAGAAGCCTGAAAACTCGGGCAACAGAAAAAGCGTTACAAGCCCCTTTCACCCATCCAAAAGTGCCCCCAGAGGAAGGCTTTAGTTACAAGTGAACTCCCCAGGGGAGCCTTTATGCAGCCCCACATGCAACTTGACCCTCCTTATTCGCTCTTTCACAGCAAGCCTAAATATAGCCCTAACCGGCATCGAAGATGACTGAAAAATCGGGCCAAAGAGAACGCCTTACAAGACCCTTTCACCCATCCAAAAGTGCCCCCAAAGGAAGGCTTTGGGTACAAGTGAACTCCCCAGGGGAGCCTTTACGCAGCCCCACATGCAACTGCACCTTCCGGGTTCGCTGTTTCCGAGCAACCCTTAAATATAACACTAGCCAGCTTGGAAGAAGCCTGAAAACTCGGGCAACAGAAAAAGCGTTTCAAGCCCCATTCGCCCAACCAAAAGTGCCCCCAAAGGAAGGCTTTGGGTACAACTGAACTCCCCAGGGGAGCCTTTATGCAGCCCCACATGCAACTGGACCCTCCGTATTTGCTCTTTCACAGCAAGCCTAAATATATCCGTAGCCGGCATCGGAGATGACTGAAGAAGCGGGCCTCAGAAAACGCATTGCGACTTTCTTTCGCCCATCCAAAAGTGCCCCCAAAGGAAGGCTTTGGGTACATCTGAACTCCCCAGGGGAGCCTTTATGCAGCCCCACATGCAACTGGACCCTCTGGGTTCGCTGTTTCCGAGCAACACTAAATATAGCCCTAGCCGGCATTGGAGACAACTGAAAACTCGGGCCCCTGAAAATGCGTTGCAACCCCATTCACCCATCTAGAAATGCCCCCAAAGGAAGGCTTTGGGTACAACTGAACTCCCCAGGGGAGTCTTTATGCAGCCCCACATGCAACTGGACCCTCCCCGATCACTCTTTCACCGCAAGCCTAAATATAGTCCTCGGCGCAATGGGAGAAGACTGAAAAAGTGGCCCTCAGAAAACGCATTGCGATTCCCCTTGGACCATCCAAAAGTGCCCCCAAAGGAAGGCTTTGGGTACAACTGAACTCCCCAGGGGAGCTTTTATGCAGCCCCACATGCAACTGGACCCTCCGGGTTCACTGTTTCCGAGCAGCACTAAATATAGCCCTAGCCAGCATGGGAGACGACTGAAAACTGGGGCCCGAGAAAAGGCGTTACAAGCCCCTTTCGCCCATCCAAAAGTGCCCCCAGAGGAAGGCTTTAGTTACAAGTGAACTCCCCAGGGGAGCCTTTACGCAGCCCCACATGCAACTGGACCTTCCGGATTCGCTGTTTCCGAGCAACATTAAATATAGCCCAAGCCGGCATTGGAGACAACTGAAAACTCGGGCCCCTGAAAATGCGTTGCAACCCCATTCACCCATCTAGAAATGCCCCCAAAGGAACGCTTTGGGTACAAGTGAACTCCCCAGGGGAGCCTTTACGCAGCCCCACATGCAACTGGAACCTCCGTATTCGCTCTATCACAAAAACCCTAAATATAGCCCTGGCCCGCATGGCAGACGGCTGAAAACTCGGGCCCCAGAAAACGCCTTACAAGACCCTTTCACCCATCCAAAAGTGCCCCCAAAGGAAGGCTTTGGGTACAACTGAACTCCCCAGGGGAGCCTTTACGCAGCCCCACATGCAACTGGACCTTCCGGGTTCGCTGTTTCCAAGCAACCCTTAAATATAACACTAGCCAGCTTGGAAGAAGCCTGAAAACTCGGGCAACAGAAAAAGCGTTTCAAGCCCCATTCGCCCATCCAGATGTGCCCCCAAAGGAAGGCTTTGGGTACAAATGAACTCCCCAGGGGAGTCTTTATGCAGCCCCACATGCAACGGGACTCTCCCCGTTCACTCTTTCACCGTAAGCCTAAATATAGCCCTCGGCGCAATGGGAGAAGACTGAAAAAGCGGACCTCAGAAAACGCATTGCGATTCCCCTTGGACCATCCAAAAGTGCCCCCAAAGGAAGACTTTGGGTACAACTGAACTCCCCAGGGGAGCCATTACGCAGCCCCACATGCAACTGGACCCTCCGGGTTCGCTGTTTCCGAGCAACACTAAATATAGCCCTAGCCGGCATGGGAGATGACTGAAAAGTCGGGCCAAAGAAAACGCCTTACAAGCCCCTTTCGCCCATCCAAAAGTGCCCCCAGAGGAAGGCTTTAGTTACAAGGGAACTCCCCAGGGGAGCATTTATGCAGCCCCACATGCAACTTGACCCTCCTTATTCGCTCTTTCACAGCAAGCCTAAATATAGCCCTAACCGGCATCGAAGATGACTGAAAAATCGGGCCAAAGAAAATGCCTTACAAGACCCTTTCACCCATCCAAAAGTGCCCCCAAAGGAAGGCTTTGGGTACAACTGAACTCCCCAGGGGAGCCATTACGCAGCCCCACATGCAACTGGACCTTCCGGGTTCGCTGTTTCCGAGCAACCCTAAGTATAACACTAGCCAGCTTGGAAGAAGCCTGAAAACTCAGGCAACAGAAAAAGCGTTACAAGCCCCTTTCGCCCATCCAAAAGTGCCCCCAGAGGAAGGCTTTAGTTACAAGTGAACTCCCCAGGGGAGCCTTTACGCAGCCCCACATGCAACTGGACCCTCTGGGTTCGCTGTTTCCGAGCAACACTAAATATAGCCCTAGCCGGCATTGGAGACAACTGAAAACTCGGGCCCCTGAAAATGCGTTGCAACCCCATTCACCCATCTAGAAATGCCCCCAAAGGAAGGCTTTGGGTACAACTGAACTCCCCAGGGGAGTCTTTATGCAGCCCCACATGCAACTGGACCCTCCCCGATCACTCTTTCACCGCAAGCCTAAATATAGCCCTCGGCGCAATGGGAGAAGACTGAAAAAGCGGGCCTCAGAAAACGCATTGCGATTCCCCTTGGACCATCCAAAAGTGCCCCCAAAGGAAGGCTTTGGGTACAACTGAACTCCCCAGGGGAGCCTTTATGCAGCCCCACATGCAACTGGACCCTCCGGGTTCCCTGTTTCCGAGCAGCACTAAATATAGCCCTAGCCGGCATGGGAGACGACTGAAAACTGGGGCCCGAGAAAAGGCGTTACAAGCCCCTTTCGCCCATCCAAAAGTGCCCCCAGAGGAAGGCTTTAGTTACAAGTGAACTCCACAGGGGAGCCTTTATGCAGCCCCACATGCAACTGGACCTTCCGGGTTCTCTGTTTCCGAGCAACATTAAATATAGCCCAAGCCGGCATTGGAGACAACTGAAAACTCGGGCAACAGAAAAAGCGTTTCAAGCCCCATTCGCCCATCCAGATGTGCCCCCAAAGCAAGGCTTTGGGTACAAATGAACTCCCCAGGGGAGCCTTTATGCAGCCCCACATGCAACTGGACCCTCCGTGTTTCCTCTTTCACAGCAAGCCTACATATATCCGTAGCCGGCATCGGAGATGACTGAAGAAGCGGGCCTCAGAAAACGCATTGCGACTTTCTTTCGCCGATCTAAAAGTGCCCCCAAAGGAAGGCTTTGGGTACAACTGAACTCCCCAGGGGAGTCTTTATGCAGCCCCACATGCAACGGGACTCTCCCCGTTCACTCTTTCACCGCAAGCCTAAATATAGCCCTCGGCGCAATGGGAGAAGACTGAAAAAGCGGCCCTCAGAAAACGCATTGCGATTCCCCTTGGACCATCCAAAAGTGCCCCCAAAGGAAGACTTTGGGTACAACTGAACTCCCCAGGGGAGCTTTTATGCAGCCCCACATGCAACTGGACCCTCCGGGTTCGCTGTTTCCGAGCAGCACTAAATATAGCCCTAGCCGGCATGGGAGACGACTGAAAAGTCGGGCCAAAGAAAACGCCTTACAAGACCCTTTCGCCCATCCAAAAGTGCCCCCAGAGGAAGGCTTTAGTTATAAGGGAACTCCCCAGGGGAGCCTTTATGCAGCCCCACATGCAACTTGACCCTCCTTATTCGCTCTTTCACAGCAAGCCTAAATATAGCCCTAACCGGCATCGAAGATGACTGAAAAATCGGGCCAAAGAAAATGCCTTACAAGACCCTTTCACCCATCCAAAAGTGCCCCCAAAGGAAGGCTTTGGGTACAACTGAACTCCCCAGGGGAGCCATTACGCAGCCCCACATGCAACTGGACCTTCCGGGTTCGCTGTTTCCGAGCAACCCTAAGTATAACACTAGCCAGCTTGGAAGAAGCCTGAAAACTCGGGCAACAGAAAAAGCGTTTCAAGCCCCTTTCGCCCATCCAAAAGTGCCCCCAGAGGAAGGCTTTAGTTACAAGTGAACTCCCCAGGGGAGCCTTTATGCAGCCCCACATGCAACTGGACCCTCCTTATTCGCTCTTTCACAGCAACCCTAAATATAGCCCTAACCGGCATCGAAGATGACTGAAAAATCGGGCCAAAGAAAACGCCTTACAAGACCCTTTCACCCATCCAAAAGTGCCCCCAAAGGAAGGCTTTGGGTACAAGTGAACTCCCCAGGGGAGCCTTTACGCAGCCCCACATGCAACTGGACCTTCCGGGTTCGCTGTTTCCGAGCAACATTAAATATAGCCCAAGCCGGCATTGGAGACAACTGAAAACTCGGGCCCCTGAAAATGCGTTGCAACCCCATTCACCCATCTAGAAATGCCCCCAAAGGAACGCTTTGGGTACAAACGAACTCCCCAGGGGAGCCTTTACCCAGCCCCACATGCAACTGGAACCTCCGTATTCGCTCTATCACAAAAACCCTAAATATAGCCCTGGCCCGCATGGCAGACGGCTGAAAACTCGGGCCCCAGAAAACGGCTTACAAGACCCTTTCACCCATCCAAAAGTGCCCCCAAAGGAAGGCTTTGGGTACAACTGAACTCCCCAGGGGAGCCTTTACGCAGCCCCACATGCAACTGGACCTTCCGGGTTCGCTGTTTCCAAGCAACCCTTAAATATAACACTAGCCAGCTTGGAAGAAGCCTGAAAACTCGGGCAACAGAAAAAGCGTTTCAAGCCCCATTCGCCCATCCAGATGTGCCCCCAAAGGAAGGCTTTGGGTACAAATGAACTCCCCAGGGGAGCCTTTATGCAGCCCCACATGCAACTGGACCCTCCGTGTTTCCTCTTTCACAGCAAGCCTACATATATCCGTAGCCGGCATTGGAGATGACTGAAGAAGCGGGCCTCAGAAAACGCATTGCGACTTTCTTTCGCCGATCTAAAAGTGCCCCCAAAGGAAGGCTTTGGGTACAACTGAACTCCCCAGGGGAGTCTTTATGCAGCCCCACATGCAACGGGACTCTCCCCGTTCACTCTTTCACCGCAAGCCTAAATATAGCCATCGGCGCAATGGGAGAAGACTGAAAAAGCGGACCTCAGAAAACGCATTGCGATTCCCCTTGGACCATCCAAAAGTGCCCCCAAAGGAAGGCTTTGGGTACAACTGAACTCCCCAGGGGAGCTTTTATGCAGCCCCACATGCAACTGGACCCTCCGGGTTCGCTGTTTCCGAGCAACACTAAATATAGCCCTAGCCGGCATGGGAGACGACTGAAAAGTCGGGCAACAGAAAAAGCGTTACAAGCCCCTTTCGCCCATCCAAAAGTGCCCCCAGAGGAAGGCTTTAGTTACAAGTGAACTCCCCAGGGGAGCCTTTATGCTGCCCCACATGCAACTTGACCCTCCTTATTCGCTCTTTCACAGCAAGCCTAAATATAGCCCTAACCGGCATCGAAGATGACTGAAAAATCGGGCCAAAGAAAATGCCTTACAAGACCCTTTCACCCATCCAAAAGTGCCCCCAAAGGAAGGCTTTGGGTACAACTGAACTCCCCAGGGGAGCCATTACGCAGCCCCACATGCAACGGGACCTTCCGGGTTCGCTGTTTCCGAGCAACCCTAAGTATAACACTAGCCAGCTTGGAAGAAGCCTGAAAACTCGGGCAACAGAAAAAGCGTTACAAGCCCCTTTCGCCCATCCAAAAGTGCCCCCAGAGGAAGGCTTTAGTTACAAGTGAACTCCCCAGGGGAGCCTTTATGCAGCCCCACATGCAACTTGACCCTCCTTATTCGCTCTTTCACAGCAAGCCTAAATATAGCCCTAACCGGCATCGAAGATGACTGAAAAATCGGGCCAAAGAAAACGCCTTACAACACCCTTTCAACCATCCAAAAGTGCCCCCAAGGAAGGCTTTGGGTACAAGTGAACTCCCCAGGGGAGCCTTTATGCAGCCCCACATGCAACTGGACCCTCCGTATTTGCTCTTTCACAGCAAGCCTAAATATATCCGTAGCCGACATCGGAGATGACTGAAGAAGCGGGCCTCAGAAAACGCATTGCGACTTTCTTTCGCCCATCCAAAAGTGCCCCCAAAGGAAGGCTTTGGGTACATCTGAACTCCCCAGGGGAGCCTTTATGCAGCCCCACATGCAACTGGACCCTCTGGGTTCGCTGTTTCCGAGCAACACTAAATATAGCCCTAGCCGGCATTGGAGACAACTGAAAACTCGGGCCCCTGAAAATGCGTTGCAACCCCATTCACCCATCTAGAAATGCCCCCAAAGGAAGGCTTTGGGTACAACTGAACTCCCCAGGGGAGTCTTTATGCAGCCCCACATGCAACTGGACCCTCCCCGATCACTCTTTCACCGCAAGCCTAAATATAGCCCTCGGCGCAATGGGAGAAGACTGAAAAAGCGGGCCTCAGAAAACGCATTGCGATTCCCTTTGGACCATCCAAAAGTGCCCCCAAAGGAAGGCTTTGGGTACAACTGAACTCCCCAGGGGAGCTTTTATGCAGCCCCACATGCAACTGGACCCTCCGGGTTCGCTGTTTCCGAGCAGCACTAAATATAGCCCTAGCCGGCATGGGAGACGACTGAAAACTGGGGCCCGAGAAAAGGCGTTACAAGCCCCTTTCGCCCATCCAAAAGTGCCCCCAGAGGAAGGCTTTAGTTACAAGTGAACTCCCCAGGGGAGCCTTTATGCAGCCCCACATGCAACTTGACCCTCCTTATTCGCTCTTTCACAGCAAGCCTAAATATAGCCCTAACCGGCATCGAAGATGACTGAAAAATCGGGCCAAAGAAAACGCCTTACAAGACCCTTTCACCCATCCAAAAGTGCCCCCAAAGGAAGGCTTTGGGTACAAGTGAACTCCCCAGGGGAGCCTTTACGCAGCCCCACATGCAACTGGACCTTCCGGGTTCGCTGTTTCCGAGCAACATTAAATATAGCCCAAGCCGGCATTGGAGACAACTGAAAACTCGGGCCCCTGAAAATGCGTTGCAACCCCATTCACCCATCTAGAAATGCCCCCAAAGGAAGGCTTTGGGTAGAAGTGAACTCCCCAGGGGAGCCTTTACGCAGCCCCACATGCAACTGGACCCTCCGTATTCGCTCTTTCACAGCAAGCCTAAATATAGCCCTGGCCCGCATGGCAGACGGCTGAAAACTCGGGCCCCAGAAAACGCCTTACAAGACCCTTTCACCCATCCAAAAGTGCCCCCAAAGGAAGGCTTTGGGTGCAAGTGAACTCCCCAGGGGAGCCTTTACGCAGCCCCACATGCAACTGGACCTTCCGGGTTCGCTGTTTCCGAGCAACCCTAAATATAACACTAGCCAGCATGGAAGAAGCCTGAAAACTCGGGCAACAGAAAAAGCGTTACAAGCCCCTTTCGCCCATCCAAAAGTGCCCCCAGAGGAAGGCTTTAGTTACAAGTGAACTCCCCAGGGGAGCCTTTACGCAGCCCCACATGCAACTGGACCCTCTGGGTTCGCTGTTTCCGAGCAACACTAAGTATAGCCCTAGCCGGCATTGGAGACAACTGAAAACTCGGGCCCCTGAAAATGCGTTGCAACCCCATTCACCCATCTAGAAATGCCCCCAAAGGAAGGCTTTGGGTACAACTGAACTCCCCAGGGGAGTCTTTATGCAGCCCCACATGCAACTGGACCCTCCCCGATCACTCTTTCACCGCAAGTCTAAATATAGCCCTCGGCGCAATGGGAGAAGACTGAAAAAGCGGGCCTCAGAAAACGCATTGCGATTCCCCTTGGACCATCCAAAAGTGCCCCCAAAGGAAGGCTTTGGGTACAACTGAACTCCCCAGGGGAGCTTTTATGCAGCCCCACATGCAACTGGACCCTCCGGGTTCACTGTTTCCGAGCAGCACTAAATATAGCCCTAGCCGGCATGGGAGACGACTGAAAACTGGGGCCCGAGAAAAGGCGTTACAAGCCCCTTTCGCCCATCCAAAAGTGCCCCCAGAGGAAGGCTTTAGTTACAAGTGAACTCCCCAGGGGAGCCTTTATGCAGCCCCACATGCAACTGGACCTTCCGGGTTCTCTGTTTCCGAGCAACATTAAATATAGCCCAAGCCGGAATTGGAGACAACTGAAAACTCGGGCCCCAGAAAATGCGTTGCAACCCCATTCACCCATCTAGAAATGCCCCCAAAGGAAGGCTTTGGGTACAAGTGAACTCCCCAGGGGAGCCTTTACGCAGCCCCACATGCAACTGGATCCTCCGTATTCGCTCTATCACAAAAACCCTAAATATAGCCCTGGCCCGCATGGCAGACGGCTGAAAACTCGGGCCCCAGAAAACGCCTTACAAGACCCTTTCACCCATCCAAAAGTGCCCCCAAAGGAAGGCTTTGGGTACAACTGAACTCCCCAGGGGAGCCTTTACGCAGCCCCACATGCAACTGGACCTTCCGGGTTCGCTGTTTCCAAGCAACCCTTAAATATAACACTAGCCAGCTTGGAAGAAGCCTGAAAACTCGGGCAACAGAAAAAGCGTTTCAAGCCCCATTCGCCCATCCAGATGTGCCCCCAAAGCAAGGCTTTGGGTACAAATGAACTCCCCAGGGGAGCCTTTATGCAGCCCCACATGCAACTGGACCCTCCGTGTTTCCTCTTTCACAGCAAGCCTACATATATCCGTAGCCGGCATCGGAGATGACTGAAGAAGCGGGCCTCAGAAAACGCATTGCGACTTTCTTTCGCCGATCTAAAAGTGCCCCCAAAGGAAGGCTTTGGGTACAACTGAACTCCCCAGGGGAGTCTTTATGCAGCCCCACATGCAACGGGACTCTCCCCGTTCACTCTTTCACCGCAAGCCTAAATATAGCCATCGGCGCAATGGGAGAAGACTGAAAAAGCGGGCCTCAGAAAACGCATTGCGATTCCCCTTGGACCATCCAAAAGTGCCCCCAAAGGAAGGCTTTGGGTACAACTGAACTCCCCAGGGGAGCTTTTATGCAGCCCCACATGCAACTGGACCCTCCGGGTTCGCTGTTTCCGAGCAACACTAAATATAGCCCTAGCCGGCATGGGAGACGACTGAAAAGTCGGGCAACAGAAAAAGCGTTACAAGCCCCTTTCGCCCATCCAAAAGTGCCCCCAGAGGAAGGCTTTAGTTACAAGTGAACTCCCCAGGGGAGCCTTTATGCTGCCCCACATGCAACTTGACCCTCCTTATTCGCTCTTTCACAGCAAGCCTAAATATAGCCCTAACCGGCATCGAAGATGACTGAAAAATCGGGCCAAAGAAAATGCCTTACAAGACCCTTTCACCCATCCAAAAGTGCCCCCAAAGGAAGGCTTTGGGTACAACTGAACTCCCCAGGGGAGCCATTACGCAGCCCCACATGCAACGGGACCTTCCGGGTTCGCTGTTTCCGAGCAACCCTAAGTATAACACTAGCCAGCTTGGAAGAAGCCTGAAAACTCGGGCAACAGAAAAAGCGTTACAAGCCCCTTTCGCCCATCCAAAAGTGCCCCCAGAGGAAGGCTTTAGTTACAAGTGAACTCCCCAGGGGAGCCTTTATGCAGCCCCACATGCAACTTGACCCTCCTTATTCGCTCTTTCACAGCAACCCTAAATATAGCCCTAACCGGCATCGAAGATGACTGAAAAATCGGGCCAAAGAAAACGCCTTACAACACCCTTTCAACCATCCAAAAGTGCCCCCAAGGAAGGCTTTGGGTACAAGTGAACTCCCCAGGGGAGCCTTTACGCAGCCCCACATGCAACTGGACCCTCCGTATTTGCTCTTTCACAGCAAGCCTAAATATATCCGTAGCCGACATCGGAGATGACTGAAGAAGCGGGCCTCAGAAAACGCATTGCGACTTTCTTTCGCCCATCCAAAAGTGCCCCCAAAGGAAGGCTTTGGGTACATCTGAACTCCCCAGGGGAGCCTTTATGCAGCCCCACATGCAACTGGACCCTCTGGGTTCGCTGTTTCCGAGCAACACTAAATATAGCCCTAGCCGGCATTGGAGACAACTGAAAACTCGGGCCCCTGAAAATGCGTTGCAACCCCATTCACCCATCTAGAAATGCCCCCAAAGGAAGGCTTTGGGTACAACTGAACTCCCCAGGGGAGTCTTTATGCAGCCCCACATGCAACTGGACCCTCCCCGATCACTCTTTCACCGCAAGCCTAAATATAGCCCTCGGCGCAATGGGAGAAGACTGAAGAAGCGGGCCTCAGAAAACGCATGGCGATTCCCTTTGGACCATCCAAAAGTGCCCCCAAAGGAAGGCTTTGGGTACAACTGAACTCCCCAGGGGAGCTTTTATGCAGCCCCACATGCAACTGGACCCTCCGGGTTCGCTGTTTCCGAGCAGCACTAAATATAGCCCTAGCCGGCATGGGAGACGACTGAAAACTGGGGCCCGAGAAAAGGCGTTACAAGCCCCTTTCGCCCATCCAAAAGTGCCCACAGAGGAAGGCTTTAGTTACAAGTGAACTCCCCAGGGGAGCCTTTATGCAGCCCCACATGCAACTTGACCCTCCTTATTCGCTCTTTCACAGCAACCCTAAATATAGCCCTAACCGGCATCGAAGATGACTGAAAAATCGGGCCAAAGAAAACGCCTTACAAGACCCTTTCACCCATCCAAAAGTGCCCCCAAAGGAAGGCTTTGGGTACAAGTGAACTCCCCAGGGGAGCCTTTACGCAGCCCCACATGCAACTGGACCTTCCGGGTTCGCTGTTTCCGAGCAACATTAAATATAGCCCAAGCCGGCATTGGAGACAACTGAAAACTCGGGCCCCTGAAAATGCGTTGCAACCCCATTCACCCATCTAGAAATGCCCCCAAAGGAACGCTTTGGGTACAAGTGAACTCCCCAGGGGAGCCTTTACGCAGCCCCACATGCAACTGGACCCTCCGTATTCGCTCTTTCACAGCAACCCTAAATATAGCCCTGGCCCGCATGGCAGACGGCTGAAAACTCAGGCCCCAGAAAACGCCTTACAAGACCCTTTCACCCATCCAAAAGTGCCCCCAAAGGAAGGCTTTGGGTGCAAGTGAACTCCCCAGGGGAGCCTTTACGCAGCCCCACATGCAACTGGACCTTCCGGGTTCGCTGTTTCCGAGCAACCCTAAATATAACACTAGCCAGCATGGAAGAAGCCTGAAAACTCGGGCCACAGAAAAAGCGTTACAAGCCCCTTTCGCCCATCCAAAAGTGCCCCCAGAGGAAGGCTTTAGTTACAAGTGAACTCCCCAGGGGAGCCTTTATGCAGCCCCACATGCAACTTGACCCTCCTTATTCGCTCTTTCACAGCAACCCTAAATATAGCCCTAACCGGCATCGAAGATGACTGAAAAATCGGGCCAAAGAAAACGCATTACAAGACCCTTTCACCCATCCAAAAGTGCCCCCAAAGGAAGGCTTTGGGTACAACTGAACTCCCCAGGGGAGCCTTTACGCAGCCCCACATGCAACTGGACCTTCCGGGTTCGCTGTTTCCGAGCAACATTAAATATAACACTATCAGCTTGGAAGAAGCCTGAAAACTCGGGCAACAGAAAAAGCGTTTCATGCCCCATTCGCCCAACCAAAAGTGCCCCCAAAGGAAGGCTTTGGGTACATCTGAACTCCCCAGGGGAGCCTTTATGCAGCCCCACATGCAACTGGACCCTCTGGGTTCGCTGTTTCCGAGCAACACTAAATATAGCCCTAGCCGGCATTGGAGACAACTGAAAACTCGGGCCCCTGAAAATGCGTTGCAACCCCATTCACCCATCTAGAAATGCCCCCAAAGGAAGGCTTTGGGTACAAGTGAACTCCCCAGGGGAGCCTTTATGCAGCCCCACATGCAACTTGACCCTCCTTATTCGCTCTTTCACCGCAAGCCTAAATATAGCCCTCGGCGCAATGGGAGAAGACTGAAAAAGCGGGCCTCAGAAAACGCATTGCGATTCCCCTTGGACCATCCAAAAGTGCCCCCAAAGGAAGGCTTTGGGTACAACCGAACTCCCCAGGGGAGCTTTTATGCAGCCCCACATGCAACTGTACCCTCCGGGTTCGCTGTCTCCGAGCAGCACTAAATATAGCCCTAGCCGGCATGGGAGACGACTGAAAACTCGGGAAACAGAAAAAGCGTTACAAGCCCCTTTCGCCCATCCAAAAGTGCCCCCAGAGGAAGGCTTTAGTTACAAGTGAACTCCCCAGGGGAGCCTTTATGCAACCCCACATGCAACTTGACCCTCCTTATTCGCTCTTTCACAGCAAGCCTAAATATAGCCCTAACCGGCATCGAAGATGACTGAAAAATCGGGCCAAAGAAAACGCCGTACAAGACCCTTTCACCCATCCAAAAGTGCCCCCAAAGGAAGGCTTTGGGTACAACTGAACTCCCCAGGGGAGCCTTTACGCAGCCCCACATGCAACTGGACCCTCCGTATTTGCTCTTTCACAGCAAGCCTAACTATATCCGTAGCCGGCATCGGAGATGACTGAAGAAGCCGGCCTCAGTAAACGCATTGCGACTTTCTTTCGCCCATCCAAAAGTGCCCCCAAAGGAAGGCTTTGGGTACATCTGAACTCCCCAGGGGAGCCTTTATGCAGCCCCACATGCAACTGGACCCTCTGGGTTCGCTGTTTCCGAGCAACACTAAATATAGCCCTAGCCGGCATTGGAGACAACTGAAAACTCGGGCCCCTGAAAATGCGTTGCAACCCCATTCACCCATCTAGAAATGCCCCCAAAGGAACGCTTTGGGTAGAAGTGAACTCCCCAGGGGAGCCTTTACGCAGCCCCACATGCAACTGGACCCTCCGTATTCGCTCTTTCACAGCAACCCTAAATATAGCCCTGGCCCGCATGGCAGACGGCTGAAAACTCGGGCCCCAGAAAACGCCTTACAAGACCCTTTCACCCATCCAAAAGTGCCCCCAAAGGAAGGCTTTGGGTACAACTGAACTCCCCAGGGGAGCCTTTACGCAGCACCACATGCAACTGGACCTTCCGGGTTCGCTGTTTCCGAGCAACCCTAAGTATAACACTAGCCAGCTTGGAAGAAGCCTGAAAACTCGGGCAACAGAAAAAGCGTTACAAGCCCCTTTCGCCCATCCAAAAGTGCCCCCAGAGGAAGGCTTTAGTTACAAGTGAACTCCCCAGGGGAGCCTTTACGCAGCCCCACATGCAACTGGACCCTCTGGGTTCGCTGTTTCCGAGCAACACTAAATATAGCCCTAGCCGGCATTGGAGACAACTGAAAACTCGGGCCCCTGAAAATGCGTTGCAACCCCATTCACCCATCTAGAAATGCCCCCAAAGGAAGGCTTTGGGTACAACTGAACTCCCCAGGGGAGTCTTTATGCAGCCCCACATGCAACTGGACCCTCCCCGATCACTCTTTCACCGCAAGCCTAAATATATCCCTTGGCGCAATGGGAGAAGACTGAAAAAGCGGGCCTCAGAAAACGCATTGCGATTCCCCTTGGACCATCCAAAAGTGCCCCCAAAGGAAGGCTTTGGGTACAACTGAACTCCCCAGGGGAGCTTTTATGCAGCCCCACATGCAACTGGACCCTCCGGGTTCGCTGTTTCCGAGCAGCACTAAATATAGCCCTAGCCGGCATGGGAGACGACTGAAAACTGGGGCCCGAGAAAAGGCGTTACAAGCCCCTTTCGCCCATCCAAAAGTGCCCCCAGAGGAAGGCTTTAGTTACAAGTGAACTCCCCAGGGGAGCCTTTATGCAGCCCCACATGCAACTTGACCCTCCTTATTCGCTCTTTCACAGCAAGCCTAAATATAGCCCTAACCGGCATCGAAGATGACTGAAAAATCGGGCCAAAGAAAACGCCTTACAAGACCCTTTCACCCATCCAAAAGTGCCCCCAAAGGAAGGCTTTGGGTACAAGTGAACTCCCCAGGGGAGCCTTTACGCAGCCCCACATGCAACTGGACCTTACGGGTTCGCTGTTTCCGAGCAACATTAAATATAGCCCAAGCCGGCATTGGAGACAAATGAAAACTCGGGCCCCTGAAAATGCGTTGCAACCCCATTCACCCATCTAGAAATGCCCCCAAAGGAACGCTTTGGGTACAAGTGAACTCCCCAGGGGAGCCTTTACGCAGCCCCACATGCAACTGGACCCTCCGTATTCGCTCTTTCACAGCAACCCTAAATATAGCCCTGGCCCGCATGGCAGACGGCTGAAAACTCGGGCCCCAGAAAACGCCTTACAAGACCCTTTCACCCATCCAAAAGTGCCCCCAAAGGAAGGCTTTGGGTACAACTGAACTCCCCAGGGGAGCCTTTACGCAGCACCACATGCAACTGGACCTTCCGGGTTCGCTGTTTCCGAGCAACCCTAAATATAACACTAGCCAGCTTGGAAGAAGCCTGAAAACTCGGGCAACAGAAAAAGCGTTACAAGCCCCTTTCGCCCATCCAAAAGTGCCCCCAGAGGAAGGCTTTAGTTACAAGTGAACTCCCCAGGGGAGCCTTTACGCAGCCCCACATGCAACTGGACCCTCTGGGTTCGCTGTTTCCGAGCAACACTAAATATAGCCCTAGCCGGCATTGGAGACAACTGAAAACTCGGGCCCCTGAAAATGCGTTGCAACCCCATTCACCCATCTAGAAATGCCCCCAAAGGAAGGCTTTGGGTACAACTGAACTCCCCAGGGGAGTCTTTATGCAGCCCCACATGCAACTGGACCCTCCCCGATCACTCTTTCACCGCAAGCCTAAATATAGCCCTCGGCGCAATGGGAGAAGACTGAAAAAGCGGGCCTCAGAAAACGCATTGCGATTCCCCTTGGACCATCCAAAAGTGCCCCCAAAGGAAGGCTTTGGGTACAACTGAACTCCCCAGGGGAGCTTTTATGCAGCCCCACATGCAACTGGACCCTCCGGGTTCCCTGTTTCCGAGCAGCACTAAATATAGCCCTAGCCGGCATGGGAGACGACTGAAAACTGGGGCCCGAGAAAACGCGTTACAAGCCCCTTTCGCCCATCCAAAAGTGCCCCCAGAGGAAGGCTTTAGTTACAAGTGAACTCCCCAGGGGAGCCTTTACGCAGCCCCACATGCAACTGGACCTTCCGGGTTCGCTGTTTCCGAGCAACATTAAATATAGCCCAAGCCGGCATTGGAGACAACTGAAAACTCGGGCCCCTGAAAATGCGTTGCAACCCCATTCACCCATCTAGAAATGCCCCCAAAGGAACGCTTTGGGTACAAGTGAACTCCCCAGGGGAGCCTTTACGCAGCCCCACATGCAACTGGACCCTCCGTATTCGCTCTTTCACAGCAAACCTAAATATAGCCCTGGCCCGCATGGCAGACGGCTGAAAACTCAGGCCCCAGAAAACGCCTTACAAGACCCTTTCACCCATCCAAAAGTGCCCCCAAAGGAAGGCTTTGGGTGCAAGTGAACTCCCCAGGGGAGCCTTTACGCAGCCCCACATGCAACTGGACCTTCCGGGTTCGCTGTTTCCGAGCAACCCTAAATATAACACTAGCCAGCTTGGAAGAAGCCTGAAAACTCGGGCAACAGAAAAAGCGTTACAAGCCCCTTTCGCCCATCCAAAAGTGCCCCCAGAGGAAGGCTTTAGATACAAGGGAACTCCCCAGGGGAGCCTTTATGCAGCCCCACATGCAACTTGACCCTCCTTATTCGCTCTTTCACAGCAACCCTAAATATAGCCCTAACCGGCATCGAAGATGACTGAAAAATCGGGCCAAAGAAAACGCCTTACAAGACCCTTTCACCCATCCAAAAGTGCCCCCAAAGGAAGGCTTTGGGTACAACTGAACTCCCCAGGGGAGCCTTTACGCAGCCCCACATGCAACTGGACCTTCCGGGTTCGCTGTTTCCGAGCAACATTAAATATAACACTAGCCAGCTTGGAAGAAGCCTGAAAACTCGGGCAACAGAAAAAGCGTTACAAGCCCCTTTCGCCCATCCAAAAGTGCCCCCAGAGGAAGGCTTTAGTTACAAGTGAACTCCCCAGGGGAGCCTTTACGCAGCCCCACATGCAACTGGACCCTCTGGGTTCGCTGTTTCCGAGCAACACTAAATATAGCCCTAGCCGGCATTGGAGACAACTGAAAACTCGGGCCCCTGAAAATGCGTTGCAACCCCATTCACCCATCTAGAAATGCCCCCAAAGGAAGGCTTTGGGTACAACTGAACTCCCCAGGGGAGTCTTTATGCAGCCCCACATGCAACTGGACCCTCCCCGATCACTCTTTCACCGCAAGCCTAAATATAGCCCTCGGCGCAATGGGAGAAGACTGAAAAAGCGGGCCTCAGAAATCGCATTGCGATTCCCCTTGGACCATCCAAAAGTGCCCCCAAAGGAAGGCTTTGTGTACAAGTGAACTCCCCAGGGGAGCTTTTATGCAGCCCCACATGCAACTGGACCCTCCGGGTTCACTGTTTCCGAGCAGCACTAAATATAGCCCTAGCCGGCATGGGAGACGACTGAAAACTGGGGCCCGAGAAAACGCGTTACAAGCCCCTTTCGCCCATCCAAAAGTGCCCCCAGAGGAAGGCTTTAGTTACAAGTGAACTCCCCAGGGGAGCCTTTACGCAGCCCCACATGCAACTGGACCTTCCGGGTTCGCTGTTTCCGAGCAACATTAAATATAGCCCAAGCCGGCATTGGAGACAACTGAAAACTCGGGCCCCTGAAAATGCGTTGCAACCCCATTCACCCATCTAGAAATGCCCCCAAAGGAAGGCTTTGGGTGCAAGTGAACTCCCCAGGGGAGCCTTTACGCAGCCCCACATGCAACTGGACCTTCCGGGTTCGCTGTTTCCGAGCAACCCTAAATATAACACTAGCCAGCTTGGAAGAAGCCTGAAAACTCGGGCAACAGAAAAAGCGTTACAAGCCCCTTTCGCCCATCCAAAAGTGCCCCCAGAGGAAGGCTTTAGATACAAGGGAACTCCCCAGGGGAGCCTTTATGCAGCCCCACATGCAACTTGACCCTCCTTATTCGCTCTTTCACAGCAAGCCTAAATATAGCCCTAACCGGCATCGAAGATGACTGAAAAATCGGGCCAAAGAAAACGCCTTACAAGACCCTTTCACCCATCCAAAAGTGCCCCCAAAGGAAGGCTTTGGGTACAACTGAACTCCCCAGGGGAGCCTTTACGCAGCCCCACATGCAACTGGACCTTCCGGGTTCGCTGTTTCCGAGCAACATTAAATATAACACTAGCCAGCTTGGAAGAAGCCTGAAAACTCGGGCAACAGAAAAAGCGTTTCAAGCCCCATTCGCCCAACCAAAAGTGCCCCCAAAGGAAGGCTTTGGGTACAAGTGAACTCCCCAGGGGAGCCTTTACGCAGCCCCACATGCAACTGGACCTTCCGGGTTCGCTGTTTCCGAGCAACATTAAATATAGCCCAAGCCGGCATTGGAGACAACTGAAAACTCGGGCCCCTGAAAATGCGTTGCAACCCCATTCACCCATCTAGAAATGCCCCCAAAGGAAGGCTTTGGGTACAAGTGACCTCCCCAGGGGAGCCTTTATGCAGCCCCACATGCAACTGGACCCTCCGTATTTGCTCTTTCACAGCAAGCCTAAATATATCCGTAGCCGGCATCGGAGATGACTGAAGAAGCGGGCCTCAGAAAACGCATTGCGACTTTCTTTCGCCCATCCAAAAGTGCCCCCAAAGGAAGGCTTTGGGTACATCTGAACTCCCCAGGGGAGCCTTTATGCAGCCCCACATGCAACTGGACCCTCTGGGTTCGCTGTTTCCGAGCAACACTAAATATAGCCCTAGCCGGCATTGGAGACAACTGAAAACTCGGGCCCCTGAAAATGCGTTGCAACCCCATTCACCCATCTAGAAATGCCCCCAAAGGAAGGCTTTGGGTACAAGTGAACTCCCCAGGGGAGCCTTTATGCAGCCCCACATGCAACTTGACCCTCCTTATTCGCTCTTTCACCGCAAGCCTAAATATAGCCCTCGGCGCAATGGGAGAAGACTGAAAAAGCGGGCCTCAGAAAACGCATTGCGATTCCCCTTGGACCATCCAAAAGTGCCCCCAAAGGAAGGCTTTGGGTACAACCGAACTCCCCAGGGGAGCTTTTATGCAGCCCCACATGCAACTGGACCCTCCGGGTTCGCTGTCTCCGAGCAGCACTAAATATAGCCCTAGCCGGCATGGGAGACGACTGAAAACTCGGGAAACAGAAAAAGCGTTACAAGCCCCTTTCGCCCATCCAAAAGTGCCCCCAGAGGAAGGCTTTAGTTACAAGTGAACTCCCCAGGGGAGCCTTTACGCAGCCCCACATGCAACTGGACCCTTTGGTTTCGCTGTTTCCGAGCAACACTAAATATAGCCCTAGCCGGCATTGGAGACAACTGAAAACTCGGGCCCCTGAAAATGCGTTGCAACCCCATTCACCCATCTAGAAATGCCCCCAAAGGAAGGCTTTGGGTACAACTGAACTCCCCAGGGGAGTCTTTATGCAGCCCCACATGCAACTGGACCCTCCCCGATCACTCTTTCACCGCAAGCCTAAATATATCCCTTGGCGCAATGGGAGAAGACTGAAAAAGCGGGCCTCAGAAAACGCATTGCGATTCCCCTTGGACCATCCAAAAGTGCCCCCAAAGGAAGGCTTTGGGTACAACTGAACTCCCCAGGGGAGCTTTTATGCAGCCCCACATGCAACTGGACCCTCCGGGTTCGCTGTTTCCGAGCAGCACTAAATATAGCCCTAGCCGGCATGGGAGACGACTGAAAACTGGGGCCCGAGAAAAGGCGTTACAAGCCCCTTTCGCCCATCCAAAAGTGCCCCCAGAGGAAGGCTTTAGTTACAAGTGAACTCCCCAGGGGAGCCTTTACGCAGCCCCACATGCAACTTGACCCTCCTTATTCGCTCTTTCACAGCAAGCCTAAATATAGCCCTAACCGGCATCGAAGATGACTGAAAAATCGGGCCAAAGAAAACGCCTTACAAGACCCTTTCACCCATCCAAAAGTGCCCCCAAAGGAAGGCTTTGGGTACAAGTGAACTCCCCAGGGGAGCCTTTACGCAGCCCCACATGCAACTGGACCTTCCGGGTTCGCTGTTTCCGAGCAACATTAAATATAGCCCAAGCCGGCATTGGAGACAACTGAAAACTCGGGCCCCTGAAAATGCGTTGCAACCCCATTCACCCATCTAGAAATGCCCCCAAAGGAACGCTTTGGGTACAAGTGAACTCCCCAGGGGAGCCTTTACGCAGCCCCACATGCAACTGGACCCTCCGTATTCGCTCTTTCACAGCAACCCTAAATATAGCCCTGGCCCGCATGGCAGACGGCTGAAAACTCGGGCCCCAGAAAACGCCTTACAAGACCCTTTCACCCATCCAAAAGTGCCCCCAAAGGAAGGCTTTGGGTACAACTGAACTCCCCAGGGGAGCCTTTACGCAGCCCCACATGCAACTGGACCTTCCGGGTTCGCTGTTTCCGAGCAACCCTAAATATAACACTAGCCAGCTTGGAAGAAGCCTGAAAACTCGGGCAACAGAAAAAGCGTTACAAGCCCCTTTCGCCCATCCAAAAGTGCCCCCAGAGGAAGGCTTTAGTTACAAGTGAGCTCCCCAGGGGAGCCTTTACGCAGCCCCACATGCAACTGGACCCTCTGGGTTCGCTGTTTCCGAGCAACACTAAATATAGCCCTAGCCGGCATTGGAGACAACTGAAAACTCGGGCCCCTGAAAATGCGTTGCAACCCCATTCACCCATCTAGAAATGCCCCCAAAGGAAGGCTTTGGGTACAACTGAACTCCCCAGGGGAGTCTTTATGCAGCCCCACATGCAACTGGACCCTCCCCGATCACTCTTTCACCGCAAGCCTAAATATAGCCCTCGGCGCAATGGGAGAAGACTGAAAAAGCGGGCCTCAGAAAACGCATTGCGATTCCCCTTGGACCATCCAAAAGTGCCCCCAAAGGAAGGCTTTGTGTACAAGTGAACTCCCCAGGGGAGCTTTTATGCAGCCCCACATGCAACTGGACCCTCCGGGTTCACTGTTTCCGAGCAGCACTAAATATAGCCCTAGCCGGCATGGGAGACGACTGAAAACTGGGGCCCGAGAAAACGCGTTACAAGCCCCTTTCGCCCATCCAAAAGTGCCCCCAGAGGAAGGCTTTAGTTACAAGTGAACTCCCCAGGGGAGCCTTTACGCAGCCCCACATGCAACTGGACCTTCCGGGTTCGCTGTTTCCGAGCAACATTAAATATAGCCCAAGCCGGCATTGGAGACAACTGAAAACTCGGGCCCCTGAAAATGCGTTGCAACCCCATTCACCCATCTAGAAATGCCCCCAAAGGAACGCTTTGGGTACAAGTGAACTCCCCAGGGGAGCCTTTACGCAGCCCCACATGCAACTGGACCCTCCGTATTCGCTCTTTCACAGCAAACCTAAATATAGCCCTGGCCCGCATGGCAGACGGCTGAAAACTCGGGCCCCAGAAAACGCCTTACAAGACCCTTTCACCCATCCAAAAGTGCCCCCAAAGGAAGGCTTTGGGTGCAAGTGAACTCCCCAGGGGAGCCTTTATGCAGCCCCACATGCAACTGGACCTTCCGGGTTCGCTGTTTCCGAGCAACCCTAAATATAACACTAGCCAGCTTGGAAGAAGCCTGAAAACTCGGGCAACAGAAAAAGCGTTACAAGCCCCTTTCGCCCATCCAAAAGTGCCCCCAGAGGAAGGCTTTAGATACAAGTGAACTCCCCAGGGGAGCCTTTACGCAGCCCCACATGCAACTTGACCCTCCTTATTCGCTCTTTCACAGCAACCCTAAATATAGCCCTAACCGGCATCGAAGATGACTGAAAAATCGGGCCAAAGAAAACGCCTTACAAGACCCTTTCACCCATCCAAAAGTGCCCCCAAAGGAAGGCTTTGGGTACAAGTGAACTCCCCAGGGGAGCCTTTACGCAGCCCCACATGCAACTGGACCTTCCGGGTTCGCTGTTTCCGAGCAACATTAAATATAACACTAGCCAGCTTGGAAGAAGCCTGAAAACTCGGGCAACAGAAAAAGCGTTTCAAGCCCCATTCGCCCAACCAAAAGTGCCCCCAAAGGAAGGCTTTGGGTACAACTGAACTCCCCAGGGGAGCCTTTACGCAGCCCCACATGCAACTGGACCTTACGGGTTCGCTGTTTCCGAGCAACATTAAATATAGCCCAAGCCGGCATTGGAGACAACTGAAAACTCGGGCCCCTGAAAATGCGTTGCAACCCCATTCACCCATCTAGAAATGCCCCCAAAGGAAGGCTTTGGGTACAAGTGAACTCCCCAGGGGAGCCTTTATGCAGCCCCACATGCAACTGTACCCTCCGTATTTGCTCTTTCACAGCAAGCCTAAATATATCCGTAGCCGGCATCGGAGATGACTGAAGAAGCGGGCCTCAGAAAACGCATTGCGACTTTCTTTCGCCCATCCAAAAGTGCCCCCAAAGGAAGGCTTTGGGTACATCTGAACTCCCCAGGGGAGCCTTTATGCAGCCCCACATGCAACTGGACCCTCTGGGTTCGCTGTTTCCGAGCAACACTAAATATAGCCCTAGCCGGCATTGGAGACAACTGAAAACTCGGGCCTCTGAAAATGCGTTGCAACCCCATTCACCCATCTAGAAATGCCCCCAAAGGAAGGCTTTGGGTACAAGTGAACTCCCCAGGGGAGCCTTTATGCAGCCCCACATGCAACTTGACCCTCCTTATTCGCTCTTTCACCGCAAGCCTAAATATAGCCCTCGGCGCAATGGGAGAAGACTGAAAAAGCGGGCCTCAGAAAACGCATTGCGATTCCCCTTGGACTATCCAAAAGTGCCCCCAAAGGAAGGCTTTGGGTACAACCGAACTCCCCAGGGGAGCTTTTATGCAGCCCCACATGCAACTGGACCCTCCGGGTTCGCTGTCTCCGAGCAGCACTAAATATAGCCCTAGCCGGCATGGGAGAAGACTGAAAACTCGGGAAACAGAAAAAGCGTTACAAGCCCCTTTCGCCCATCCAAAAGTGCCCCCAGAGGAAGGCTTTAGTTACAAGTGAACTCCCCAGGGGAGCCTTTATGCAGCCCCACATGCAACTGGACCCTCCTTATTCGCTCTTTCACAGCAAGCCTAAATATAGCCCTAACCGGCATCGAAGATGACTGAAAAATCGGGCCAAAGAAAACGCCTTACAAGACCCTTTCACCCATCCAAAAGTGCCCCCAAAGGAAGGCTTTGGGTACAAGTGAACTCCCCAGGGGAGCCTTTACGCAGCCCCACATGCAACTGGACCTTCCGGGTTCGCTGTTTCCGAGCAACATTAAATATAGCCCAAGCCGGCATTGGAGACAACTGAAAACTCGGGCCCCTGAAAATGCGTTGCAACCCCATTCACCCATCTAGAAATGCCCCCAAAGGAACGCTTTGGGTACAAGTGAACTCCCCAGGGGAGCCTTTACGCAGCCCCACATGCAACTGGACCCTCCGTATTCGCTCTTTCACAGCAAGCCTAAATATAGCCCTGGCCCGCATGGCAGACGGCTGAAAACTCGGGCCCCAGAAAACGCCTTACAAGACCCTTTCACCCATCCAAAAGTGCCCCCAAAGGAAGGCTTTGGGTACAAGTGAACTCCCCAGGGGAGCCTTTACGCAGCACCACATGCAACTGGACCTTCCGGGTTCGCTGTTTCCGAGCAACCCTAAATATAACACTAGCCAGCTTGGAAGAAGCCTGAAAACTCGGGCAACAGAAAAAGCGTTACAAGCCCCTTTCGCCCATCCAAAAGTGCCCCCAGAGGAAGGCTTTAGTTACAAGTGAACTCCCCAGGGGAGCCTTTACGCAGCCCCACATGCAACTGGACCCTCTGGGTTCGCTGTTTCCGAGCAACACTAAATATAGCCCTAGCCGGCATTGGAGACAACTGAAAACTCGGGCCCCTGAAAATGCGTTGCAACCCCATTCACCCATCTAGAAATGCCCCCAAAGGAAGGCTTTGGGTACAACTGAACTCCCCAGGGGAGTCTTTATGCAGCCCCACATGCAACTGGACCCTCCCCGATCACTCTTTCACCGCAAGCCTAAATATAGCCCTCGGCGCAATGGGAGAAGACTCAAAAAGCGGGCCTCAGAAAACGCATTGCGATTCCCCTTGGACCATCCAAAAGTGCCCCCAAAGGAAGGCTTTGGGTACAACTGAACTCCCCAGGGGAGCTTTTATGCAGCCCCACATGCAACTGGACCCTCCGGGTTCCCTGTTTCCGAGCAGCACTAAATATAGCCCTAGCCGGCATGGGAGACGACTGAAAACTGGGGCCCGAGAAAAGGCGTTACAAGCCCCTTTCGCCCATCCAAAAGTGCCCCCAGAGGAAGGCTTTAGTTACAAGTGAACTCCCCAGGGGAGCCTTTACGCAGCCCCACATGCAACTGGACCTTCCGGGTTCGCTGTTTCCGAGCAACATTAAATATAGCCCAAGCCGGCATTGGAGACAACTGAAAACTCGGGCCCCTGAAAATGCGTTGCAACCCCATTCACCCATCTAGAAATGCCCCCAAAGGAAGGCTTTGGGTACAAGTGATCTCCCCAGGGGAGCCTTTACGCAGCCCCACATGCAACTGGACCCTCCGTATTCGCTCTTTCACAGCAAACCTAAATATAGCCCTGGCCCGCATGGCAGACGGCTGAAAACTCAGGCCCCAGAAAACGCCTTACAAGACCCTTTCACCCATCCAAAAGTGCCCCCAAAGGAAGGCTTTGGGTGCAAGTGAACTCCCCAGGGGAGCCTTTACGCAGCCCCACATGCAACTGGACCTTCCGGGTTCGCTGTTTCCGAGCAACCCTAAATATAACACTAGCCAGCTTGGAAGAAGCCTGAAAACTCGGGCAACAGAAAAAGCGTTACAAGCCCCTTTCGCCCATCCAAAAGTGCCCCCAGAGGAAGGCTTTAGTTACAAGGGAACTCCCCAGGGGAGCCTTTATGCAGCCCCACATGCAACTTGACCCTCCTTATTCGCTCTTTCACAGCAACCCTAAATATAGCCCTAACCGGCATCGAAGATGACTGAAAAATCGGGCCAATGAAAACGCCTTACAAGACCCTTTCACCCATCCAAAAGTGCCCCCAAAGGAAGGCTTTGGGTACAACTGAACTCCCCAGGGGAGCCTTTACGCAGCCCCACATGCAACTGGACCTTCCGGGTTCGCTGTTTCCGAGCAACATTAAATATAACACTAGCCAGCTTGGAAGAAGCCTGAAAACTCGGGCAACAGAAAAAGCGTTTCAAGCCCCATTCGCCCATCCAAAAGTGCCCCCAAAGGAAGGCTTTGGGTACAAGTGAACTCCCCAGGGGAGCCTTTATGCAGCCCCACATGCAACTGGACCCTCCGTATTTGCTCTTTCACAGCAAGCCTAAATATATCCGTAGCCGGCATCGGAGATGACTGAAGAAGCGGGCCTCAGAAAACGCATTGCGACTTTCTTTCGCCCATCCAAAAGTGCCCCCAAAGGAAGGCTTTGGGTACATCTGAACTCCCCAGGGGAGCCTTTATGCAGCCCCACATGCAACTGGACCCTCTGGGTTCGCTGTTTCCGAGCAACACTAAATATAGCCCTAGCCGGCATTGGAGACAACTGAAAACTCGGGCCCCTGAAAATGCGTTGCAACCCCATTCACCCATCTAGAAATGCCCCCAAAGGAACGCTTTGGGTACAAGTGAACTCCCCAGGGGAGCCTTTATGCAGCCCCACATGCAACTTTACCCTCCTTATTCGCTCTTTCACCGCAAGCCTAAATATAGCCCTCGGCGCAATGGGAGAAGACTGAAAAAGAGGACCTCAGAAAACGCATTGCGATTCCCCTTGGACCATCCAAAAGTGCCCCCAAAGGAAGGCTTTGGGTACAACCGAACTCCCCAGGGGAGCTTTTATGCAGCCCCACATGCAACTGGACCCTCCGGGTTCGCTGTCTTTGAGCAGCACTAAATATAGCCCTAGCCGGCATGGGAGACGACTGAAAACTCGGGAAACAGAAAAAGCGTTACAAGCCCCTTTCGCCCATCCAAAAGTGCCCCCAGAGGAAGGCTTTAGTTACAAGTGAAGTCCCCAGGGGAGCCTTTATGCAACCCCACATTCAACTTGACCCTCCTTATTCGCTCTTTCACAGCAAGCCTAAATATAGCCCTAACCGGCATCGAAGATGACTGAAAAATCGGGCCAAAGAAAACGCCTTACAAGACCCTTTCACCCATCCAAAAGTGCCCCCAAAGGAAGGCTTTGGGTACAACTGAACTCCCCAGGGGAGCCTTTACGCAGCCCCACATGCAACTGGACCCTCCGTATTTGCTCTTTCACAGCAAGCCTAAATATATCCGTAGCCGGCATCGGAGATGACTGAAGAAGCGGGCCTCAGAAAACGCATTGCGACTTTCTTTCGCCCATCCAAAAGTGCCCCCAAAGGAAGGCTTTGGGTACAACTGAACTCCCCAGGGGAGCCTTTACGCAGCCCCACATGCAACTGGACCTTCCGGGTTCGCTGTTTCCGAGCAACATTAAATATAGCCCAAGCCGGCATTGGAGACAACTGAAAACTCGGGCCCCTGAAAATGCGTTGCAACCCCATTCAACCATCTAGAAATGCCCCCAAAGGAACGCTTTGGGTACAAGTGAACTCCCCAGGGGAGCCTTTATGCAGCCCCACATGCAACTGTACCCTCCGTATTTGCTCTTTCACAGCAAGCCTAAATATATCCGTAGCCGGCATCGGAGATGACTGAAGAAGCGGGCCTCAGAAAACGCATTGCGACTTTCTTTCGCCCATCCAAAAGTGCCCCCAAAGGAAGGCTTTGGGTACATCTGAACTCCCCAGGGGAGCCTTTATGCAGCCCCACATGCAACTGGACCCTCTGGGTTCGCTGTTTCCGAGCAACACTAAATATAGCCCTAGCCGGCATTGGAGACAACTGAAAACTCGGGCCCCTGAAAATGCGTTGCAACCCCATTCACCCATCTAGAAATGCCCCCAAAGGAAGGCTTTGGGTACAAGTGAACTCCCCAGGGGAGCCTTTATGCAGCCCCACATGCAACTTGACCCTCCTTATTCGCTCTTTCACCGCAAGCCTAAATATAGCCCTCGGCGCAATGGGAGAAGACTGAAAAAGCGGGCCTCAGAAAACGCATTGCGATTCCCCTTGGACCATCCAAAAGTGCCCCCAAAGGAAGGCTTTGGGTACAACCGAACTCCCCAGGGGAGCTTTTATGCAGCCCCACATGCAACTGGACCCTCCGGGTTCGCTGTCTCCGAGCAGCACTAAATATAGCCCTAGCCGGCATGGGAGACGACTGAAAACTCGGGAAACAGAAAAAGCGTTACAAGCCCCTTTCGCCCATCCAAAAGTGCCCCCAGAGGAAGGCTTTAGTTACAAGTGAACTCCCCAGGGGAGCCTTTATGCAGCCCCACATGCAACTTGACCCTCCTTATTCGCTCTTTCACAGCAAGCCTAAATATAGCCCTAACCGGCATCGAAGATGACTGAAAAATCGGGCCAAAGAAAACGCCGTACAAGACCCTTTCACCCATCCAAAAGTGCCCCCAAAGGAAGGCTTTGGGTACAACTGAACTCCCCAGGGGAGCCTTTACGCAGCCCCACATGCAACTGGACCCTCCGTATTTGCTCTTTCACAGCAAGCCTAAATATATCCGTAGCCGGCATCGGAGATGACTGAAGAAGCGGGCCTCAGAAAACGCATTGCGACTTTCTTTCGCCCATCCAAAAGTGCCCCCAAAGGAAGGCTTTGGGTACATCTGAACTCCCCAGGGGAGCCTTTATGCAGCCCCACAAGCAACTGGACCCTCTGGGTTCGCTGTTTCCGAGCAACACAAAATATAGCCCTAGCCGGCATTGGAGACAACTGAAAACTCGGGCCCCTGAAAATGCGTTGCAACCCCATTCACCCATCTAGAAATGCCCCCAAAGGAAGGCTTTGGGTACAACTGAACTCCCCAGGGGAGCTTTTATGCAGCCCCACATGCAACTGGACCCTCCGGGTTCGCTGTTTCCGAGCAGCACTAAATATAGCCCTAGCCGGCATGGGAGACGACTGAAAACTGGGGCCCGAGAAAACGCGTTACAAGCCTCTTTCGCCCATCCAAAAGTGCCCCCAGAGGAAGGCTTTAGTTACAAGTGAACTCCCCAGGGGAGCCTTTATGCAACCCCACATGCAACTTGACCCTCCTTATTCGCTCTTTCACAGCAAGCCTAAATATAGCCCTAACCGGCATCGAAGATGATTGAAAAATCGGGCCAAAGAAAATGCCTTACAAGACCCTTTCACCCATCCAAAAGTGCCCCCAAAGGAAGGCTTTGGGTACAACTGAACTCCCCAGGGGAGCCATTACGCAGCCCCACATGCAACTGGACCTTCCGGGTTCGCTGTTTCCGAGCAACCCTAAGTATAACACTAGCCAGCTTGGAAGAAGCCTGAAAACTCGGGCAACAGAAAAAGCGTTACAAGCCCCTTTCGCCCATCCAAAAGTGCCCCCAGAGGAAGGCTTTAGTTACAAGTGAACTCCCCAGGGGAGCCTTTATGCAGCCCCACATGCAACTTGACCCTCCTTATTCGCTCTTTCACAGCAAGCCTAAATATAGCCCTAACCGGCATCGAAGATGACTGAAAAATCGGGCCAAAGAAAACGCCTTACAAGACCCTTTCACCCATCCAAAAGTGCCCCCAAAGGAAGGCTTTGAGTACAACTGAACTCCCCAGGGGAGCCTTTACGCAGCCCCACATGCAACTGGACCTTCCGGGTTCGCTGTTTCCGAGCAACATTAAATATAGCCCAAGCCGGCATTGGAGACAACTGAAAACTCGGGCCCCTGAAAATGCGTTGCAACCCCATTCACCCATCTAGAAATGCCCCCAAAGGAAGGCTTTGGGTACAAGTGAACTCCCCAGGGGAGCCTTTACGCAGCCCCACATGCAACTGGACCCTCCGTATTCGCTCTTTCACAGCAACCCTAAATATAGCCCTGGCCCGCATGGCAGACGGCTGAAAACTCAGGCCCCAGAAAACGCCTTACAAGACCCTTTCACCCATCCAAAAGTGCCCCCAAAGGAAGGCTTTGGGTACATCTGAACTCCCCAGGGGAGCCTTTATGCAGCCCCACATGCAACTGGACCCTCTGGGTTCGCTGTTTCCGAGCAACACTAAATATAGCCCTAGCCGGCATTGGAGACAACTGAAAACTCGGGCCCCTGAAAATGCGTTGCAACCCCATTCACCCATCTAGAAATGCCCCCAAAGGAAGGCTTTGGGTACAAGTGAACTCCCCAGGGGAGCCTTTATGCAGCCCCACATGCAACTGGACCCTCCTTATTCGCTCTTTCACCGCAAGCCTAAATATAGCCCTCGGCGCAATGGGAGAAGACTGAAAAAGCGGGCCTCAGAAAACGCATTGCGATTCCCCTTGGACCATCCAAAAGTGCCCCCAAAGGAAGGCTTTGGGTACAACCGAACTCCCCAGGGGAGCTTTTATGCAGCCCCACATGCAACTGGACCCTCCGGGTTCGCTGTCTCCGAGCAGCACTAAATATAGCCCTAGCCGGCATGGGAGACGACTGAAAACTCGGGAAACAGAAAAAGCGTTACAAGCCCCTTTCGCCCATCCAAAAGTGCACACAGAGGAAGGCTTTAGTTACAAGTGAACTCCCCAGGGGAGCCTTTATGCAACCCCACATGCAACTTGACCCTCCTTATTCGCTCTTTCACAGCAAGCCTAAATATAGCCCTAACCGGCATCGAAGATGACTGAAAAATCGGGCCAAAGAAAACGCCGTACAAGACCCTTTCACCCATCCAAAAGTGCCCCCAAAGGAAGGCTTTGGGTACAAGTGAACTCCCCAGGGGAGCCTTTACGCAGCCCCACATGCAACTGGACCCTCCGTATTTGCTCTTTCACAGCAAGCCTAAATATATCCGTAGCCGGCATCGGAGATGACTGAAGAAGCGGGCCTCAGAAAACGCATTGCGACTTTCTTTCGCCCATCCAAAAGTGCCCCCAAAGGAAGGCTTTGGGTACATCTGAACTCCCCAGGGGAGCCTTTATGCAGCCCCACATGCAACTGGACCCTCTGGGTTCGCTGTTTCCGAGCAACACTAAATATAGCCCTAGCCGGCATTGGAGACAACTGAAAACTCGGGCCCCTGAAAATGCGTTGCAACCCCATTCACCCATCTAGAAATGCCCCCAAAGGAAGGCTTTGGGTACAACTGAACTCCCCAGGGGAGCTTTTATGCAGCCCCACATGCAACTGGACCCTCCGGGTTCGCTGTTTCCGAGCAGCACTATATATAGCCCTAGCCGGCATGGGAGACGACTGAAAACTGGGGCCCGAGAAAACGCGTTACAAGCCTCTTTCGCCCATCCAAAAGTGCCCCCAGAGGAAGGCTTTAGTTACAAGTGAACTCCCCAGGGGAGCCTTTATGCAACCCCACATGCAACTTGACCCTCCTTATTCGCTCTTTCACAGCAAGCCTAAATATAGCCCTAACCGGCATCGAAGATGATTGAAAAATCGGGCCAAAGAAAATGCCTTACAAGACCCTTTCACCCATCCAAAAGTGCCCCCAAAGGAAGGCTTTGGGTAGAAGTGAACTCCCCAGGGGAGCCATTACGCAGCCCCACATGCAACTGGACCTTCCGGGTTCGCTGTTTCCGAGCAACCCTAAGTATAACACTAGCCAGCTTGGAAGAAGCCTGAAAACTCGGGCAACAGAAAAAGCGTTACAAGCCCCTTTCGCCCATCCAAAAGTGCCCCCAGAGGAAGGCTTTAGTTACAAGTGAACTCCCCAGGGGAGCCTTTATGCAGCCCCACATGCAACTTGACCCTCCTTATTCGCTCTTTCACAGCAACCCTAAATATAGCCCTAACCGGCATCGAAGATGACTGAAAAATCGGGCCAAAGAAAACGCCTTACAAGACTCTTTCACCCATCCAAAAGTGCCCCCAAAGGAAGGCTTTGGGTACAACTGAACTCCCCAGGGGAGCCTTTACGCAGCCCCACATGCAACTGGACCTTCCGGGTTCGCTGTTTCCGAGCAACATTAAATATAGCCCAAGCCGGCATTGGAGACAACTGAAAACTCGGGCCCCTGAAAATGCGTTGCAACCCCATTCACCCATCTAGAAATGCCCCCAAAGGAACGCTTTGGGTACAAGTGAACTCCCCAGGGGAGCCTTTACGCAGCCCCACATGCAACTGGACCCTCCGTATTCGCTCTTTCACAGCAACCCTAAATATAGCCCTGGCCCGCATGGCAGACGGCTGAAAACTAGGGCCCCAGAAAACGCCTTACAAGACCCTTTCACCCATCCAAAAGTGCCCCCAAAGGAAGGCTTTGGGTACAACTGAACTCCCCAGGGGAGTCTTTATGCAGCCCCACATGCAACTGGACCCTCCAGGTTCACTCTTTCACCGCAAGCCTAAATATAGCCCTCGGCGCAATGGGAGAAGACTGAAAAAGCGGGCCTCAGAAAACGCATTGCGATTCCCCTTGGACCATCCAAAAGTGCCCCCAAAGGAAGGCTTTGGGTACAACTGAACTCCCCAGGGGAGCTTTTATGCAGCCCCACATGCAACTGGACCCTCCGGGTTCACTGTTTCCGAGCAGCACTAAATATAGCCCTAGCCGGCATGGGAGACGACTGAAAACTGGGGCCCGAGAAAACGCGTTACAAGCCCCTTTCGCCCATCCAAAAGTGCCCCCAGAGGAAGGCTTTAGTTACAAGTGAACTCCCCAGGGGAGCCTTTACGCAGCCCCACATGCAACTGGACCTTCCGGGTTCGCTGTTTCCGAGCAACATTAAATATAGCCCAAGCCGGCATTGGAGACAACTGAAAACTCGGGCCCCTGAAAATGCGTTGCAACCCCATTCACCCATCTAGAAATGCCCCCAAAGGAAGGCTTTGGGTACAAGTGAACTCCCCAGGGGAGCCTTTACGCAGCCCCACATGCAACTGGACCCTCCGTATTCGCTCTTTCACAGCAAACCTAAATATAGCCCTGGCCCGCATGGCAGACGGCTGAAAACTCAGGCCCCAGAAAACGCCTTACAAGACCCTTTCACCCATCCAAAAGTGCCCCCAAAGGAAGACTTTGGGTGCAAGTGAACTCCCCAGGGGAGCCTTTACGCAGCCCCACATGCAACTGGACCTTCCGGGTTCGCTGTTTCCGAGCAACCCTAAATATAACACTAGCCAGCTTGGAAGAAGCCTGAAAACTCGGGCAACAGAAAAAGCGTTACAAGCCCCTTTCGCCCATCCAAAAGTGCCCCCAGAGGAAGGCTTTAGATACAAGGGAACTCCCCAGGGGAGCCTTTATGCAGCCCCACATGCAACTTGACCCTCCTTATTCGCTCTTTCACAGCAACCCTAAATATAGCCCTAACCGGCATCGAAGATGACTGAAAAATCGGGCCAAAGAAAACGCCTTACAAGACCCTTTCACCCATCCAAAAGTGCCCCCAAAGGAAGGCTTTGGGTACAAGTGAACTCCCCAGGGGAGCCTTTACGCAGCCCCACATGCAACTGGACCCTCCGTATTTGCTCTTTCACAGCAAGCCTAAATATATCCGTAGCCGGCATCGGAGATGACTGAAGAAGCGGGCCTCAGAAAACGCATTGCGACTTTCTTTCGCCCATCCAAAAGTGCCCCCAAAGGAAGGCTTTGGGTACAAGTGAACTCCCCAGGGGAGCCTTTACGCAGCCCCACATGCAACTGGACCTTCCGGGTTCGCTGTTTCCGAGCAACATTAAATATAGCCCAAGCCGGCATTGGAGACAACTGAAAACTCGGGCCCCTGAAAATGCGTTGCAACCCCATTCACCCATCTAGAAATGCCCCCAAAGGAAGGCTTTGGGTACAAGTGAACTCCCCAGGGGAGCCTTTATGCAGCCCCACATGCAACTGGACCCTCCGTATTTGCTCTTTCACAGCAAGCCTAAATATATCCGTAGCCGGCATCGGAGATGACTGAAGAAGCGGGCCTCAGAAAACGCATTGCGACTTTCTTTCGCCCATCCAAAAGTGCCCCCAAAGGAAGGCTTTGGGTACATCTGAACTCCCCAGGGGAGCCTTTATGCAGCCCCACATGCAACTGGACCCTCTGGGTTCGCTGTTTCCGAGCAACACTAAATATAGCCCTAGCCGGCATTGGAGACAACTGAAAACTCGGGCCCCTGAAAATGCGTTGCAACCCCATTCACCCATCTAGAAATGCCCCCAAAGGAAGGCTTTGGGTACAAGTGAACTCCCCAGGGGAGCCTTTATGCAGCCCCACATGCAACTGGACCCTCCGGGTTCGCTGTCTCCGAGCAGCACTAAATATAGCCCTAGCCGGCATGGGAGACGACTGAAAACTCGGGAAACAGAAAAAGTGTTACAAGCCCCTTTCGCCCATCCAAAAGTGCCCCCAGAGGAAGGCTTTAGTTACAAGTGAACTCCCCAGGGGAGCCTTTATGCAACCTCACATGCAACTTGACCCTCCTTATTCGCTCTTTCACAGCAAGCCTAAATATAGCCCTAACCGGCATCGAAGATGACTGAAAAATCGGGCCAAAGAAAACGCCGTACAAGACCCTTTCACCCATCCAAAAGTGCCCCCAAAGGAAGGCTTTGGGTACAACTGAACTCCCCAGGGGAGCCTTTACGCAGCCCCACATGCAACTGGACCCTCCGTATTTGCTCTTTCACAGCAAGCCTAAATATATCCGTAGCCGGCATCGGAGATGACTGAAGAAGCGGGCCTCAGAAAACGCATTGCGACTTTCTTTCGCCCATCCAAAAGTGCCCCCAAAGGAAGGCTTTGGGTACAACTGAACTCCCCAGGGGAGCCTTTACGCAGCCCCACATGCAACTGGACCTTCCGGGTTCGCTGTTTCCGAGCAACATTAAATATAGCCCAAGCCGGCATTGGAGACAACTGAAAACTCGGGCCCCTGAAAATGCGTTGCAACCCCATTCACCCATCTAGAAATGCCCCCAAAGGAAGGCTTTGGGTACAAGTGAACTCCCCAGGGGAGCCTTTATGCAGCCCCACATGCAACTGGACCCTCCGTATTTGCTCTTTCACAGCAAGCCTAAATATATCCGTAGCCGGCATCGGAGATGACTGAAGAAGCGGGCCTCAGAAAACGCATTGCGACTTTCTTTCGCCCATCCAAAAGTGCCCCCAAAGGAAGGCTTTGGGTACATCTGAACTCCCCAGGGGAGCCTTTATGCAGCCCCACATGCAACTGGACCCTCTGGGTTCGCTGTTTCCGAGCAACACTAAATATAGCCCTAGCCGGCATTGGAGACAACTGAAAACTCGGGCCCCTGAAAATGCGTTGCAACCCCATTCACCCATCTAGAAATGCCCCCAAAGGAAGGCTTTGGGTACAAGTGAACTCCCCAGGGGAGCCTTTATGCAGCCCCACATGCAACTGGACCCTCCGTATTCGCTCTTTCACCGCAAGCCTAAATATAGCCCTCGGCGCAATGGGAGAAGACTGAAAAAGCGGGCCTCAGAAAACGCATTGCGATTCCCCTTGGACCATCCAAAAGTGCCCCCAAAGGAAGGCTTTGGGTACAACCGAACTCCCCAGGGGAGCCTTTACGCAGCCCCACATGCAACTGGACCTTCCGGGTTCGCTGTTTCCGAGCAACCCTAAATATAACACTAGCCAGCTTGGAAGAAGCCTGAAAACTCGGGCAACAGAAAAAGCGTTACAAGCCCCTTTCGCCCATCCAAAAGTGCCCCCAGAGGAAGGCTTTAGATACAAGGGAACTCCCCAGGGGAGCCTTTATGCAGCCCCACATGCAACTTGACCCTCCTTATTCGCTCTTTCACAGCAAGCCTAAATATAGCCCTAACCGGCATCGAAGATGACTGAAAAATCGGGCCAAAGAAAACGCCGTACAAGACCCTTTCACCCATCCAAAAGTGCCCCCAAAGGAAGGCTTTGGGTACAACTGAACTCCCCAGGGGAGCCTTTACGCAGCCCCACATGCAACTGGACCCTCCGTATTTGCTCTTTCACAGCAAGCCTAAATATATCCGTAGCCGGCATCGGAGATGACTGAAGAAGCGGGCCTCAGAAAACGCATTGCGACTTTCTTTCGCCCATCCAAAAGTACCCCCAAAGGAAGGCTTTGGGTACAACTGAACTCCCCAGGGGAGCCTTTACGCAGCCCCACATGCAACTGGACCTTCCGGGTTCGCTGTTTCCGAGCAACATTAAATATAACACTAGCCAGCTTGGAAGAAGCCTGAAAACTCGGGCAACAGAAAAAGCGTTTCAAGCCCCATTCGCCCAACCAAAAGTGCCCCCAAAGGAAGGCTTTGGGTACAAGTGAACTCCCCAGGGGAGCCTTTACGCAGCCCCACATGCAACTGGACCTTCCGGGTTCGCTGTTTCCGAGCAACATTAAATATAGCCCAAGCCGGCATTGGAGACAACTGAAAACTCGGGCCCCTGAAAATGCGTTGCAACCCCATTCACCCATCTAGAAATGCCCCCAAAGGAAGGCTTTGGGTACAAGTGAACTCCCCAGGGGAGCCTTTATGCAGCCCCACATGCAACTGGACCCTCCGTATTTGCTCTTTCACAGCAAGCCTAAATATATCCGTAGCCGGCATCGGAGATGACTGAAGAAGCGGGCCTCAGAAAACGCATTGCGACTTTCTTTCGCCCATCCAAAAGTGCCCCCAAAGGAAGGCTTTGGGTACATCTGAACTCCCCAGGGGAGCCTTTATGCAGCCCCACATGCAACTGGACCCTCTGGGTTCGCTGTTTCCGAGCAACACTAAATATAGCCCTAGCCGGCATTGGAGACAACTGAAAACTCGGGCCCCTGAAAATGCGTTGCAACCCCATTCACCCATCTAGAAATGCCCCCAAAGGAAGGCTTTGGGTACAAGTGAACTCCCCAGGGGAGCCTTTATGCAGCCCCACATGCAACTTGACCCTCCTTATTCGCTCTTTCACCGCAAGCCTAAATATAGCCCTCGGCGCAATGGGAGAAGACTGAAAAAGCGGGCCTCAGAAAACGCATTGCGATTCCCCTTGGACCATCCAAAAGTGCCCCCAAAGGAAGGCTTTGGGTACAACCGAACTCCCCAGGGGAGCTTTTATGCAGCCCCACATGCAACTGGACCCTCCGGGTTCGCTGTCTCCGAGCAGCACTATATATAGCCCTAGCCGGCATGGGAGACGACTGAAAACTCGGGAAACAGAAAAAGCGTTACAAGCCCCTTTCGCCCATCCAAAAGTGCCCCCAGAGGAAGGCTTTAGTTACAAGTGAACTCCCCAGGGGAGCCTTTATGCAGCCCCACATGCAACTTGACCCTCCTTATTCGCTCTTTCACAGCAACCCTAAATATAGCCCTAACCGGCATCGAAGATGACTGAAAAATCGGGCCAAAACAAACGCCTTACAAGACCCTTTCACCCATCCAAAAGTGCCCCCAAAGGAAGGCTTTGGGTAGAACTGAACTCCCCAGGGGAGCCTTTACGCAGCCCCACATGCAACTGGACCTTCCGGGTTCGCTGTTTCCGAGCAACATTAAATATAGCCCAAGCCGGCATTGGAGACAACTGAAAACTCGGGCCCCTGAAAATGCGTTGCAACCCCATTCACCCATCTACAAATGCCCCCAAAGGAACGCTTTGGGTACAAGTGAACTCCCCAGGGGAGCCTTTACGCAGCCCCACATGCAACTGGACCCTCCGTATTCGCTCTTTCACAGCAACCCTAAATATAGCCCTGGCCCGCATGGCAGACGGCTGAAAACTCGGGCCCCAGAAAACGCCTTACAAGACCCTTTCACCCATCCAAAAGTGCCCCCAAAGGAAGGCTTTGGGTACAACTGAACTCCCCAGGGGAGCCTTTACGCAGCACCACATGCAACTGGACCTTCCGGGTTCGCTGTTTCCGAGCAACCCTAAGTATAACACTAGCCAGCTTGGAAGAAGCCTGAAAACTCGGGCAACAGAAAAAGCGTTACAAGCCCCTTTCGCCCATCCAAAAGTGCCCCCAGAGGAAGGCTTTAGTTACAAGTGAACTCCCCAGGGGAGCCTTTACGCAGCCCCACATGCAACTGGACCCTCTGGGTTCGCTGTTTCCGAGCAACACTAAATATAGCCCTAGCCGGCATTGGAGACAACTGAAAACTCGGGCCCCTGAAAATGCGTTGCAACCCCATTCACCCATCTAGAAATGCCCCCAAAGGAAGGCTTTGGGTACAACTGAACTCCCCAGGGGAGTCTTTATGCAGCCCCACATGCAACTGGACCCTCCCCGATCACTCTTTCACCGCAAGCCTAAATATAGCCCTCGGCGCAATGGGAGAAGACTGAAAAAGCGGGCCTCAGAAAACGCATTGCGATTCCCCTTGGACCATGCAAAAGTGCCCCCAAAGGAAGGCTTTGGGTACAACTGAACTCCCCAGGGGAGCTTTTATGCAGCCCCACATGCAACTGGACCCTCCGGGTTCACTGTTTCCGAGCAGCACTAAATATAGCCCTAGCCGGCATGGGAGACGACTGAAAACTGGGGCCCGAGAAAAGGCGTTACAAGCCCCTTTCGCCCATCCAAAAGTGCCCCCAGAGGAAGGCTTTAGTTACAAGTGAACTCCCCAGGGGAGCCTTTATGCAGCCCCACATGCAACTTGACCCTCCTTATTCGCTCTTTCACAGCAACCCTAAATATAGCCCTAACCGGCATCGAAGATGACTGAAAAATCGGGCCAAAGAAAACGCCTTACAAGACCCTTTCACCCATCCAAAAGTGCCCCCAAAGGAAGGCTTTGGGTACAACTGAACTCCCCAGGGGAGCCTTTACGCAGCCCCACATGCAACTGGACCTTCCGGGTTCGCTGTTTCCGAGCAACATTAAATATAGCCCAAGCCGGCATTGGAGACAACTGAAAACTCGGGCCCCTGAAAATGCGTTGCAACCCCATTCACCCATCTAGAAATGCCCCCAAAGGAAGGCTTTGGGTACAAGTGAACTCCCCAGGGGAGCCTTTACGCAGCCCCACATGCAACTGGACCCTCCGTATTCGCTCTTTCACAGCAACCCTAAATATAGCCCTGGCCCGCATGGCAGACGGCTGAAAACTCGGGCCCCAGAAAACGCCTTACAAGACCCTTTCACCCATCCAAAAGTGCCCCCAAAGGAAGGCTTTGGGTACAACTGAACTCCCCAGGGGAGCCTTTACGCAGCACCACATGCAACTGGACCTTCCGGGTTCGCTGTTTCCGAGCAACCCTAAATATAACACTAGCCAGCTTGGAAGAAGCCTGAAAACTCGGGCAACAGAAAAAGCGTTACAAGCCCCTTTCGCCCATCCAAAAGTGCCCCCAGAGGAAGGCTTTAGTTACAAGTGAACTCCCCAGGGGAGCCTTTACGCAGCCCCACATGCAACTGGACCCTCTGGGTTCGCTGTTTCCGAGCAACACTAAATATAGCCCTAGCCGGCATTGGAGACAACTGAAAACTCGGGCCCCTGAAAATGCGTTGCAACCCCATTCACCCATCTAGAAATGCCCCCAAAGGAAGGCTTTGGGTACAACTGAACTCCCCAGGGGAGTCTTTATGCAGCCCCACATGCAACTGGACCCTCCCCGATCACTCTTTCACCGCAAGCCTAAATATAGCCCTCGGCGCAATGGGAGAAGACTGAAAAAGCGGGCCTCAGAAAACGCATTGCGATTCCCCTTGGACCATCCAAAAGTGCCCCCAAAGGAAGGCTTTGGGTACAACTGAACTCCCCAGGGGAGCTTTTATGCAGCCCCACATGCAACTGGACCCTCCGGGTTCACTGTTTCCGAGCAGCACTAAATATAGCCCTAGCCGGCATGGGAGACGACTGAAAACTGGGGCCTGAGAAAAGGCGTTACAAGCCCCTTTCGCCCATCCAAAAGTGCCCCCAGAGGAAGGTTTTAGTTACAAGTGAACTCCCCAGGGGAGCCTTTACGCAGCCCCACATGCAACTGGACCTTCCGGGTTCGCTGTTTCCGAGCAACATTAAATATAGCCCAAGCCGGCATTGGAGACAACTGAAAACTCGGGCCCCAGAAAATGCGTTGCAACCCCATTCACCCATCTAGAAATGCCCCCAAAGGAAGGCTTTGGGTACAAGTAAACTCCCCAGGGGAGCCTTTACGCAGCCCCACATGCAACTGGAACCTCCGTATTCGCTCTATCACAAAAACCCTAATATAGCCCTGGCCCGCATGGCAGACGGCTGAAAATTCGGGCCCCAGAAAACGGCTTACAAGACCCTTTCACCCATCCAAAAGTGCCCCCAAAGGAAGGCTTTGGGTACAACTGAACTCCCCAGGGGAGCCTTTACGCAGCCCCACATGCAACTGGACCTTCCGGGTTCGCTGTTTCCAAGCAACCCTTAAATATAACACTAGCCAGCTTGGAAGAAGCCTGAAAACTCGGGCAACAGAAAAAGCGTTTCAAGCCCCATTCGCCCATCCAGATGTGCCCCCAAAGGAAGGCTTTGGGTACAACTGAACTCCCCAGGGGAGCCTTTATGCAGCCCCACATGCAACTGGACCCTCCGTGTTTCCTCTTTCACAGCAAGCCTAACTATATCCGTAGCCGGCATCGGAGATGACTGAAGAAGCGGGCCTCAGAAAACGCATTGCGACTTTCTTTCGCCGATCTAAAAGTGCCCCCAAAGGAAGGCTTTGGGTACAACTGAACTCCCCAGGGGAGTCTTTATGCAGCCCCACATGCAACGGGACTCTCCCCGTTCACTCTTTCACCGCAATCCTAAATATAGCCCTCGGCGCAATGGGAGAAGACTGAAAAAGCGGGCCTCAGAAAACGCATTGCGATTCCCCTAGGACCATCCAAAAGTGCCCCCAAAGGAAGGCTTTGGATACAACTGAACTCCCCAGGGGAGCTTTTATGCAGCCCCACATGCAACTGGACCCTCCGGGTTCGCTGTTTCCGAGCAGCACTAAATATAGCCCTAGCCGGCATGGGAGACGACTGAAAACTGGGGCCCGAGAAAAGGCGTTACAAGCCCCTTTCGCCCATCCAAAAGTTCCCCCAGAGGAAGGCTTTAGTTACAAGTGAACTCCCCAGGGGAGCCTTTATGCAGCCCCACATGCAACTTGACCCTCCTTATTCGCTCTTTCACAGCAAGCCTAAATATAGCCCTAACCGGCATCGAAGATGACTGAAAAATCGGGCCAAAGAAAACGCCTTACAAGACCCTTTCACCCATCCAAAAGTGCCCCCAAAGGAAGGCTTTGGGTACAAGTGAACTCCCCAGGGGAGCCTTTACGCAGCCCCACATGCAACTGGACCTTCCGGGTTCGCTGTTTCCGAGCAACATTAAATATAGCCCAAGCCGGCATTGGAGACAACTGAAAACTCGGGCCCCTGAAAATGCGTTGCAACCCTATTCACCCATCTAGAAATGCCCCCAAAGGAAGGCTTTGGGTACAAGTGAACTCCCCAGGGGAGCCTTTACGCAGCCCCACATGCAACTGGACCCTCCGTATTCGCTCTTTCACAGCAACCCTAAATATAGCCCTGGCCCGCATGGCAGACGGCTGAAAACTCGGGCCCCAGAAAACGCCTTACAAGACCCTTTCACCCATCCAAAAGTGCCCCCAAAGGAAGGCTTTGGGTACAACTGAACTCCCCAGGGGAGCCTTTACGCAGCACCACATGCAACTGGACCTTCCGGGTTCGCTGTTTCCGAGCAACCCTAAGTATAACACTAGCCAGCTTGGAAGAAGCCTGAAAACTCGGGCAACAGAAAAAGCGTTACAAGCCCCTTTCGCCCATCCAAAAGTGCCCCCAGAGGAAGGCTTTAGTTACAAGTGAACTCCCCAGGGGAGCCATTACGCAGCCCCACATGCAACTGGACCCTCTGGGTTCGCTGTTTCCGAGCAACACTAAATATAGCCCTAGCCGGCATTGGAGACAACTGAAAACTCGGGCCCCTGAAAATGCGTTGCAACCCCATTCACCCATCTAGAAATGCCCCCAAAGGAAGGCTTTGGGTACAACTGAACTCCCCAGGGGAGTCTTTATGCAGCCCCACATGCAACTGGACCCTCCCCGATCACTCTTTCACCGCAAGCCTAAATATAGCCCTCGGCGCAATGGGAGAAGACTGAAAAAGCGGGCCTCAGAAAACGCATTGCGATTCCCCTTGGACCATCCAAAAGTGCCCCCAAAGGAAGGCTTTGGGTACAACTGAACTCCCCAGGGGAGCTTTTATGCAGCCCCACATGCAACTGGACCCTCCGGGTTCGCTGTTTCCGAGCAGCACTAAATATAGCCCTAGCCGGCATGGGAGACGACTGAAAACTGGGGCCCGAGAAAAGGCGTTACAAGCCCCTTTTGCCCATCCAAAAGTGCCACCAGAGGAAGGCTTTAGTTAAAAGTGAACTCCCCAGGGGAGCCTTTATGCAGCCCCACATGCAACTTGACCCTCCTTATTCGCTCTTTCACAGCAAGCCTAAATATAGCCCTAACCGGCATCGAAGATGACTGAAAAATCGGGCTAAAGAAAACGCCTTACAAGACCCTTTCACCCATCCAAAAGTGCCCCCAAAGGAAGGCTTTGGGTACAAGTGAACTCCCCAGGGGAGCCTTTACGCAGCCCCACATGCAACTGGACCTTCCGGGTTCGCTGTTTCCGAGCAACATTAAATATAGCCCAAGCCGGCATTGGAGACAACTGAAAACTCGGGCCCCTGAAAATGCGTTGCAACCCCATTCACCCATCTACAAATGCCCCCAAAGGAAGGCTTTGGGTACAAGTGAACTCCCCAGGGGAGCCTTTACGCAGCCCCACATGCAACTGGACCCTCCGTATTCGCTCTTTCACAGCAACCCTAAATATAGCCCTGGCCCGCATGGCAGACGGCTGAAAACTAGGGCCCCAGAAAACGCATTACAAGACCCTTTCACCCATCCAAAAGTGCCCCCAAAGGAAGGCTTTGGGTACAACTGAACTCCCCAGGGGAGCCTTTACGCAGCCCCACATGCAACTGGACCTTCCGGGTTCGCTGTTTCCGAGCAACCCTAAATATAACACTAGCCAGCTTGGAAGAAGCCTGAAAACTCGGGCAACAGAAAAAGCGTTACAAGCCCCTTTCGCCCATCCAAAAGTGCCCCCAGAGGAAGGCTTTAGTTAAAAGTGAACTCCCCAGGGGAGCCTTTACGCAGCCCCACATGCAACTGGACCCTCTGGGTTCGCTGTTTCCGAGCAACACTAAATATAGCCCTAGCCGGCATTGGAGACAACTGAAAACTCGGGCCCCTGAAAATGCGTTGCAACCCCATTCACCCATCTAGAAATGCCCCCAAAGGAAGGCTTTGGGTACAACTGAACTCCCCAGGGGAGTCTTTATGCAGCCCCACATGCAACTGGACCCTCCCCGATCACTCTTTCACCGCAAGCCTAAATATAGCCCTCGGCGCAATGGGAGAAGACTGAAAAAGCGGGCCTCAGAAAACGCATTGCGATTCCCCTTGGACCATCCAAAAGTGCCCCCAAAGGAAGGCTTTGGGTAACACTGAACACCCCAGGGGAGCTTTTATGCAGCCCCACATGCAACTGGACCCTCCGGGTTCACTGTTTCCGAGCAGCACTAAATATAGCCCTAGCCGGCATGGGAGACGACTGAAAACTGGGGCCCGAGAAAAGGCGCTACAAGCCCCTTTCGCCCATCCAAAAGTGCCCCCAGAGGAAGGCTTTAGTTACAAGTGAAGTCCCCAGGGGAGCCTTTACGCAGCCCCACATGCAACTGGACCTTCCGGGTTCGCTGTTTCCGAGCAACATTAAATATAGCCCAAGCCGGCATTGGAGACAACTGAAAACTCGGGCCCCTGAAAATGCGTTGCAACCCTATTCACCCATCTAGAAATGCCCCCAAAGGAAGGCTTTGGGTACAAGTGAACTCCCCAGGGGAGCCTTTACGCAGCCCCACATGCAACTGGACCCTCCGTATTCGCTCTTTCACAGCAACCCTAAATATAGCCCTGGCCCGCATGGCAGACGGCTGAAAACTCGGGCCCCAGAAAACGCCTTACAAGACCCTTTCACCCATCCAAAAGTGCCCCCAAAGGAAGGCTTTGGGTACAACTGAACTCCCCAGGGGAGCCTTTACGCAGCACCACATGCAACTGGACCTTCCGGGTTCGCTGTTTCCGAGCAACCCTAAGTATAACACTAGCCAGCTTGGAAGAAGCCTGAAAACTCGGGCAACAGAAAAAGCGTTACAAGCCCCTTTCGCCCATCCAAAAGTGCCCCCAGAGGAAGGCTTTAGTTACAAGTGAACTCCCCAGGGGAGCCTTTACGCAGCCCCACATGCAACTGGACCCTCTGGGTTCGCTGTTTCCGAGCAACACTAAATATAGCCCTAGCCGGCATTGGAGACAACTGAAAACTCGGGCCCCTGAAAATGCGTTGCAACCCCATTCACCCATCTAGAAATGCCCCCAAAGGAAGGCTTTGGGTACAACTGAACTCCCCAGGGGAGTCTTTATGCAGCCCCACATGCAACTGGACCCTCCCCGATCACTCTTTCACCGCAAGCCTAAATATAGCCCTCGGCGCAATGGGAGAAGACTGAAAAAGCGGGCCTCAGAAAACGCATTGCGATTCCCCTTGGACCATCCAAAAGTGCCCCCAAAGGAAGGCTTTGGGTACAACTGAACTCCCCAGGGGAGCTTTTATGCAGCCCCACATGCAACTGGACCCTCCGGGTTCGCTGTTTCCGAGCAGCACTAAATATAGCCCTAGCCGGCATGGGAGACGACTGAAAACTGGGGCCCGAGAAAAGGCGTTACAAGCCCCTTTCGCCCATCCAAAAGTGCCCCCAGAGGAAGGCTTTAGTTACAAGTGAACTCCCCAGGGGAGCCTTTATGCAGCCCCACATGCAACTTGACCCTCCTTATTCGCTCTTTCACAGCAAGCCTAAATATAGCCCTAACCGGCATCGAAGATGACTGAAAAATCGGGCTAAAGAAAACGCCTTACAAGACCCTTTCACCCATCCAAAAGTGCCCCCAAAGGAAGGCTTTGGGTACAAGTGAACTCCCCAGGGGAGCCTTTACGCAGCCCCACATGCAACTGGACCTTCCGGGTTCGCTGTTTCCGAGCAACATTAAATATAGCCCAAGCCGGCATTGGAGACAACTGAAAACTCGGGCCCCTGAAAATGCGTTGCAACCCCATTCACCCATCTACAAATGCCCCCAAAGGAAGGCTTTGGGTACAAGTGAACTCCCCAGGGGAGCCTTTACGCAGCCCCACATGCAACTGGACCCTCCGTATTCGCTCTTTCACAGCAACCCTAAATATAGCCCTGGCCCGCATGGCAGACGGCTGAAAACTAGGGCCCCAGAAAACGCATTACAAGACCCTTTCACCCATCCAAAAGTGCCCCCAAAGGAAGGCTTTGGGTACAACTGAACTCCCCAGGGGAGCCTTTACGCAGCCCCACATGCAACTGGACCTTCCGGGTTCGCTGTTTCCGAGCAACCCTAAATATAACACTAGCCAGCTTGGAAGAAGCCTGAAAACTCGGGCAACAGAAAAAGCGTTACAAGCCCCTTTCGCCCATCCAAAAGTGCCCCCAGAGGAAGGCTTTAGTTAAAAGTGAACTCCCCAGGGGAGCCTTTACGCAGCCCCACATGCAACTGGACCCTCTGGGTTCGCTGTTTCCGAGCAACACTAAATATATCCGTAGCCGGCATTGGAGACAACTGAAAACTCGGGCCCCTGAAAATGCGTTGCAACCCCATTCACCCATCTAGAAATGCCCCCAAAGGAAGGCTTTGGGTACAACTGAACTCCCCAGGGGAGTCTTTATGCAGCCCCACATGCAACTGGACCCTCCCCGATCACTCTTTCACCGCAAGCCTAAATATAGCCCTCGGCGCAATGGGAGAAGACTGAAAAAGCGGGCCTCAGAAAACGCATTGCGATTCCCCTTGGACCATCCAAAAGTGCCCCCAAAGGAAGGCTTTGGGTAACACTGAACACCCCAGGGGAGCCTTTACGCAGCCCCACATGCAACTGGAACCTCCGTATTTGCTCTATCACAAAAACCCTAAATATAGCCCTGGCCCGCATGGCAGACGGCTGAAAACTCGGGCCCCAGAAAACGGCTTACAAGACCCTTTCACCCATCCAAAAGTGCCCCCAAAGGAAGGCTTTGGGTACAACTGAACTCCCCAGGGGAGCCTTTACGCAGCCCCACATGCAACTGGACCTTCCGGGTTCGCTGTTTCCAAGCAACCCTTAAATATAACACTAGCCAGCTTGGAAGAAGCCTGAAAACTCGGGCAACAGAAAAAGCGTTTCAAGCCCCATTCGCCCAACCAAAAGTGCCCCCAAAGGAAGGCTTTGGGTACAACTGAACTCCCCAGGGGAGCCTTTATGCAGCCCCACATGCAACTGGACCCTCCGTGTTTCCTCTTTCACAGCAAGCCTACATATATCCGTAGCCGGCATCGGAGATGACTGAAGAAGCGGGCCTCAGAGAACGCATTGCGACTTTCTTTCGCCGATCTAAAAGTGCCCCCAAAGGAAGGCTTTGGGTACAACTGAACTCCCCAGGGGAGTCTTTATGCAGCCCCACATGCAACGGGACTCTCCCCGTTCACTCTTTCACCGCAAGCCTAAATATATCCCTCGGCGCAATGGGAGAAGACTAAAAAAGCGGGCCTCAGAAAACGCATTGCGATTCCCCTTGGACCATCCAAAAGTGCCCCCAAAGGAAGGCTTTGGGTACAACTGAACTCCCCAGGGGAGCTTTTATGCAGCCCCACATGCAACTGGACCCTCCGGGTTCGCTGTTTCCGAGCAACACTAAATATAGCCCTAGCCGGCATGGGAGACGACTGAAAACTGGGGCCCGAGAAAAGGCGTTACAAGCCCCTTTCGCCCATCCAAAAGTGCCCCCAGAGGAAGGCTTTAGTTACAAGTGAACTCCCCAGGGGAGCCTTTATGCAGCCCCACATGCAACTTGACCCTCCTTATTCGCTCTTTCACAGCAACCCTAAATATAGCCCTAACCGGCATCGAAGATGACTGAAAAATCGGGCCAAAGAAAACGCCTTACAAGACCCTTTCACCCATCCAAAAGTGCCCCCAAAGGAAGGCTTTGGGTACAACTGAACTCCCCAGGGGAGCCTTTACGCAGCCCCACATGCAACTGGACCTTCCGGGTTCGCTGTTTCCGAGCAACATTAAATATAGCCCAAGCCGGCATTGGAGACAACTGAAAACTCGGGCCCCTGAAAATGCGTTGCAACCCCATTCACCCATCTAGAAATGCCCCCAAAGGAAGGCTTTGGGTACAAGTGAACTCCCCAGGGGAGCCTTTACGCAGCCCCACATGCAACTGGACCCTCCGTATTCGCTCTTTCACAGCAACCCTAAATATAGCCCTGGCCCGCATGGCAGACGGCTGAAAACTAGGGCCCCAGAAAACGCATTACAAGACCATTTCACCCATCCAAAAGTGCCCCCAAAGGAAGGCTTTGGGTACAACTGAACTCCCCAGGGGAGCCTTTACGCAGCCCCACATGCAACTGGACCTTCCGGGTTCGCTGTTTCCGAGCAACCCTAAATATAACACTAGCCAGCTTGGAAGAAGCCTGAAAACTCGGGCAACAGAAAAAGCGTTACAAGCCCCTTTCGCCCATCCAAAAGTGCCCCCAGAGGAAGGCTTTAGTTACAAGTGAACTCCCCAGGGGAGCCTTTACGCAGCCCCACATGCAACTGGACCTTCCGGGTTCGCTGTTTCCGAGCAACCCTTAAATATAACACTAGCCAGCTTGGAAGAAGCCTGAAAACTCGGGCAACAGAAAAAGCGTTTCAAGCCCCATTCGCCCATGCAGATGTGCCCCCAAAGGAAGGCTTTGGGTACAACTGAACTCCCCAGGGGAGCCTTTATGCAGCCCCACATGCAACTGGACCCTCCGTGTTTCCTCTTTCACAGCAAGCCTACATATATCCGTAGCCGGCATTGGAGATGACTGAAGAAGCGGGCCTCAGAAAACGCATTGCGACTTTCTTTCGCCGATCTAAAAGTGCCCCCAAAGGAAGGCTTTGGGTACAACTGAACTCCCCAGGGGAGTCTTTATGCAGCCCCACATGCAACGGGACTCTCCCCGTTCACTCTTTCACCGCAAGCCTAAATAAAGCCCTCGGCGCAATGGGAGAAGACTGAAAAAGCGGACCTCAGAAAACGCATTGCGATTCCCCTTGGACCATCCAAAAGTGCCCCCAAAGGAAGGCTTTGGGTACAACTGAACTCCCCAGGGGAGCTTTTATGCAGCCCCACATGCAACTGGACCCTCCGGGTTCGCTGTTTCCGAGCAACACTAAATATATCCCTAGCCGGCATGGGAGACGACTGAAAACTGGGGCCCGAGAAAAGGCGTTACAAGCCCCTTTCGCCCATCCAAAAGTGCCCCCAGAGGAAGGCTTTAGTTACAAGTGAACTCCCCAGGGGAGCCTTTATGCAGCCCCACATGCAACTTGACCCTCCTTATTCGCTCTTTCACAGCAAGCCTAAATATAGCCCTAACCGGCATCGAAGATAACTGAAAAATCGGGCCAAATAAAATGCCTTACAAGACCTTTTCACCCATCCAAAAGTGCCCCCAAAGGAAGGCTTTGGGTACAACTGAACTCCCCAGGGGAGCCTTTACGCAGCCCCACATGCAACTGGACCTTCCGGGTTCGCTGTTTCCGAGCAACCCTAAGTATAACACTAGCCAGCTTGGAAGAAGCCTGAAAACTCGGGCAACAGAAAAAGCGTTACAAGCCCCTTTCGCCCATCCAAAAGTGCCCCCAGAGGAAGGCTTTAGTTACAAGTGAACTCCCCAGGGGAGCCTTTATGCAGCCCCACATGCAACTTGACCCTCCTTATTCGCTCTTTCACAGCAACCCTAAATATAGCCCTAACCGGCATCGAAGATGACTGAAAAATCGGGCCAAAGAAAACGCCTTACAAGACCCTTTCAAACATCCAAAAGTGCCCCCAAGGAAGGCTTTTGGTACAAGTGAAATCCCCAGGGGAGCCTTTACGCAGCCCCACATGCAACTGGACCCTCCGTATTTGCTCTTTCACAGCAAGCCTAAATATATCCGTAGCCGGCATCGGATATGACTGAAGAAGCGGGCCTCAGAAAACGCATTGCGACTTTCTTTCGCCCATCCAAAAGTGCCCCCAAAGGAAGGCTTTGGGTACATCTGAACTCCCCAGGGGAGCCTTTATGCAGCCCCACATGCAACTGGACCCTCTGGGTTCGCTGTTTCCGAGCAACACTAAATATAGCCCAAGCCGGCATTGGAGACAACTGAAAACTCGGGCCCCTGAAAATGCGTTGCAACCCCATTCACCCATCTAGAAATGCCCCCAAAGGAAGGCTTTGGGTACAACTGAACTCCCCAGGGGAGTCTTTATGCAGCCCCACATGCAACTGGACCCTCCCCGATCACTCTTTCACCGCAAGCCTAAATATAGCCCTCGGCGCAATGGCAGAAGACTGAAGAAGCGGGCCTCAGAAAACGCATTTCGATTCCCCTTGGACCATCCAAAAGTGCCCCCAAAGGAAGGCTTTGGGTACAACTGAACTCCCCAGGGGAGCTTTTATGCAGCCCCACATGCAACTGGACCCTCCGGGTTCGCTGTTTCCGAGCAGCACTAAATATAGCCCTAGCCGGCATGGGAGACGACTGAAAACTGGGGCCCGAGAAAAGGCGTTACAAGCCCCTTTCGCCCATCCAAAAGTGCCCCCAGAGGAAGGCTTTAGTTACAAGTGAACTCCCCAGGGGAGCCTTTATGCAGCCCCACATGCAACTTGACCCTCCTTATTCGCTCTTTCACAGCAAGCCTAAATATAGCCCTAACCGGCATCGAAGATGACTGAAAAATCGGGCCAAAGAAAACGCCTTACAAGACCCTTTCACCCATCCAAAAGTGCCCCCAAAGGAAGGCTTTGGGTACAAGTGAACTCCCCAGGGGAGCCTTTACGCAGCCCCACATGCAACTGGACCTTCCGGGTTCGCTGTTTCCGAGCAACATTAAATATAGCCCAAGCCGGCATTGGAGACAACTGAAAACTCGGGCCCCTGAAAATGCGTTGCAACCCCATTCACCCATCTACAAATGCCCCCAAAGGAAGGCTTTGGGTACAAGTGAACTCCCCAGGGGAGCCTTTACGCAGCCCCACATGCAACTGGACTCTCCCCGTTCACTCTTTCACCGCAAGCCTAAATATAGCCCTGGCTCGCATGGCAGACGGCTGAAAACTCGGGCCCCAGAAAACGCCTTACAAGACCCTTTCACCCATCCAAAAGTGCCCCCAAAGGAAGGCTTTGGGTACAACTGAACTCCCCAGGGGAGCCTTTACGCAGCCCCACATGCAACTGGACCTTCCGGGTTCGCTGTTTCCGAGCAACCCTAAATATAACACTAGCCAGCTTGGAAGAAGCCTGAAAACTCGGGCAACAGAAAAAGCGTTACAAGCCCCTTTCGCCCATCCAAAAGAGCCCCCAGAGGAAGGCTTTAGTTACAAGTGAACTCCCCAGGGGAGCCTTTATGCAGCCCCACATGCAACTTGACCCTCCTTATTCGCTCTTTCACAGCAAGCCTAAATATAGCCCTAACCGGCATCGAAGATGACTGAAAAATCGGGCCAAAGAAAACGCCTTACAAGACCCTTTCACCCATCCAAAAGTGCCCCCAAAGGAAGGCTTTGGGTACAACTGAACTCCCCAGGGGAGCCTTTACGCAGCCCCACATGCAACTGGACCCTCCCCGTTCACTCTTTCACCGCAAGCCTAAATATATCCCTGGCCCGCATGGCAGACGGCTGAAAACTCGGGCCCCAGAAAACGCCTTACAAGGCCCTTTCACCCATCCAAAAGTGCCCCCAAAGGAAGGCTTTGGGTACAACTGAACTCCCCATGGGAGCTTTTATGCAGCCCCACATGCAACTGGACCCTCCGGGTTCGCTGTTTCCGAGCAGCACTAAATATAGCCCTAGCCGGCATGGGAGACGACTGAAAACTGGGGCCCGAGAAAACGCGTTACAAGCCCCTTTCGCCCATCCAAAAGTGCCCCCAGAGGAAGGCTTTAGTTACAAGTGAACTCCCCAGGGGAGCCTTTATGCAGCCCCACATGCAACTTGACCCTCCTTATTCGCTCTTTCACAGCAAGCCTAAATATAGCCCTAACCGGCATCGAAGATGACTGAAAAATCGGGCCAAAGAAAACGCCTTACAAGACCCTTTCACCCATCCAAAAGTGCCCCCAAAGGAAGGCTTTGGGTACAACTGAACTCCCCAGGGGAGCCTTTACGCAGCCCCACATGCAACTGGACCTTCCGGGTTCGCTGTTTCCGAGCAACATTAAATATAGCCCAAGCCGGCATTGGAGACAACTGAAAACTCGGGCCCCTGAAAATGCGTTGCAACCCCATTCACCCATCTAGAAATGCCCCCAAAGGAAGGCTTTGGGTACAAGTGAACTCCCCAGGGGAGCCTTTATGCAGCCCCACATGCAACTTGACCCTCCTTATTCGCTCTTTCACCGCAAGCCTAAATATAGCCCTCGGCGCAATGGGAGAAGACTGAAAAAGCGGGCCTCAAAAAACGCATTGCGATTCCCCTTGGACCATCCAAAAGTGCCCCCAGAGGAAGGCTTTAGTTACAAGTGAACTCCCCAGGGGAGCCTTTATGCAGCCCCACATGCAACTGGACCCTCCTTATTCGCTCTTTCACAGCAACCCTAAATATAGCCCTAACCGGCATCGAAGATGACTGAAAAATCGGGCCAAAGAAAACGCATTACAAGACCCTTTCACCCATCCAAAAGTGCCCCCAAAGGAAGGCTTTGGGTACAACTGAACTCCCCAGGGGAGCCTTTACGCAGCCCCACATGCAACTGGACCTTCCGGGTTCGCTGTTTCCGAGCAACATTAAATATAGCCCAAGCCGGCATTGGAGACAACTGAAAACTCGGGCCCCTGAAAATGCGTTGCAACCCCATTCACCCATCTAGAAATGCCCCAAAAGGAAGGCTTTGGGTTCAAGTGAACTCCCCAGGGGAGCCTTTACGCAGCCCCACATGCAACTGGACCCTCCGTATTCGCTCTTTCACAGCAACCCTAAATATAGCCCTAACCGGCATCGAAGATGACTGAAAAATCGGGCCAAAGAAAACGCCTTACAAGACCCTTTCACCCATCCAAAAGTGCCCCCAAAGGAAGGCTTTGGGTACAACTGAACTCCCCAGGGGAGCCTTTACGCAGCCCCACATGCAACTGGACCTTCCGGGTTCGCTGTTTCCGAGCAACCCTTAAATATAACACTAGCCAGCTTGGAAGAAGCCTGAAAACTCGGGCAACAGAAAAAGCGTTACAAGCCCCTTTCGCCCATCCAGATGTGCCCCCAAAGGAAGGCTTTGGGTACAAATGAACTCCCCAGGGGAGCCTTTATGCAGCCCCACATGCAACTGGACCCTCCGTATTTGCTCTTTCACAGCAAGCCTAACTATATCCGTAGCTGGCATCGGAGATGACTGAAGAAGCGGGCCTCAGAAAACGCATTGCGACTTTCTTTCGCCCATCCAAAAGTGCCCCAAAAGGAAGGCTTTGGGTACAACTGAACTCCCCAGGGGAGTCTTTATGCAGCCCCACATGCAACTGGACTCTCCCCGTTCACTCTTTCACCGCAAGCCTAAATATATCCCTCGGCGCAATGGGAGAAGACTGAAAAAGCGGGCCTCAGAAAACGCATTGCGATTCCCCTTGGACCATCCAAAAGTGCCCCCAAAGGAAGGCTTTGGGTACAACTGAACTCCCCAGGGGAGCCTTTACGCAGCCCCACATGCAACTGGACCTTCCGGGTTCGCTGTTTCCGAGCAACCCTAAGTATAACACTAGCCAGCTTGGAAGAAGCCTGAAAACTCGGGCAACAGAAAAAGCGTTACAAGCCCCTTTCGCCCATCCAAAAGTGCCCCCAGAGGAAGGCTTTAGTTACAAGTGAACTCCCCAGGGGAGCCTTTATGCAGCCCCACATGCAACTTGACCCTCCTTATTCGCTCTTTCACAGCAAGCCTAAATATAGCCCTAACCGGCATCGAAGACGACTGAAAAATCGGGCCAAAGAAAACGCCTTACAAGACCCTTTCACCCATCCAAAAGTGCCCCCAAAGGAAGGCTTTGGGTACAACTGAACTCCCCAGGGGAGCCTTTACGCAGCCCCACATGCAACTGGACCCTCCGTATTTGCTCTTCCACAGCAAGCCTAAATATATCCGTAGCCGACATCGGAGATGACTGAAGAAGCGGGCATCAGAAAACGCATTGCGACTTTCTTTCGCCCATCCAAAAGTGCCCCCAAAGGAAGGCTTTGGGTACATCTGAACTCCCCAGGGGAGCCTTTATGCAGCCCCACATGCAACTGGACCCTCCCCGTTCACTCTTTCACCGCAAGCCTAAATATAGCCCTGGCCCGCATGGCAGACGGCTGAAAACTCGGGCCCCAGAAAACGCCTTACAAGACCCTTTCACCCATCCAAAAGTGCCCCCAAAGGAAGGCTTTGGGTACAACTGAACTCCCCAGGGGAGCCTTTACGCAGCCCCACATGCAACTGGACCTTCCGGGTTCGCTGTTTCCGAGCAACATTAAATATAGCCCAAGCCGGCATTGGAGACAACTGAAAACTCGGGCCCCTGAAAATGCGTTGCAACCCCATTCACCCATCTAGAAATGCCCCAAAAGGAAGGCTTTGGGTTCAAGTGAACTCCCCAGGGGAGCCTTTACGCAGCCCCACATGCAACTGGACCCTCCGTATTCGCTCTTTCACAGCAACCCTAAATATAGCCCTGGCCCGCATGGCAGACGGCTGAAAACTCGGGCCCCAGAAAACGCCTTACAAGACCCTTTCACCCATCCAAAAGTGCCCCCAAAGGAAGGCTTTGGGTACAACTGAACTCCCCAGGGGAGCCTTTACGCAGCCCCACATGCAACTGGACCTTCCGGGTTCGCTGTTTCCAAGCAACCCTAAATATAACACTAGCCAGCTTGGAAGAAGCCTGAAAACTCGGGCAACAGAAAAAGCGTTACAAGCCCCTTTCGCCCATCCAAAAGTGCCCCCAGAGGAAGGCTTTAGTTACAAGTGAACTCCCCAGGGGAGCCTTTATGCAGCCCCACATGCAACTTGACCCTCCTTATTCGCTCTTTCACAGCAACCCTAAATATAGCCCTAACCGGCATCGAAGATGACTGAAAAATCGGGCCAAAGAAAACGCCTTACAAGACCCTTTCACCCATCCAAAAGTGCCCCCAAAGGAAGGCTTTGGGTACAACTGAACTCCCCAGGGGAGCCTTTACGCAGCCCCACATGCAACTGGACCTTCCGGGTTCGCTGTTTCCGAGCAACACTAAGTATAACACTAGCCAGCTTGGAAGAAGCCTGAAAACTCGGGCAACAGAAAAAGCGTTACAAGCCCCTTTCGCCCATCCAAAAGTGCCCCCAGAGGAAGGCTTTAGTTACAAGTGAACTCCCCAGGGGAGCCTTTATGCAGCCCCACATGCAACTTGACCCTCCTTATTCGCTCTTTCACAGCAAGCCTAAATATAGCCCTAACCGGCATCGAAGATGACTGAAAAATCGGGCCAAAGAAAACGCCTTACAAGACCCTTTCACCCATCCAAAAGTGCCCCCAAAGGAAGGCTTTGGGTACAACTGAACTCCCCAGGGGAGCCTTTACGCAGCCCCACATGCAACTGGACCCTCCGTATTTGCTCTTCCACAGCAAGCCTAAATATATCCGTAGCCGACATCGGAGATGACTGAAGAAGCGGGCATCAGAAAACGCATTGCGACTTTCTTTCGCCCATCCAAAAGTGCCCCCAAAGGAAGGCTTTGGGTACATCTGAACTCCCCAGGGGAGCCTTTATGCAGCCCCACATGCAACTGGACCCTCCCCGTTCACTCTTTCACCGCAAGCCTAAATATAGCCCTGGCCCGCATGGCAGACGGCTGAAAACTCGGGCCCCAGAAAACGCCTTACAAGACCCTTTCACCCATCCAAAAGTGCCCCCAAAGGAAGGCTTTGGGTACAACTGAACTCCCCAGGGGAGCCTTTACGCAGCCCCACATGCAACTGGACCTTCCGGGTTCGCTGTTTCCAAGCAACCCTTAACTATAACACTAGCCAGCTTGGAAGAAGCCTGAAAACTCGGGCAACAGAAAAAGCGTTTCAAGCCCCATTCGCCCAACCAAAAGTGCCCCCAAAGGAAGGCTTTGGGTACAACTGAACTCCCCAGGGGAGCCTTTATGCAGCCCCACATGCAACTGGACCCTCCGTATTTGCTCTTTCACAGCAAGCCTACATATATCCGTAGCCGGCATCGGAGATGACTGAAGAAGCGGGCCTCAGAAAAAGCATTGCGACTTTCTTTCGCCGATCTAAAAGTGCCCCCAAAGGAAGGCTTTGGGTACAACTGAACTCCCCAGGGGAGCTTTTATGCAGCCCCACATGCAACTGGACCCTCCGGGTTCGCTGTTTCCGAGCAGCACTAAATATAGCCCTAGCCGGCATGGGAGACGACTGAAAACTGGGGCCCGAGAAAACGCGTTACAAGCCTCTTTCGCCCATCCAAAAGTGCCCCCAGAGGAAGGCTTTAGTTACAAGTGAACTCCCCAGGGGAGCCTTTATGCAACCCCACATGCAACTTGACCCTCCTTATTCGCTCTTTCACAGCAAGCCTAAATATAGCCCTAACCGGCATCGAAGATGACTGAAAAATCGGGCCAAAGAAAACGCCTTACAAGACCCTTTCACCCATCCAAAAGTGCCCCCAAAGGAAGGCTTTGGGTACAAGTGAACTCCCCAGGGGAGCCTTTACGCAGCCCCACATGCAACTGGACCTTCCGGGTTCGCTGTTTCCAAGCAACCCTTAAATATAGCCCAAGCCGGCATTGGAGACAACTGAAAACTCGGGCCCCTGAAAATGCGTTGCAACCCCATTCACCCATCTAGAAATGCCCCCAAAGGAAGGCTTTGGGTACAAGTGAACTCCCCAGGGGAGCCTTTACGCAGCCCCACATGCAACTGGACCCTCCGTATTCGCTCTTTCACAGCAACCCTAAATATAGCCCTGGCCCGCATGGCAGACGGCTGAAAACTCGGGCCCCAGAAAACGCCTTACAAGACCCTTTCACCCATCCAAAAGTGCCCCCAAAGGAAGGCTTTGGGTACAACTGAACTCCCCAGGGGAGCCTTTACGCAGCCCCACATGCAACTGGACCTTCCGGGTTCGCTGTTTCCAAGCAACCCTAAATATAACACTAGCCAGCTTGGAAGAAGCCTGAAAACTCGGGCAACAGAAAAAGCGTTACAAGCCCCTTTCGCCCATCCAAAAGTGCCCCCAGAGGAAGGCTTTAGTTACAAGTGAACTCCCCAGGGGAGCCTTTATGCAGCCCCACATGCAACTGGACCCTCCTTATTCGCTCTTTCACAGCAAGCCTAAATATAGCCCTAACCGGCATCGAAGATGACTGAAAAATCGGGCCAAAGAAAACGCCTTACAAGACCCTTTCACCCATCCAAAAGTGCCCCCAAAGGAAGGCTTTGGGTACAACTGAACTCCCCAGGGGAGCCTTTACGCAGCCCCACATGCAACTGGACCTTCCGGGTTCGCTGTTTCCAAGCAACCCTTAAATATAACACTAGCCAGCTTGGAAGAAGCCTGAAAACTCGGGCAACAGAAAAAGAGTTTCAAGCCCCATTCGCCCATCCAAAAGTGCCCCCAAAGGAAGGCTTTGGGTACAACTGAACTCCCCAGGGGAGCCTTTATGCAGCCCCACATGCAACTGGACCCTCCGTATTTGTTCTTTCACAGCAAGCCTAAATATATCCGTAGCCGGCATCGGAGATGACTGAAGAAGCGGGCCCCAGAAAACGCATTGCGACTTTCTTTCGCCCATCCAAAAGTGCCCCCAAAGGAAGGCTTTGGGTACAACTGAACTCCCCAGGGGAGTCTTTATGCAGCCCCACATGCAACTGGACCCTCCGGGTTCACTCTTTCACCGCAAGCCTAAATATATCCCTCGGCGAAATGGGAGAAGACTGAAAAAGCGGGCCTCAGAAAACGCATTGCGATTCCCCTTGGACCATCCAAAAGTGCCCCCAAAGGAAGGATTTGGGTACAACGGAACTCCCCAGGGGAGTTTTTATGCAGCCCCACATGCAACTGGACCCTCCGGGTTCGCTGTTTCCGAGCAGCACTAAATATAGCCCTAGCCGGCATGGGAGACGACTGAAAACTGGGGACCGAGAAAAGGCGTTACAAGCCCCTTTCGCCCATCCAAAAGTGCCCCCAGAGGAAGGCTTTAGTTACAAGTGAACTCCCCAGGGGAGCCTTTATGCAGCCCCACATGCAACTGGACCTTCAGGGTTCGCTGTTTCCGAGCAACATTAAATATATCCCAAGCCGGCATTGTAGTCAACTGAAAACTCGGGCCCCTGAAAATGCGTTGCAACCCCATTCACCCATCTAGAAATGCCCCCAAAGGAAGGCTTTGGGTACAAGTGAACTCCCCCGGGGAGCCTTTACGCAGCCCCACATGCAACTGGACCCTCCGTATTCGCTCTTTCACAGCAACCCTAAATATAGCCCTGGCCCGCATGGCAGATGGCTGAAAACTCGGGCCCCAGAAAACGCCTTACAAGACCCTTTCACCCATCCAAAAGTGCCCCCAAAGGAAGGCTTTGGGTACAACTGAACTCCCCAGGGGAGCCTTTACGCAGCCCCACATGCAACTGGACCTTCCGGGTTCGCTGTTTCCGAGCAACCCTAAGTATAACACTAGCCAGCTTGGAAGAAGCCTGAAAACTCGGGCAACAGAAAAAGCATTACAAGCCCCTTTCGCCCATCCAAAAGTGCCCCCAGAGGAAGGCTTTAGTTACAAGTGAACTCCCCAGGGGAGCCTTTATGCAGCCCCACATGCAACTTGACCCTCCTTATTCGCTCTTTCACAGCAAGCCTAAATATAGCCCTAACCGGCATCGAAGATGACTGAAAAATCGGGCCAAAGAAAACGCCTTACAAGACCCTTTCACCCATCCAAAAGTGCCCCCAAAGGAAGGCTTTGGGTAGAAGTGAACTCCCCAGGGGAGCCTTTACGCAGCCCCACATGCAACTGGACCCTCCGTATTTGCTCTTTCACAGCAAGCCTAAATAAATCCGTAGCCGGCATCGGAGATGACTGAAGAAGCGGGCCTCAGAAAACGCATTGCGACTTTCTTTCGCCCATCCAAAAGTGCCCCCAAAGGAAGGCTTTGGGTACATCTGAACTCCCCAGGGGAGCCTTTATGCAGCCCCACATGCAACTGGACCCTCCCCGTTCACTCTTTCACCGCAAGCCTAAATATAGCCCTGGCCCGCATGGCAGACGGCTGAAAACTCGGGCCCCAGAAAACGCCTTACAAGACCCTTTCACCCATCCAAAAGTGCCCCCAAAGGAAGGCTTTGGGTACAACTGAACTCCCCAGGGGAGCCTTTATGCAGCCCCACATGCAACTGGAACTTCCGGGTTCGCTGTTTCCAAGCAACCCTTAAATATAACACTAGCCAGCTTGGAAGAACCCTGAAAACTCGGGCAACAGAAAAAGCGTTTCAAGCCCCATTCGCCCAACCAAAAGTGCCCCCAAAGGAAGGCTTTGGGTACAACTGAACTCCCCAGGGGAGCCTTTATGCAGCCCCACATGCAACTGGACCCTCCGTATTTGCTCTTTCACAGCAAGCCTACATATATCCGTAGCCGGCATCGGAGATGACTGAAGAAGCGGGCCTCAGAAAAAGCATTGCGACTTTCTTTCGCCAATCTAAAAGTGTCCCCAAAGGAAGGCTTTGGGTACAACTGAACTCCCCAGGGGAGCTTTTATGCAGCCCCACATGCAACTGGACCCTCCGGGTTCGCTGTTTCCGAGCAACACTAAATATAGCCCTAGCCGGCATTGGAGACAACTGAAAACTCGGGCCCCAGAAAATGCGTTGCAACCCCATTCACCCATCTAGAAATGCCCCAAAAGGAAGGCTTTGGGTACAAGTGAACTCCCCAGGGGAGCCTTTACGAAGCCCCACATGCAACTGGAACCTCCGTATTCGCTCTTTCACAGCAACCCTAAATATAGCCCTGGCCCGCATGGCAGACTGCTGAAAACTCAGGCCCCAGAAAACTCCTTACAAGACCCTTTCACCCATCCAAAAGTGCCCCCAAAGGAAGGCTTTGGGTACAACTGAACTCCCCAGGGGAGCCTTTACGCAGCCCCACATGCAACTGGACCTTCCGGGTTCGCTGTTTCCAAGCAACCCTTAAATATAACACTAGCCAGCTTGGAAGAAGCCTGAAAACTCGGGCAACAGAAAAAGCGTTTCAAGCCCCATTCGCCCAACCAAAAGTGCCCCCAAAGGAAGGCTTTGGGTACAACTGAACTCCCCAGGGGAGCCTTTATGCAGCCCCACATGCAACTGGACCCTCCGTATTTGCTCTTTCACAGCAAGCCTAACTATATCCGTAGCCGGCATCGGAGATGACTGAAGAAGCGGGCCTCAGAAAACGCATTGCGACTTTCTTTCGCCGATCTAAAACTGTCCCCAAAGGAAGGCTTTGGGTACAACTGAACTCCCCAGGGGAGCTTTTATGCAGCCCCACATGCAACTGGACCCTCCGGGTTCGCTGTTTCCGAGCAGCACTAAATATAGCCCTAGCCGGCATGGGAGACGACTGAAAACTGGGGCCCGAGAAAAGGCGTTACAAGCCCCTTTCGCGCATCCAAAAGTGCCCCCAGAGGAAGGCTTTAGTTACAAGTGAACTCCCCAGGGGAGCCTTTATGCAGCCCCACATGCAACTGGACCCTCCTTATTCGCTCTTTCACAGCAACCCTAAATATAGCCCTAACCGGCATCGAAGATGACTGAAAAATCGGGCCAAAGAAAACGCCTTACAAGACCCTTTCACCCATCCAAAAGTGCCCCCAAAGGAAGGCTTTGGGTACAAGTGAACTCCCCAGGGGAGCCTTTACGCAGCCCCACATGCAACTGGACCTTCCGTGTTCGCTGTTTCCGAGCAACATTAAATATAGCCCAAGCCGGCATTGGAGACAACTGAAAACTCGGGCCCCTGAAAATGCGTTGCAACCCCATTCACCCATCTAGAAATGCCCCCAAAGGAAGGCTTTGGGTACAAGTGAACTCCCCAGGGGAGCCTTTACGCAGCCCCACATGCAACTGGACCCTCCGTATTCGCTCTTTCACAGCAACCCTAAATATAGCCCTGGCCCGCATGGCAGACGGCTGAAAACTCGGGCCCCAGAAAACGCCTTACAAGACCCTTTCACCCATCCAAAAGTGCCCCCAAAGGAAGGCTTTGGGTACAACTGAACTCCCCAGGGGAGCCTTTACGCAGCCCCACATGCAACTGGACCTTCCGGGTTCGCTGTTTCCGAGCAACCCTAAATATAACACTAGCCAGCTTGGAAGAAGCCTGAAAACTCGGGCAACAGAAAAAGCGTTACAAGCCCCTTTTGCCCATCCAAAAGTGCCCCCAGAGGAAGGTTTAGTTACAAGTGAACTCCCCAGGGGAGCTTTTATGAAGCCCCACATGCAACTTGACCCTCCTTATTCGCTCTTTCACAGCAAGCCTAAATATAGCCCTAACCGGCATCGAAGATGACTGAAAAATCGGGCCAAAGAAAACGCCTTACAAGACCCTTTCACCCATCCAAAAGTGCCCCCAAAGGAAGGCTTTGGGTACAAGTGAACTCCCCAGGGGAGCCTTTACGCAGCCCCACATGCAACTGGACCTTCCGGGTTCGCTGTTTCCGAGCAACATTAAATATAGCCCAAGCCGGCATTGGAGACAACTGAAAACTCGGGCCCCTGAAAATGCGTTGCAACCCCATTCACCCATCTAGAAATGCCCCCAAAGGAAGGCTTTGGGTACAAGTGAACTCCCCAGGGGAGCCTTTACGCAGCCCCACATGCAACTGGACCCTCCGTATTCGCTCTTTCACAGCAACCCTAAATATAGCCCTGGCCCGCATGGCAGACGGCTGAAAACTCGGGCCCCAGAAAACGCCTTACAAGACCCTTTCACCCATCCAAAAGTGCCCCCAAAGGAAGGCTTTGGGTACAACTGAACTCCCCAGGGGAGCCTTTACGCAGCACCACATGCAACTGGACCTTCCGGGTTCGCTGTTTCCGAGCAACCCTAAGTATAACACTAGGCAGCTTGGAAGAAACCTGAAAACTCGGGCAACAGAAAAAGCATTACAAGCCCCTTTCGCCCATCCAAAAGTGTCCCCAGAGGAAGGCTTTAGTTACAAGTGAACTCCCCAGGGGAGCCTTTATGCAGCCCCACATGCAACTGGACCCTCCGTATTTGCTCTTTCACAGCAAGCCTAAATATATCCGTAGCCGGCATCGGAGATGACTGAAGAAGCGGGCCTCAGAAAACGCATTGCGACTTTCTTTCGCCCATCCAAAAGTGCCCCCAAAGGAAGGCTTTGGGTACAACTGAACTCCCCAGGGGAGTCTTTATGCAGCCCCACATGCAACTGGACCCTCCCCGATCACTCTTTCACCGCAAGCCTAAATATAGCCCTCGGCGCAATGGCAGAAGACTGAAGAAGCGGGCCTCAGACAACGCATTTCGATTCCCCTTGGACCATCCAAAAGTGCCCCCAAAGGAAGGCTTTGGGTACAACTGAACTCCCCAGGGGAGCCTTTACGCAGCCCCACATGCAACTGGACCTTCCGGGTTCGCTGTTTCCGAGCAACCCTAAGTATAACACTAGCCAGCTTGGAAGAAGCCTGAAAACTCGGGCAACAGAAAAAGCGTTACAAGCCCCTTTCGCCCATCCAAAAGTGCCCCCAGAGGAAGGCTTTAGTTACAAGTGAACTCCCCAGGGGAGCCTTTATGCAGCCCCACATGCAACTTGACCCTCCTTATTCGCTCTTTCACAGCAAGCCTAAATATAGCCCTAACCGGCATCGAAGATGACTGAAAAATCGGGCCAAAGAAAACGCCTTACAAGACCCTTTCACCCATCCAAAAGTGCCCCCAAAGGAAGGCTTTGGGTAGAAGTGAACTCCCCAGGGGAGCCTTTACGCAGCCCCACATGCAACTGGACCCTCCGTATTTGCTCTTCCACAGCAAGCCTAAATATATCCGTAGCCGGCATCGGAGATGACTGAAGAAGCGGGCCTCAGAAAACGCATTGCGACTTTCTTTCGCCCATCCAAAAGTGCCCCCAAAGGAAGGCTTCGGGTACATCTGAACTCCCCAGGGGAGCCTTTATGCAGCCCCACATGCAACTGGACTCTCCGTATTCGCTCTTTCACAGCAACCCTAAATATAGCCCTAACCGGCATCGAAGATGACTGAAAAATCGGGCCAAAGAAAACGCCTTACAAGACCCTTTCACCCATCCAAAAGTGCCCCCAAAGGAAGGCTTTGGGTACAAGTGAACTCCCCAGGGGAGCCTTTACGCAGCCCCACATGCAACTGGACCTTCCGGGTTCGCTGTTTCCGAGCAACATTAAATATAGCCCAAGCCGGCATTGGAGACAACTGAAAACTCGGGCCCCTGAAAATGCGTTGCAACCCCATTCACCCATCTAGAAATGCCCCCAAAGGAAGGCTTTGGGTACAAGTGAACTCCCCAGGGGAGCCTTTACGCAGCCCCACATGCAACTGGACCCTCCGTATTCGCTCTTTCACAGCAACCCTAAATATAGCCCTGGCCCGCATGGCAGACGGCTGAAAACTCAGGCCCCAGAAAACGCCTTACAAGACCCTTTCACCCATCCAAAAGTGCCCCCAAAGGAAGGCTTTGGGTACAACTGAACTCCCCAGGGGAGCCTTTACGCAGCCCCACATGCAACTGGACCTTCCGGGTTCACTGTTTCCAAGCAACCCTAAATATAACACTAGCCAGCTTGGAAGAAGCCTGAAAACTCGGGCAACAGAAAAAGCGTTACAAGCCCCTTTCGCCCATCCAAAAGTGCCCCCAGAGGAAGGCTTTAGTTACAAGTGAACTCCCCAGGGGAGCCTTTATGCAGCCCCACATGCAACTTGACCCTCCTTATTCGCTCTTTCACAGCAAGCCTAAATATAGCCCTAACCGGCATCGAAGATGACTGAAAAATCGGGCCAAAGAAAACGCCTTACAAGACCCTTTCACCCATCCAAAAGTGCCCCCAAAGGAAGGCTTTGGGTACAACTGAACTCCCCAGGGGAGCCTTTACGCAGCCCCACATGCAACTGGACCTTCCGGGTTCGCTGTTTCCAAGCAACCCTTAAATATAACACTAGCCAGCTTGGAAGAAGCCTGAAAACTCGGGCAACAGAAAAAGCGTTTCAAGCCCCATTCGCCCATCCAAAAGTGCCCCCAAATGAAGGCTTTGGGTACAACTGAACTCCCCAGGGGAGCCTTTATGCAGCCCCACATGCAACTGGACCCTCCGTATTTGTTCTTTCACAGCAAGCCTAAATATATCCGTAGCCGGCATCGGAGATGACTGAAGAAGCGGGCCCCAGAAAACGCATTGCGACTTTCTTTCGCCCATCCAAAAGTGCCCCCAAAGGAAGGCTTTGGGTACAACTGAACTCCCCAGGGGAGTCTTTATGCAGCCCCACATGCAACTGGACCCTCCCCGATCACTCTTTCACCGCAAGCCTAAATATATCCCTCGGCGAAATGGGAGAAGACTGAAAAACCGGGCCTCAGAAAACGCATTGCGATTCCCCTTGGACCATCCAAAAGTGCCCCCAAAGGAAGGCTTTGGGTACAACTGAACTCCCCAGGGGAGTTTTTATGCAGCCCCACATGCAACTGGACCCTCCGGGTTCGCTGTTTCCGAGCAGCACTAAATATAGCCCTAGCCGGCATGGGAGACGACTGAAAACTGGGGCCCGAGAAAAGGCGTTACAAGCCCCTTTCGCCCATCCAAAAGTGCCCCCAGAGGAAGGCTTTAGTTACAAGTGAACTCCCCAGGGGAGCCTTTATGCAGCCCCACATGCAACTGGACCTTCAGGGTTCGCTGTTTCCGAGCAACATTAAATATAGCCCAAGCCGGCATTGTAGTCAACTGAAAACTCGGGCCCCTGAAAATGCGTTGCAACCCCATTCACCCATCTAGAAATGCCCCCAAAGGAAGGCTTTGGGTACAAGTGAACTCCCCCGGGGAGCCTTTACGCAGCCCCACATGCAACTGGACCCTCCGTATTCGCTCTTTCACAGCAACCCTAAATATAGCCCTGGCCCGCATGGCAGACGGCTGAAAACTCGGGCCCCAGAAAACGCCTTACAAGACCCTTTCACCCATACAAAAGTGCCCCCAAAGGAAGGCTTTGGGTACAAGTGAACTCCCCAGGGGAGCCTTTACGCAGCCCCACATGCAACTGGACCTTCCGGGTTCGCTGTTTCCGAGCAACCCTAAGTATAACACTAGCCAGCTTGGAAGAAGCCTGAAAACTCGGGCAACAGAAAAAGCGTTACAAGCCCCTTTCGCCCATCCAAAAGTGCCCCCAGAGGAAGGCTTTAGTTACAACTGAACTCCCCAGGGGAGCCTTTATGCAGCCCCACATGCAACTTGACCCTCCTTATTCGCTCTTTCACAGCAAGCCTAAATATAGCCCTAACCGGCATCGAAGATGACTGAAAAATCGGGTCAAAGAAAACGCCTTACAAGACCCTTTCACCCATCCAAAAGTGCCCCCAAAGGAAGGCTTTGGGTAGAAGTGAACTCCCCAGGGGAGCCTTTACGCAGCCCCACATGCAACTGGACCCTCCGTATTTGCTCTTTCACAGCAAGCCTAAATAAATCCGTAGCCGGCATTGGAGATGACTGAAGAAGCGGGCCTCAGAAAACGCATTGCGACTTTCTTTCGCCCATCCAAAAGTGCCCCCAAAGGAAGGCTTTGGGTACATCTGAACTCCCCAGGGGAGCCTTTACGCAGCCCCACATGCAACTGGACCCTCCCCGTTCACTCTTTCACCGCAAGCCTAAATATAGCCCTGGCCCGCATGGCAGACGGCTGAAAACTCGGGCCCCAGAAAACGCCTTACAAGACCCTTTCACCCATCCAAAAGTGCCCCCAAAGGAAGGCTTTGGGTACAACTGAACTCCCCAGGGGAGCCTTTACGCAGCCCCACATGCAACTGGACCTTCCGGGTTCGCTGTTTCCAAGCAACCCTTAAATATAACACTAGCCAGCTTGGAAGAACCCTGAAAACTCGGGCAACAGAAAAAGCGTTTCAAGCCTCATTCGCCCAACCAAAAGTGCCCCCAAAGGAAGGCTTTGGGTACAACTGAACTCCCCAGGGGAGCCTTTATGCAGCCCCACATGCAACTGGACCCTCCGTATTTGCTCTTTCACAGCAAGCCTACATATATCCGTAGCCGGCATCGGAGATGACTGAAAAAGCGGGCCTCAGAAAAAGCATTGCGAATTTCTTTCGCCGATCTAAAAGTGTCCCCAACGGAAGGCTTTGGGTACAACTGAACTCCCCAGGGGAGCTTTTATGCAGCCCCACATGCAACTGGACCCTCCGGGTTCGCTGTTTCCGAGCAACACTAAATATAGCCCTAGCCGGCATTGGAGACAACTGAAAACTCGGGCCCCAGAAAATGCGTTGCAACCCCATTCACCCATCTAGAAATGCCCCAAAAGGAAGGCTTTGGGTACAAGTGAACTCCCCAGGGGAGCCTTTACAAAGCCCCACATGCAACTGGAACCTCCGTATTCGCTCTTTCACAGCAACCCTAAATATAGCCCTGGCCGGCATGGCAGACTGCTGAAAACTCAGGCCCCAGAAAACGCCTTACAAGACCCTTTCACCCATCCAAAAGTGCCCCCAAAGGAAGGCTTTGGGTACAACTGAACTCCCCAGGGGAGCCTTTACGCAGCCCCACATGCAACTGGACCTTCCGGGTTCGCTGTTTCCAAGCAACCCTTAACTATAACACTAGCCAGCTTGGAAGAAGCCTGAAAACTCGGGCAACAGAAAAAGCGTTTCAAGCCCCATTCGCCCAACCAAAAGTGCCCCCAAAGGAAGGCTTTGGGTACAACTGAACTCCCCAGGGGAGCCTTTATGCAGCCCCACATGCAACTGGACCCTCCGTATTTGCTCTTTCACAGCAAGCCTACATATATCCGTAGCCGGCATCGGAGATGACTGAAGAAGCGGGCCTCAGAAAAAGCATTGCGACTTTCTTTCGCCGATCTAAAACTGTCCCCAAAGGAAGGCTTTGGGTACAACTGAACTCCCCAGGGGAGCTTTTATGCAGCCCCACATGCAACTGGACCCTCCGGGTTCGCTGTTTCCGAGCAGCACTAAATATAGCCCTAGCCGGCATGGGAGACGACTGAAAACTGGGGCCCGAGAAAAGGCGTTACAAGCCCCTTTCGCGCATCCAAAAGTGCCCCCAGAGGAAGGCTTTAGTTACAAGGGAACTCCCCAGGGGAGCCTTTATGCAGCCCCACATGCAACTTGACCCTCCTTATTCGCTCTTTCACAGCAAGCCTAAATATAGCCCTAACCGGCATCGAAGATGACTGAAAAATCGGGCCAAAGAAAACGCCTTACAAGACCCTTTCACCCATCCAAAAGTGCCCCCAAAGGAAGGCTTTGGGTACAAGTGAACTCCCCAGGGGAGCCTTTACGCAGCCCCACATGCAACTGGACCTTCCGGGTTCGCTGTTTCCGAGCAACATTAAATATAGCCCAAGCCGGCATTGGAGACAACTGAAAACTCGGGCCCCTGAAAATGCGTTGCAACCCCATTCACCCATCTAGAAATGCCCCCAAAGGAAGGCTTTGGGTACAAGTGAACTCCCCAGGGGAGCCTTTACGCAGCCCCACATGCAACTGGACCCTCCGTATTCGCTCTTTCACAGCAACCCTAAATATAGCCCTGGCCCGCATGGCAGACGGCTGAAAACTCGGGCCCCAGAAAACGCCTTACAAGACCCTTTCACCCATCCAAAAGTGCCCCCAAAGGAAGGCTTTGGGTACAACTGAACTCCCCAGGGGAGCCTTTACGCAGCCCCACATGCAACTGGACCTTCCGGGTTCGCTGTTTCCGAGCAACCCTAAATATAACACTAGCCAGCTTGGAAGAAGCCTGAAAACTCGGGCAACAGAAAAAGCGTTACAAGCCCCTTTTGCCCATCCAAAAGTGCCCCCAGAGGAAGGTTTAGTTACAAGTGAACTCCCCAGGGGAGCTTTTATGAAGCCCCACATGCAACTTGACCCTCCTTATTCGCTCTTTCACAGCAACCCTAAATATAGCCCTAACCGGCATCGAAGATGACTGAAAAATCGGGCCAAAGAAAACGCCTTACAAGACCCTTTCACCCATCCAAAAGTGCCCCCAAAGGAAGGCTTTGGGTACAACTGAACTCCCCAGGGGAGCCTTTATGCAGCCCCACATGCAACTGGACCTTCCAGGTTCGCTGTTTCCGAGCAACCCTTAAATATAACACTAGCCAGCTTGGAAGAAGCCTGAAAACTCGGGCAACAGAAAAAGCGTTTCAAGCCCCATTCTCCCAACCAAAAGTGCCCCCAAAGGAAGGCTTTGGGTACAAGTGAACTCCCCAGGGGAACCTTTATGCAGCCCCACATGCAACTGGACCCTCCGTATTTGCTCTTTCACAGCAAGCCTAAATATATCCGTAGCCGGCATCGGAGATGACTGAAGAAGCGGGCCTCAGAAAACGCATTGCGACTTTCTTTCGCCCATCCAAAAGTGCCCCCAAAGGAAGGCTTTGGGTACAAGTGAACTCCCCAGGGGAGCCTTTATGCAGCCCCACATGCAACTGGACCCTCCCCGATCACTCTTTCACCGCAAGCCTAAATATAGCCCTCAGCGCAATGGGAGAAGACTGAAAAAGCGGGCCTCAGAAAACGCATTGCGATTCCCCTTGGACCATCCAAAAGTGCCCCCAAAGGAAGGCTTTGGGTACAACTGAACTCCCCAGGGGAGCTTTTATGCAGCCCCACATGCAACTGGACCCTCCGGTTTAGCTGTTTCCGAGCAGCACTAAATATAGCCCTAGCCGGCATGGGAGACGACTGAAAACTGGGGCCCAAGAAAAGGCGTTACAAGCCCCTTTCGCCCATCCAAAAGTGCCCCCAGAGGAAGGCTTTAGTTACAAGTGAACTCCCCAGGGGAGCCTTTATGCAGCCCCACATGCAACTTGACCCTCCTTATTCGCTCTTTCACAGCAAGCCTAAATATAGCCCAAGCCGGCATCGAAGATGACTGAAAAATCGGGCCAAAGAAAACGCCTTACAAGACCCTTTCACCCATCCAAAAGTGCCCCCAAAGGAAGGCTTTGGGTACAAGTGAACTCCCCAGGGGAGCCTTTACGCAGCCCCACATGCAACTGGACCTTCCGGGTTCGCTGTTTCCGAGCAACATTAAATATAGCCCAAGCCGGCATTGGAGACAACTGAAAACTCGGGCCCCTGAAAATGCGTTGCAACCCCATTCACCCATCTAGAAATGCCCCCAAAGGAAGGCTTTGGGTACAAGTGAACTCCCCAGGGGAGCCTTTACGCAGCCCCACATGCAACTGGACCCTCCGTATTCGCTCTTTCACAGCAACCCTAAATATAGCCCTGGCCCGCATGGCAGACGGCTGAAAACTCGGGCCCCAGAAAACGCCTTACAAGACCCTTTCACCCATCCAAAAGTGCCCCCAAAGGAAGGCTTTGGGTACAACTGAACTCCCCAGGGGAGCCTTTACGCAGCCCCACATGCAACTGGACCTTCCGGGTTCGCTGTTTCCGAGCAACCCTAAATATAACACTAGCCAGCTTGGAAGAAGCCTGAAAACTCGGGCAACAGAAAAAGCGTTACAAGCCCCTTTTGCCCATCCAAAAGTGCCCCCAGAGGAAGGTTTAGTTACAAGTGAACTCCCCAGGGGAGCTTTTATGAAGCCCCACATGCAACTTGACCCTCCTTATTCGCTCTTTCACAGCAACCCTAAATATAGCCCTAACCGGCATCGAAGATGACTGAAAAATCGGGCCAAAGAAAACGCCTTACAAGACCCTTTCACCCATCCAAAAGTGCCCCCAAAGGAAGGCTTTGGGTACAACTGAACTCCCCAGGGGAGCCTTTATGCAGCCCCACATGCAACTGGACCTTCCAGGTTCGCTGTTTCCGAGCAACCCTTAAATATAACACTAGCCAGCTTGGAAGAAGCCTGAAAACTCGGGCAACAGAAAAAGCGTTTCAAGCCCCATTCTCCCAACCAAAAGTGCCCCCAAAGGAAGGCTTTGGGTACAAGTGAACTCCCCAGGGGAACCTTTATGCAGCCCCACATGCAACTGGACCCTCCGTATTTGCTCTTTCACAGCAAGCCTAAATATATCCGTAGCCGGCATCGGAGATGACTGAAGAAGCGGGCCTCAGAAAACGCATTGCGACTTTCTTTCGCCCATCCAAAAGTGCCCCCAAAGGAAGGCTTTGGGTACAAGTGAACTCCCCAGGGGAGCCTTTATGCAGCCCCACATGCAACTGGACCCTCCCCGATCACTCTTTCACCGCAAGCCTAAATATAGCCCTCAGCGCAATGGGAGAAGACTGAAAAAGCGGGCCTCAGAAAACGCATTGCGATTCCCCTTGGACCATCCAAAAGTGCCCCCAAAGGAAGGCTTTGGGTACAACTGAACTCCCCAGGGGAGCTTTTATGCAGCCCCACATGCAACTGGACCCTCCGGTTTAGCTGTTTCCGAGCAGCACTAAATATAGCCCTAGCCGGCATGGGAGACGACTGAAAACTGGGGCCCAAGAAAAGGCGTTACAAGCCCCTTTCGCCCATCCAAAAGTGCCCCCAGAGGAAGGCTTTAGTTACAAGTGAACTCCCCAGGGGAGCCTTTATGCAGCCCCACATGCAACTTGACCCTCCTTATTCGCTCTTTCACAGCAAGCCTAAATATAGCCCTAACCGGCATCGAAGATGACTGAAAAATCGGGCCAAAGAAAACGCCTTACAAGACCCTTTCACCCATCCAAAAGTGCCCCCAAAGGAAGGCTTTGGGTACAAGTGAACTCCCCAGGGGAGCCTTTACGCAGCCCCACATGCAACTGGACCTTCCGGGTTCGCTGTTTCCGAGCAACATTAAATATAGCCCAAGCCGGCATTGGAGACAACTGAAAACTCGGGCCCCTGAAAATGCGTTGCAACCCCATTCACCCATCTAGAAATGCCCCCAAAGGAAGGCTTTGGGTACAAGTGAACTCCCCAGGGGAGCCTTTACGCAGCCCCACATGCAACTGGACCCTCCGTATTCGCTCTTTCACAGCAACCCTAAATATAGCCCTGGCCCGCATGGCAGACGGCTGAAAACTCAGGCCCCAGAAAACGCCTTACAAGACCCTTTCACCCATCCAAAAGTGCCCCCAAAGGAAGGCTTTGGGTACAACTGAACTCCCCAGGGGAGCCTTTACGCAGCACCACATGCAACTGGACCTTCCGGGTTCGCTGTTTCCGAGCAACCCTAAGTATAACACTAGCCAGCTTGGAAGAAACCTGAAAACTCGGGCAACAGAAAAAGCATTACAAGCCCCTTTCGCCCATCCAAAAGTGCCCCCAGAGGAAGGCTTTAGTTACAAGTGAACTCCCCAGGGGAGCCTTTATGCAGCCCCACATGCAACTTGGCCCTCCTTATTCGCTCTTTCACAGCAAGCCTAAATATAGCCCTAACCGGCATCGAAGATGACTGAAAAATCGGGCCAAAGAAAACGCCTTACAAGACCCTTTCACCCATCCAAAAGTGCCCCCAAAGGAAGGCTTTGGGTACAAGTGAACTCCCCAGGGGAGCCTTTACGCAGCCCCACATGCAACTGGACCTTCCGGGTTCGCTGTTTCCGAGCAACCCTTAAATATAACACTAGCCAGCTTGGAAGAACCCTGAAAACTCGGGCAACAGAAAAAGCGTTTCAAGCCCCATTCGCCCATCCAAAAGTGCCCCCAAAGGAAGGCTTTGGGTACAACTGAACTCCCCAGGGGAGCCTTTATGCAGCCCCACATGCAACTGGACCCTCCGTATTTGCTCTTTCACAGCAAGCCTAACTATATCCGTAGCTGGCATCGGAGATGACTGAAGAAGCGGGCCTCAGAAAACGCATTGCGACTTTCTTTCGCCCATCCAAAAGTGCCCCCAAAGGAAGGCTTTGGGTACAACTGAACTCCCCAGGGGAGCCTTTATGCAGCCCCACATGCAACTGGACCCTCCCCGTTCACTCTTTCACCGCAAGCCTAAATATAGCCCTCAGCGCAATGGGAGAAGACTGAAAAAGCGGGCCTCAGAAAACGCATTGCGATTCCCCTTGGACCATCCAAAAGTGCCCCCAAAGGAAGGCTTTGGGTACAACTGAACTCCCCAGGGGAGCTTTTATGCAGCCCCACATGCAACTGGACCCTCCGGGTTCGCTGTTTCCGAGCAGCACTAAATATAGCCCTAGCCGGCATGGGAGACGACTGAAAACTGGGGCACGAGAAAAGGCGTTACAAGCCCCTTTCGCCCATCCAAAAGTGCCCCCAGAGGAAGGCTTTAGTTACAAGTGAACTCCCCAGGGGAGCCTTTATGCAGCCCCACATGCAACTGGACCCTCCTTATTCGCTCTTTCACAGCAAGCCTAAATATAGCCCTAACCGGCATCGAAGATGACTGAAAAATCGGGCCAAAGAAAACGCCTTACAAGACCCTTTCACCCATCCAAAAGTGCCCCCAAAGGAAGGCTTTGGGTACAACTGAACTCCCCAGGGGAGCCTTTACGCAGCCCCACATGCAACTGGACCTTCCGGGTTCGCTGTTTCCGAGCAACCCTTAAATATAACACTAGCCAGCTTGGAAGAAGCCTGAAAACTCGGGCAACAGAAAAAGCGTTTCAAGCCCCATTCGCCCATCCAAAAGTGCCCCCAAAGGAAGGCTTTGGGTACAACTGAACTCCCCAGGGGAGCCTTTATGCAGCCCCACATGCAACTGGACCCTCCGGGTTCGCTGTTTCCGAGCAGCACTAAATATAGCCCTAGCCGGCATGGGAGACGACTGAAAACTGGGGCCCGAGAAAAGGCGTTACAAGCCCCTTTCGCCCATCCAAAAGTGCCCCCAGAGGAAGGCTTTAGTTACAAGTGAACTCCCCAGGGGAGCCTTTATGCAGCCCCACATGCAACTTGACCCTCCTTATTCGCTCTTTCACAGCAAGCCTAAATATAGCCCTAACCGGCATCGAAGATGACTGAAAAATCGGGCCAAAGAAAACGCCTTACAAGACCCTTTCACCCATCCAAAAGTGCCCCCAAAGGAAGGCTTTGGGTACAACTGAACTCCCCAGGGGAGCCTTTACGCAGCCCCACATGCAACTGGACCTTCCGGTTTCACTGTTTCCGAGCAACATTAAATATAGCCCAAGCCGGCATTGGAGACAACTGAAAACTCGGGCCCCTGAAAATGCGTTGCAACCCCATTCACCCATCTAGAAATGCCCCCAAAGGAAGGCTTTGGGTACAAGTGAACTCCCCAGGGGAGCCTTTACGCAGCCCCACATGCAACTGGACCCTCCGTATTCGCTCTTTCACAGCAACCCTAAATATAGCCCTGGCCCGCATGGCAGACGGCTGAAAACTCGGGCCCCAGAAAACGCCTTACAAGACCCTTTCACCCATCCAGAAGTGCCCCCAAAGGAAGGCTTTGGGTACAACTGAACTCCCCAGGGGAGCCTTTATGCAGCCCCACATGCAACTGGACCCTCCCCGTTCACTCTTTCACCGCAAGCCTAAATATAGCCCTCGGCGCAATGGGAGAAGACTGAAAAAGCGGCCCTCAGAAAACGCATTGCGATTCCCCTTGGACCATCCAAAAGTGCCCCCAAAGGAAGGCTTTGGGTACAACTGAACTCCCCAGGGGAGCTTTTATGCAGCCCCACATGCAACTGGACCCTCCGGGTTCGCTGTTTCCGAGCAGCACTAAATATAGCCCAAGCCGGCATTGGAGACAACTGAAAACTCGGGCCCCTGAAAATGCGTTGCAACCCCATTCACCCATCTAGAAATGCCCCCAAAGGAAGGCTTTGGGTACAAGTGAACTCCCCAGGGGAGCCTTTACGCAGCCCCACATGCAACTGGACCCTCCGTATTTGCTCTTTCACAGCAACCCTAAATATAGCCCTGGCCCGCATGGCAGACGGCTGAAAACTCGGGCCCCAGAAAACGCCTTACAAGACCCTTTCACCCATCCAAAAGTGCCCCCAAAGGAAGGCTTTGGGTACAACTGAACTCCCCAGGGGAGCCTTTACGCAGCACCACATGCAACTGGACCTTCGGGTTCGCTGTTTCCGAGGAACCCTAAGTATAACACTAGCCAGCTTGGAAGAAGCCTGAAAACTCGGGCAACAGAAAAAGTGTTTCAAGCCCCATTCGCCCATCCAAAAGTGCCCCCAAAGGAAGGCTTTGGGTACAACTGAACTCCCCAGGGGAGCCTTTATGCAGCCCCACATGCAACTGGACCCTCCGTATTTGCTCTTTCACAGCAAGCCTAAATATATCCGTAGCCGGCATCGGAGATGACTGAAGAAGCGGGCCTCAGAAAACGCATTGCGACTTTCTTTCGCCCATCCAAAAGTGCCCCCAAAGGAAGGCTTTGGGTACAAGTGAACTCCCCAGGGGAGCCTTTATGCAGCCCCACATGCAACTGGACCCTCCCCGATCACTCTTTCACCGCAAGCCTAAATATAGCCCTCAGCGCAATGGGAGAAGACTGAAAAAGCGGGCCTCAGAAAACGCATTGCGATTCCCCTTGGACCATCCAAAAGTGCCCCCAAAGGAAGGCTTTGGGTACAACTGAACTCCCCAGGGGAGCTTTTATGCAGCCCCACATGCAACTGGACCCTCCGGTTTAGCTGTTTCCGAGCAGCACTAAATATAGCCCTAGCCGGCATGGGAGACGACTGAAAACTGGGGCCCAAGAAAAGGCGTTACAAGCCCCTTTCGCCCATCCAAAAGTGCCCCCAGAGGAAGGCTTTAGTTACAAGTGAACTCCCCAGGGGAGCCTTTATGCAGCCCCACATGCAACTTGACCCTCCTTATTCGCTCTTTCACAGCAAGCCTAAATATAGCCCTAACCGGCATCGAAGATGACTGAAAAATCGGGCCAAAGAAAACGCCTTACAAGGCCCTTTCACCCATCCAAAAGTGCCCCCAAAGGAAGGCTTTGGGTACAAGTGAACTCCCCAGGGGAGCCTTTACGCAGCCCCACATGCAACTGGACCTTCCGGGTTCGCTGTTTCCGAGCAACATTAAATATAGCCCAAGCCGGCATTGGAGACAACTGAAAACTCGGGCCCCTGAAAATGCGTTGCAACCCCATTCACCCATCTAGAAATGCCCCCAAAGGAAGGCTTTGGGTACAAGTGAACTCCCCAGGGGAGCCTTTACGCAGCCCCACATGCAACTGGACCCTCCGTATTCGCTCTTTCACAGCAACCCTAAATATAGCCCTGGCCCGCATGGCAGACGGCTGAAAACTCGGGCCCCAGAAAACGCCTTACAAGACCCTTTCACCCATCCAAAAGTGCCCCCAAAGGAAGGCTTTGGGTACAACTGAACTCCCCAGGGGAGCCTTTACGCAGCACCACATGCAACTGGACCTTCCGGGTTCGCTGTTTCCGAGCAACCCTAAGTATAACACTAGGCAGCTTGGAAGAAACCTGAAAACTCGGGCAACAGAAAAAGCATTACAAGCCCCTTTCGCCCATCCAAAAGTGCCCCCAGAGGAAGGCTTTAGTTACAAGTGAACTCCCCAGGGGAGCCTTTATGCAGCCCCACATGCAACTTGACCCTCCTTATTCGCTCTTTCACAGCAAGCCTAAATATAGCCCTAACCGGCATCGAAGATGACTGAAAAATCGGGCCAAAGAAAACGCCTTACAAGACCCTTTCACCCATCCAAAAGTGCCCCCAAAGGAAGGCTTTGGGTACAACTGAACTCCCCAGGGGAGCCTTTACGCAGCCCCACATGCAACTGGACCTTCCGGGTTCGCTGTTTCCGAGCAACCCTTAAATATAACACTAGCCAGCTTGGAAGAAGCCTGAAAACTCGGGCAACAGAAAAAGCGTTTCAAGCCCCATTCGCCCATCCAAAAGTGCCCCCAAAGGAAGGCTTTGGGTACAACTGAACTCCCCAGGGGAGCCTTTATGCAGCCCCACATGCAACTGGACCCTCCGTATTTGCTCTTTCACAGCAAGCCTAAATATATCCGTAGCCGGCATCGGAGATGACTGAAGAAGCGGGCCTCAGAAAACGCATTGCGACTTTCTTTCGCCCATCCAAAAGTGCCCCCAAAGGAAGGCTTTGGGTACAACTGAACTCCCCAGGGGAGCCTTTATGCAGCCCCACATGCAACTGGACCCTCCCCGTTCACTCTTTCACCGCAAGCCTAAATATAGCCCTCAGCGCAATGGGAGAAGACTGAAAAAGCGGGCCTCAGAAAACGCATTGCGATTCCCCTTGGACCATCCAAAAGTGCCCCCAAAGGAAGGCTTTGGGTACAACTGAACTCCCCAGGGGAGCTTTTATGCAGCCCCACATGCAACTGGACCCTCCGGTTTAGCTGTTTCCGAGCAGCACTAAATATAGCCCTAGCCGGCATGGGAGACGACTGAAAACTGGGGCACGAGAAAAGGCGTTACAAGCCCCTTTCGCCCATCCAAAAGTGCCCCCAGAGGAAGGCTTTAGTTACAAGTGAACTCCCCAGGGGAGCCTTTATGCAGCCCCACATGCAACTGGACCCTCCTTATTCGCTCTTTCACAGCAAGCCTAAATATAGCCCTAACCGGCATCGAAGATGACTGAAAAATCGGGCCAAAGAAAACGCCTTACAAGACCCTTTCACCCATCCAAAAGTGCCCCCAAAGGAAGGCTTTGGGTACAACTGAACTCCCCAGGGGAGCCTTTACGCAGCCCCACATGCAACTGGACCTTCCGGGTTCGCTGTTTCCGAGCAACCCTTAAATATAACACTAGCCAGCTTGGAAGAAGCCTGAAAACTCGGGCAACAGAAAAAGCGTTTCAAGCCCCATTCGCCCATCCAAAAGTGCCCCCAAAGGAAGGCTTTGGGTACAACTGAACTCCCCAGGGGAGCCTTTATGCAGCCCCACATGCAACTGGACCCTCCGGGTTCGCTGTTTCCGAGCAGCACTAAATATAGCCCTAGCCGGCATGGGAGACGACTGAAAACTGGGGCACGAGAAAAGGCGTTACAAGCCCCTTTCGCCCATCCAAAAGTGCCCCAGAGGAAGGCTTTAGTTACAAGTGAACTCCCCAGGGGAGCCTTTATGCAGCCCCACATGCAACTTGACCCTCCTTATTCGCTCTTTCACAGCAAGCCTAAATATAGCCCTAACCGGCATCGAAGATGACTGAAAAATCGGGCCAAAGAAAACGCCTTACAAGACCCTTTCACCCATCCAAAAGTGCCCCCAAAGGAAGGCTTTGGGTACAACTGAACTCCCCAGGGGAGCCTTTACGCAGCCCCACATGCAACTGGACCTTCCGGTTTCACTGTTTCCGAGCAACATTAAATATAGCCCAAGCCGGCATTGGAGACAACTGAAAACTCGGGCCCCTGAAAATGCGTTGCAACCCCATTCACCCATCTAGAAATGCCCCCAAAGGAAGGCTTTGGGTACAAGTGAACTCCCCAGGGGAGCCTTTACGCAGCCCCACATGCAACTGGACCCTCCGTATTCGCTCTTTCACAGCAACCCTAAATATAGCCCTGGCCCGCATGGCAGACGGCTGAAAACTCGGGCCCCAGAAAACGCCTTACAAGACCCTTTCACCCATCCAGAAGTGCCCCCAAAGGAAGGCTTTGGGTACAACTGAACTCCCCAGGGGAGCCTTTATGCAGCCCCACATGCAACTGGACCCTCCCCGTTCACTCTTTCACCGCAAGCCTAAATATAGCCCTCGGCGCAATGGGAGAAGACTGAAAAAGCGGCCCTCAGAAAACGCATTGCGATTCCCCTTGGACCATCCAAAAGTGCCCCCAAAGGAAGGCTTTGGGTACAACTGAACTCCCCAGGGGAGCTTTTATGCAGCCCCACATGCAACTGGACCCTCCGGGTTCGCTGTTTCCGAGCAGCACTAAATATAGCCCAAGCCGGCATTGGAGACAACTGAAAACTCGGGCCCCTGAAAATGCGTTGCAACCCCATTCACCCATCTAGAAATGCCCCCAAAGGAAGGCTTTGGGTACAAGTGAACTCCCCAGGGGAGCCTTTACGCAGCCCCACATGCAACTGGACCCTCCGTATTCGCTCTTTCACAGCAACCCTAAATATAGCCCTGGCCCGCATGGCAGACGGCTGAAAACTCGGGCCCCAGAAAACGCCTTACAAGACCCTTTCACCCATCCAAAAGTGCCCCCAAAGGAAGGCTTTGGGTACAACTGAACTCCCCAGGGGAGCCTTTACGCAGCACCACATGCAACTGGACCTTCGGGTTCGCTGTTTCCGAGGAACCCTAAGTATAACACTAGCCAGCTTAGAAGAAACCTGAAAACTCGGGCAACAGAAAAAGCATTACAAGCCCCTTTCGCCCATCCAAAAGTGCCCCCAGAGGAAGGCTTTAGTTACAAGTGAACTCCCCAGGGGAGCCTTTATGCAGCCCCACATACAACTTGACCCTCCTTATTCGCTCTTTCACAGCAACCCTTATATATAACACTAGCCAGCTTGGAAGAAGCCTGAAAACTCGGGAAACAGAAAAAGCGTTTCAAGCCCCATTCGCCCATCCAAAAGTGCCCCCAAAGGAAGGCTTTGGGTACAACTGAACTCCCCAGGGGAGCCTTTATGCAGCCCCACATGCAACTGGACCCTCCGTATTTGCTCTTTCACAGCAAGCCTAACTATATCCGTAGCCGGCATCGGAGATGACTGAAGAAGCGGGCCTCAGAAAACGCATTGCGACTTTCTTTCGCCCATCCAAAAGTGCCCCCAAAGGAAGGCTTTGGGTACAACTGAACTCCCCAGGGGAGCCTTTATGCAGCCCCACATGCAACTGGACCCTCCCCGTTCACTCTTTCACCGCAAGCCTAAATATAGCCCTCAGCGCAATGGGAGAAGACTGAAAAAGCGGGCCTCAGAAAACGCATTGCGATTCCCCTTGGACCATCCAAAAGTGCCCCCAAAGGAAGGCTTTGGGTACAACTGAACTCCCCAGGGGAGCTTTTATGCAGCCCCACATGCAACTGGACCCTCCGGGTTCGCTGTTTCCGAGCAGCACTAAATATAGCCCTAGCCGGCATGGGAGACGACTGAAAACTGGGGCCCGAGAAAAGGCGTTACAAGCCCCTTTCGCCCATCCAAAAGTGCCCCCAGAGGAAGGCTTTAGTTACAAGTGAACTCCCCAGGGGAGCCTTTACGCAGCCCCACATGCAACTGGACCCTCCGTATTCGCTCTTTCACAGCAACACTAAATATAGCCCTGGCCCGCATGGCAGACGGCTGAAAACTCGGGCCCCAGAAAACGCCTTACAAGACCCTTTCACCCATCCAAAAGTGCCCCCAAAGGAAGGCTTTGGGTACAACTGAACTCCCCAGGGGAGCCTTTACGCAGCACCACATGCAACTGGACCTTCCGGGTTCGCTGTTTCCGAGCAACCCTAAGTATAACACTAGCCAGCTTGGAAGAAACCTGAAAACTCGGGCAACAGAAAAAGCATTACAAGCCCCTTTCGCCCATCCAAAAGTGCCCCCAGAGGAAGGCTTTAGTTACAAGTGAACTCCCCAGGGGAGGCTTTATGCAGCCCCACATGCAACTTGACCCTCCTTATTCGCTCTTTCACAGCAAGCCTAAATATAGCCCTAACCGGCATCGAAGATGACTGAAAAATCGGGCCAAAGAAAACGCCTTACAAGACCCTTTCACCCATCCAAAAGTGCCCCCAAAGGAAGGCTTTGGGTACAACTGAACTCCCCAGGGGAGCCTTTACGCAGCCCCACATGCAACTGGACCTTCCGGGTTCGCTGTTTCCGAGCAACCCTTAAATATAACACTAGCCAGCTTGGAAGAACCCTGAAAACTCGGGCAACAGAAAAAGCGTTTCAAGCCCCATTCGCCCATCCAAAAGTGCCCCCAAAGGAAGGCTTTGGGTACAACTGAACTCCCCAGGGGAGCCTTTATGCAGCCCCACATGCAACTGGACCCTCCGTATTTGCTCTTTCACAGCAAGCCTAACTATATCCGTAGCTGGCATCGGAGATGACTGAAGAAGCGGGCCTCAGAAAACGCATTGCGACTTTCTTTCGCCCATCCAAAAGTGCCCCCAAAGGAAGGCTTTGGGTACAACTGAACTCCCCAGGGGAGCCTTTATGCAGCCCCACATGCAACTGGACCCTCCCCGTTCACTCTTTCACCGCAAGCCTAAATATAGCCCTCAGCGCAATGGGAGAAGACTGAAAAAGCGGGCCTCAGAAAACGCATTGCGATTCCCCTTGGACCATCCAAAAGTGCCCCCAAAGGAAGGCTTTGGGTACAACTGAACTCCCCAGGGGAGCTTTTATGCAGCCCCACATGCAACTGGACCCTCCGGGTTCGCTGTTTCCGAGCAGCACTAAATATAGCCCTAGCCGGCATGGGAGACGACTGAAAACTGGGGCACGAGAAAAGGCGTTACAAGCCCCTTTCGCCCATCCAAAAGTGCCCCCAGAGGAAGGCTTTAGTTACAAGTGAACTCCCCAGGGGAGCCTTTACGCAGCCCCACATGCAACTGGACCCTCCTTATTCGCTCTTTCACAGCAAGCCTAAATATAGCCCTAACCGGCATCGAAGATGACTGAAAAATCGGGCCAAAGAAAACGCCTTACAAGACCCTTTCACCCATCCAAAAGTGCCCCCAAAGGAAGGCTTTGGGTACAACTGAACTCCCCAGGGGAGCCTTTACGCAGCCCCACATGCAACTGGACCTTCCGGGTTCGCTGTTTCCGAGCAACCCTTAAATATAACACTAGCCAGCTTGGAAGAACCCTGAAAACTCGGGCAACAGAAAAAGCGTTTCAAGCCCCATTCGCCCATCCAAAAGTGCCCCCAAAGGAAGGCTTTGGGTACAACTGAACTCCCCAGGGGAGCCTTTATGCAGCCCCACATGCAACTTGACCCTCCTTATTCGCTCTTTCACAGCAAGCCTAAATATAGCCCTAACCGGCATCGAAGATGACTGAAAAATCGGGCCAAAGAAAACGCCTTACAAGACCCTTTCACCCATCTAGAAATGCCCCCAAAGGAAGGCTTTGGGTACAACTGAACTCCCCAGGGGAGCCTTTACGCAGCCCCACATGCAACTGGACCCTCCGTATTCGCTCTTTCACAGCAACCCTAAATATAGCCCTGGCCCGCATGGCAGACGGCTGAAAACTCGGGCCCCAGAAAACGCCTTACAAGACCCTTTCACCCATCCAAAAGTGCCCCCAAAGGAAGGCTTTGGGTACAACTGAACTCCCCAGGGGAGCCTTTATGCAGCCCCACATGCAACTGGACCCTCCCCGTTCACTCTTTCACCGCAAGCCTAAATATAGCCCTCGGCGCAATGGGAGAAGACTGAAAAAGCGGCCCTCAGAAAACGCATTGCGATTCCCCTTGGACCATCCAAAAGTGCCCCCAAAGGAAGGCTTTGGGTACAACTGAACTCCCCAGGGGAGCTTTTATGCAGCCCCACATGCAACTGGACCCTCCGGGTTCGCTGTTTCCGAGCAGCACTAAATATAGCCCAAGCCGGCATTGGAGACAACTGAAAACTCGGGCCCCTGAAAATGCGTTGCAACCCCATTCACCCATCTAGAAATGCCCCCAAAGGAAGGCTTTGGGTACAAGTGAACTCCCCAGGGGAGCCTTTACGCAGCCCCACATGCAACTGGACCCTCCGTATTCGCTCTTTCACAGCAACCCTAAATATAGCCCTGGCCCGCATGGCAGACGGCTGAAAACTCGGGCCCCAGAAAACGCCTTACAAGACCCTTTCACCCATCCAAAAGTGCCCCCAAAGGAAGGCTTTGGGTACAACTGAACTCCCCAGGGGAGCCTTTACGCAGCACCACATGCAACTGGACCTTCGGGTTCGCTGTTTCCGAGGAACCCTAAGTATAACACTAGCCAGCTTGGAAGAAGCCTGAAAACTCGGGCAACAGAAAAAGCGTTTCAAGCCCCATTCGCCCATCCAAAAGTGCCCCCAAAGGAAGGCTTTGGGTACAACTGAACTCCCCAGGGGAGCCTTTATGCAGCCCCACATGCAACTGGACCCTCCGTATTTGCTCTTTCACAGCAAGCCTAACTATATCCGTAGCCGGCATCGGAGATGACTGAAGAAGCGGGCCTCAGAAAACGCATTGCGACTTTCTTTCGCCCATCCAAAAGTGCCCCCAAAGGAAGGCTTTGGGTACAACTGAACTCCCCAGGGGAGCCTTTATGCAGCCCCACATGCAACTGGACCCTCCCCGATCACTCTTTCACCGCAAGCCTAAATATAGCCCTCAGCGCAATGGGAGAAGACTGAAAAAGCGGGCCTCAGAAAACGCATTGCGATTCCCCTTGGACCATCCAAAAGTGCCCCCAAAGGAAGGCTTTGGGTACAACTGAACTCCCCAGGGGAGCTTTTATGCAGCCCCACATGCAACTGGACCCTCCGGTTTAGCTGTTTCCGAGCAGCACTAAATATAGCCCTAGCCGGCATGGGAGACGACTGAAAACTGGGGCCCAAGAAAAGGCGTTACAAGCCCCTTTCGCCCATCCAAAAGTGCCCCCAGAGGAAGGCTTTAGTTACAAGTGAACTCCCCAGGGGAGCCTTTATGCAGCCCCACATGCAACTTGACCCTCCTTATTCGCTCTTTCACAGCAAGCCTAAATATAGCCCTAACCGGCATCGAAGATGACTGAAAAATCGGGCCAAAGAAAACGCCTTACAAGACCCTTTCACCCATCCAAAAGTGCCCCCAAAGGAAGGCTTTGGGTACAAGTGAACTCCCCAGGGGAGCCTTTACGCAGCCCCACATGCAACTGGACCTTCCGGGTTCGCTGTTTCCGAGCAACATTAAATATAGCCCAAGCCGGCATTGGAGACAACTGAAAACTCGGGCCCCTGAAAATGCGTTGCAACCCCATTCACCCATCTAGAAATGCCCCCAAAGGAAGGCTTTGGGTACAAGTGAACTCCCCAGGGGAGCCTTTACGCAGCCCCACATGCAACTGGACCCTCCGTATTCGCTCTTTCACAGCAACCCTAAATATAGCCCTGGCCCGCATGGCAGACGGCTGAAAACTCGGGCCCCAGAAAACGCCTTACAAGACCCTTTCACCCATCCAAAAGTGCCCCCAAAGGAAGGCTTTGGGTACAACTGAACTCCCCAGGGGAGCCTTTACGCAGCCCCACATGCAACTGGACCTTCCGGGTTCGCTGTTTCCGAGCAACCCTTAAATATAACACTAGCCAGCTTGGAAGAAACCTGAAAACTCGGGCAACAGAAAAAGCATTACAAGCCCCTTTCGCCCATCCAAAAGTGCCCCCAGAGGAAGGCTTTAGTTACAAGTGAACTCCCCAGGGGAGCCTTTATGCAGCCCCACATGCAACTTGACCCTCCTTATTTGCTCTTTCACAGCAAGCCTAAATATAGCCCTAACCGGCATCGAAGATGACTGAAAAATCGGGCCAAAGAAAACGCCTTACAAGACCCTTTCACCCATCCAAAAGTGCCCCCAAAGGAAGGCTTTGGGTACAACTGAACTCCCCAGGGGAGCCTTTACGCAGCCCCACATTCAACTGGACCTTCCGGGTTCGCTGTTTCCGAGCAACCCTTAAATATAACACTAGCCAGCTTGGAAGAACCCTGAAAACTCGGGCAACAGAAAAAGCGTTTCAAGCCCCATTCGCCCATCCAAAAGTGCCCCCAAAGGAAGGCTTTGGGTACAACTGAACTCCCCAGGGGAGCCTTTATGCAGCCCCACATGCAACTGGACCCTCTGTATTTGCTCTTTCACAGCAAGCCTAACTATATCCGTAGCCGGCATCGGAGATGACTGAAGAAGCGGGCCTCAGAAAACGCATTGCGACTTTCTTTCGCCCATCCAAAAGTGCCCCCAAAGGAAGGCTTTGGGTACAACTGAACTCCCCAGGGGAGCCTTTATGCAGCCCCACATGCAACTGGACCCTCCCCGTTCACTCTTTCACCGCAAGCCTAAATATAGCCCTCAGCGCAATGGGAGAAGACTGAAAAAGCGGGCCTCAGAAAACGCATTGCGATTCCCCTTGGACCATCCAAAAGTGCCCCCAAAGGAAGGCTTTGGGTACAACTGAACTCCCCAGGGGAGCTTTTATGCAGCCCCACATGCAACTGGACCCTCCGGGTTCGCTGTTTCCGAGCAGCACTAAATATAGCCCTAGCCGGCATGGGAGACGACTGAAAACTGGGGCCCGAGAAAAGGCGTTACAAGCCCCTTTCGCCCATCCAAAAGTGCCCCCAGAGGAAGGCTTTAGTTACAAGTGAACTCCCCAGGGGAGCCTTTATGCAGCCCCACATGCAACTGGACCCTCCTTATTCGCTCTTTCACAGCAAGCCTAAATATAGCCCTAACCGGCATCGAAGATGACTGAAAAATCGGGCCAAAGAAAACGCCTTACAAGACCCTTTCACCCATCCAAAAGTGCCCCCAAAGGAAGGCTTTGGGTACAACTGAACTCCCCAGGGGAGCCTTTATGCAGCCCCACATGCAACTGGACCCTCCGGGTTCGCTGTTTCCGAGCAGCACTAAATATAGCCCTAGCCGTCATGGGAGACGACTGAAAACTGGGGCCCGAGAAAAGGCGTTACAAGCCCCTTTCGCCCATCCAAAAGTGCCCCCAGAGGAAGGCTTTAGTTACAAGTGAACTCCCCAGGGGAGCCTTTATGCAGCCCCACATGCAACTTGACCCTCCTTATTCGCTCTTTCACAGCAAGCCTAAATATAGCCCTAACCGGCATCGAAGATGACTGAAAAATCGGGCCAAAGAAAACGCCTTACAAGACCCTTTCACCCATCCAAAAGTGCCCCCAAAGGAAGGCTTTGGGTACAACTGAACTCCCCAGGGGAGCCTTTACGCAGCCCCACATGCAACTGGACCTTCCGGTTTCACTGTTTCCGAGCAACATTAAATATAGCCCAAGCCGGCATTGGAGACAACTGAAAACTCGGGCCCCTGAAAATGCGTTGCAACCCCATTCACCCATCTAGAAATGCCCCCAAAGGAAGGCTTTGGGTACAAGTGAACTCCCCAGGGGAGCCTTTACGCAGCCGCACATGCAACTGGACCCTCCGTATTCGCTCTTTCACAGCAACCCTAAATATAGCCCTGGCCCGCATGGCAGACGGCTGAAAACTCGGGCCCCAGAAAACGCCTTACAAGACCCTTTCACCCATCCAGAAGTGCCCCCAAAGGAAGGCTTTGGGTACAACTGAACTCCCCAGGGGAGCCTTTATGCAGCCCCACATGCAACTGGACCCTCCCCGTTCACTCTTTCACCGCAAGCCTAAATATAGCCCTCGGCGCAATGGGAGAAGACTGAAAAAGCGGCCCTCAGAAAACGCATTGCGATTTCCCTTGGACCATCCAAAAGTGCCCCCAAAGGAAGGCTTTGGGTACAACTGAACTCCCCAGGGGAGCTTTTATGCAGCCCCACATGCAACTGGACCCTCCGGGTTCGCTGTTTCCGAGCAGCACTAAATATAGCCCAAGCCGGCATTGGAGACAACTGAAAACTCGGGCCCCTGAAAATGCGTTGCAACCCCATTCACCCATCTAGAAATGCCCCCAAAGGAAGGCTTTGGGTACAACTGAACTCCCCAGGGGAGCCTTTATGCAGCCCCACATGCAACTGGACCCTCTGTATTTGCTCTTTCACAGCAAGCCTAACTATATCCGTAGCCGGCATCGGAGATGACTGAAGAAGCGGGCCTCAGAAAACGCATTGCGACTTTCTTTCGCCCATCCAAAAGTGCCCCCAAAGGAAGGCTTTGGGTACAACTGAACTCCCCAGGGGAGCCTTTATGCAGCCCCACATGCAACTGGACCCTCCCCGTTCACTCTTTCACCGCAAGCCTAAATATAGCCCTCAGCGCAATGGGAGAAGACTGAAAAAGCGGGCCTCAGAAAACGCATTGCGATTCCCCTTGGACCATCCAAAAGTGCCCCCAAAGGAAGGCTTTGGGTACAACTGAACTCCCCAGGGGAACTTTTATGCAGCCCCACATGCAACTGGACCCTCCGGGTTCGCTGTTTCCGAGCAGCACTAAATATAGCCCTAGCCGGCATGGGAGACGACTGAAAACTGGGGCCCGAGAAAAGGCGTTACAAGCCCCTTTCGCCCATCCAAAAGTGCCCCCAGAGGAAGGCTTTAGTTACAAGTGAACTCCCCAGGGGAGCCTTTATGCAGCCCCACATGCAACTGGACCCTCCTTATTCGCTCTTTCACAGCAAGCCTAAATATAGCCCTAACCGGCATCGAAGATGACTGAAAAATCGGGCCAAAGAAAACGCCTTACAAGACCCTTTCACCCATCCAAAAGTGCCCCCAAAGGAAGGCTTTGGGTACAACTGAACTCCCCAGGGGAGCCTTTACGCAGCACCACATGCAACTGGACCTTCCGGGTTCGCTGTTTCCGAGCAACCCTTAAATATAACACTAGCCAGCTTGGGAGAAGCCTGAAAACTCGGGCAACAGAAAAAGCGTTTCAAGCCCCATTCGCCCATCCAAAAGTGCCCCCAAAGGAAGGCTTTGGGTACAACTGAACTCCCCAGGGGAGCCTTTATGCAGCCCCACATGCAACTGGACCCTCCGGGTTCGCTGTTTCCGAGCAGCACTAAATATAGCCCTAGCCGTCATGGGAGACGACTGAAAACTGGGGCCCGAGAAAAGGCGTTACAAGCCCCTTTCGCCCATCCAAAAGTGCCCCCAGAGGAAGGCTTTAGTTACAAGTGAACTCCCCAGGGGAGCCTTTATGCAGCCCCACATGCAACTTGACCCTCCTTATTCGCTCTTTCACAGCAAGCCTAAATATAGCCCTAACCGGCATCGAAGATGACTGAAAAATCGGGCCAAAGAAAACGCCTTACAAGACCCTTTCACCCATCCAAAAGTGCCCCCAAAGGAAGGCTTTGGGTACAACTGAACTCCCCAGGGGAGCCTTTACGCAGCCCCACATGCAACTGGACCTTCCGGGTTCGCTGTTTCCGAGCAACATTAAATATAGCCCAAGCCGGCATTGGAGACAACTGAAAACTCGGGCCCCTGAAAATGCGTTGCAACCCCATTCACCCATCTAGAAATGCCCCCAAAGGAAGGCTTTGGGTACAAGTGAACTCCCCAGGGGAGCCTTTACGCAGCCGCACATGCAACTGGACCCTCCGTATTCGCTCTTTCACAGCAACCCTAAATATAGCCCTGGCCCGCATGGCAGACGGCTGAAAACTCGGGCCCCAGAAAACGCCTTACAAGACCCTTTCACCCATCCAGAAGTGCCCCCAAAGGAAGGCTTTGGGTACAACTGAACTCCCCAGGGGAGCCTTTATGCAGCCCCACATGCAACTGGACCCTCCCCGTTCACTCTTTCACCGCAAGCCTAAATATAGCCCTCAGCGCAATGGGAGAAGACTGAAAAAGCGGCCCTCAGAAAACGCATTGCGATTTCCCTTGGACCATCCAAAAGTGCCCCCAAAGGAAGGCTTTGGGTACAACTGAACTCCCCAGGGGAGCTTTTATGCAGCCCCACATGCAACTGGACCCTCCGGGTTCGCTGTTTCCGAGCAGCACTAAATATAGCCCAAGCCGGCATTGGAGACAACTGAAAACTCGGGCCCCTGAAAATGCGTTGCAACCCCATTCACCCATCTAGAAATGCCCCCAAAGGAAGGCTTTGGGTACAACTGAACTCCCCAGGGGAGCCTTTACGCAGCCCCACATGCAACTGGACCCTCGGTATTCGCTCTTTCACAGCAACCCTAAATATAGCCCTGGCCCGCATGGCAGACGGCTGAAAACTCGGGCCCCAGAAAACGCCTTACAAGACCCTTTCACCCATCCAAAAGTGCCCCCAAAGGAAGGCTTTGGGTACAACTGAACTCCCCAGGGGAGCCTTTACGCAGCACCACATGCAACTGGACCTTCGGGTTCGCTGTTTCCGAGGAACCCTAAGTATAACACTAGCCAGCTTAGAAGAAACCTGAAAACTCGGGCAACAGAAAAAGCATTACAAGCCCCTTTCGCCCATCCAAAAGTGCCCCCAGAGGAAGGCTTTAGTTACAAGTGAACTCCCCAGGGGAGCCTTTATGCAGCCCCACATGCAACTTGACCCTCCTTATTCGCTCTTTCACAGCAACCCTTAAATATAACACTAGCCAGCTTGGAAGAAACCTGAAAACTCGGGAAACAGAAAAAGCGTTTCAAGCCCCATTCGCCCATCCAAAAGTGCCCCCAAAGGAAGGCTTTGGGTACAACTGAACTCCCCAGGGGAGCCTTTATGCAGCCCCACATGCAACTGGACCCTCCGTATTTGCTCTTTAACAGCAAGCCTAAATATATCCGTAGCCGGCATCGGAGATGACTGAAGAAGCGGGCCTCAGAAAACGCATTGCGACTTTCTTTCGCCCATCCAAAAGTGCCCCCAAAGGAAGGCTTTGGGTACAACTGAACTCCCCAGGGGAGCCTTTATGCAGCCCCACATGCAACTGGACCCTCCCCGTTCACTCTTTCACCGCAAGCCTAAATATAGCCCTCAGCGCAATGGGAGAAGACTGAAAAAGCGGGCCTCAGAAAACGCATTGCGATTCCCCTTGGACCATCCAAAAGTGCCCCCAAAGGAAGGCTTTGGGTACAACTGAACTCCCCAGGGGAGCCTTTACGCAGCCCCACATGCAACTGGACCTTCCGGGTTCGCTGTTTCCGAGCAACCCTTAAATATAACACTAGCCAGCTTGGAAGAAGCCTGAAAACTCGGGCAACAGAAAAAGCGTTTCAAGCCCCATTCGCCCATCCAAAAGTGCCCCCAAAGGAAGGCTTTGGGTACAACTGAACTCCCCAGGGGAGCCTTTATGCAGCCCCACATGCAACTGGACCCTCCGGGTTCGCTGTTTCCGAGCAGCACTAAATATAGCCCTAGCCGGCATGGGAGACGACTGAAAACTGGGGCCCGAGAAAAGGCGTTACAAGCCCCTTTCGCCCATCCAAAAGTGCCCCCAGAGGAAGGCTTTAGTTACAAGTGAACTCCCCAGGGGAGCCTTTATGCAGCCCCACATGCAACTGGACCCTCCTTATTCGCTCTTTCACAGCAAGCCTAAATATAGCCCTAACCGGCATCGAAGATGACTGAAAAATCGGGCCAAAGAAAACGCCTTACAAGACCCTTTCACCCATCCAAAAGTGCCCCCAAAGGAAGGCTTTGGGTACAACTGAACTCCCCAGGGGAGCCTTTATGCAGCCCCACATGCAACTTGACCCTCCTTATTCGCTCTTTCACAGCAAGCCTAAATATAGCCCTAACTGGCATCGAAGATGACTGAAAAATCGGGCCAAAGAAAACGCCTTACAAGACCCTTTCACCCATCCAAAAGTGCCTCCAAAGGAAGGCTTTGGGTACAACTGAACTCCCCAGGGGAGCCTTTACGCAGCCCCACATGCAACTGGACCTTCCGGGTTCGCTGTTTCCGAGCAACATTAAATATAGCCCAAGCCGGCATTGGAGACAACTGAAAACTCGGGCCCCTGAAAATGCGTTGCAATCCCATTCACCAATCTAGAAATGCCCCCAAAGGAAGGCTTTGGGTACAACTGAACTCCCCAGGGGAGCCTTTACGCAGCCCCACATGCAACTGGACCCTCCGTATTCGCTCTTTCACAGCAAGCCTAAATATAACCCTGGCCCGCATGGCAAACGGCTGAAAACTCGGGCCCCAGAAAACGCCTTACAAGACCCTTTCACCCATCCAGAAGTGCCCCCAAAGGAAGGCTTTGGGTACAACTGAACTCCCCAGGGGAGCCTTTATGCAGCCCCATATGCAACTGGACCCTCCCCGTTCACTCTTTCACCGCAAGCCTAAATATAGCCCTCGGCGCAATGGGAGAAGACTGAAAAAGCGGCCCTCAGAAAACGCATTGCGATTCCCCTTGGACCATCCAAAAGTGCCCCCAAAGGAAGGCTTTGGGTACAACTGAACTCCCCAGGGGAGCTTTTATGCAGCCCCACATGCAACTGGACCCTCCGGGTTCGCTGTTTCCGAGCAGCACTAAATATAGCCCAAGCCGGCATTGGAGACAACTGAAAACTCGGGCCCCTGAAAATGCGTTGCAACCCCATTCACCCATCTAGAAATGCCCCCAAAGGAAGGCTTTGGGTACAACTGAACTCCCCAGGGGAGCCTTTACGCAGCCCCACATGCAACTGGACCCTCCGTATTCGCTCTTTCACAGCAACCCTAAATATAGCCCTGGCCCGCATGGCAGACGGCTGAAAACTCGGGCCCCAGAAAACGCCTTACAAGACCCTTTCACCCATCCAAAAGTGCCCCCAAAGGAAGGCTTTGGGTACAACTGAACTCCCCAGGGGAGCCTTTACGCAGCACCACATGCAACTGGACCTTCTGGGTTCGCTGTTTCCGAGGAACCCTAAGTATAACACTAGCCAGCTTGGAAGAAACCTGAAAACTCGGGCAACAGAAAAAGCGTTACAAGCCCCTTTCGCCCATCCAAAAGTGCCCCCAGAGGAAGGCTTTAGTTACAAGTGAACTCCCCAGGGGAGCCTTTATGCAGCCCCACATGCAACTTGACCCTCCTTATTCGCTCTTTCACAGCAAGCCTAAATATAGCCCTAACCGGCATCGAAGATGACTGAAAAATCGGGCAAAAGAAAACGCCTTACAAGACCCTTTCACCCATCCAAAAGTGCCCCCAAAGGAAGGCTTTGGGTACAACTGAACTCCCCAGGGGAGCCTTTACGCAGCCCCACATGCAACTGGACCTTCCGGGTTCGCTGTTTCCGAGCAACCCTTAAATATAACACTAGCCAGCTTGGAAGAAGCCTGAAAACTCGGGCAACAGAAAAAGCGTTTCAAGCCCCATTCGCCCATCCAAAAGTGCCCCCAAAGGAAGGCTTTGGGTACAACTGAACTCCCCAGGGGAGCCTTTATGCAGCCCCACATGCAACTGGACCCTCCGGGTTCGCTGTTTCCGAGCAGCACTAAATATAGCCCTAGCCGGCATGGGAGACGACTGAAAACTGGGGCCCGAGAAAAGGCGTTACAAGCCCCTTTCGCCCATCCAAAAGTGCCCCCAGAGGAAGGCTTTAGTTACAAGTGAACTCCCCAGGGGAGCCTTTATGCAGCCCCACATGCAACTTGACCCTCCTTATTCGCTCTTTCACAGCAAGCCTAAATATAGCCCTAACCGGCATCGAAGATGACTGAAAAATCGGGCCAAAGAAAACGCCTTACAAGACCCTTTCACCCATCCAAAAGTGCCCCCAAAGGAAGGCTTTGGGTACAACTGAACTCCCCAGGGGAGCCTTTATGCAGCCCCACATGCAACTGGACCCTCCCCGTTCACTCTTTCACCGCAAGCCTAAATATATCCCTCGGCGCAATGGGAGAAGAGTGAAAAAGCGGCCCTCAGAAAACGCATTGCGATTCCCCTTGGACCATCCAAAAGTGCCCCCAAAGGAAGGCTTTGGGTACAACTGAACTCCCCAGGGGAGCTTTTATGCAGCCCCACATGCAACTGGACCTTCCGGGTTCACTGTTTCCGAGCATCATTAAATATAGCCCAAGCCGGCATTGGAGACAACTGAAAACTCGGGCCCCTGAAAATGCGTTGCAACCCCATTCACCCATCTAGAAATGCCCCCAAAGGAAGGCTTTGGGTACAAGTGAACTCCCCAGGGGAGCCTTTACGCAGCCCCACATGCAACTGGACCCTCCGTATTCGCTCTTTCACAGCAACCCTAAATATAGCCCTGGCCCGCATGGCAGACGGCTGAAAACTCGGGCCCCAGAAAACGCCTTACAAGACCCTTTCACCCATCCAAAAGTGCCCCCAAAGGAAGGCTTTGGGTACAACTGAACTCCCCAGGGGAGCCTTTACGCAGCACCACATGCAACTGGACCTTCCGGGTTCGCTGTTTCCGAGGAACCCTAAGTATAACACTAGCCAGCTTGGAAGAAACCTGAAAACTCGGGCAACAGAAAAAGCATTACAAGCCCCTTTCGCCCATCCAAAAGTGCCCCCAGAGGAAGGCTTTAGTTACAAGTGAACTCCCCAGGGGAGCCTTTATGCAGCCCCACATGCAACTTGACCCTCCTTATTCGCTCTTTCACAGCAAGCCTAAATATAGCCCTAACCGGCATCGAAGATGACTGAAAAATCGGGCCAAAGAAAACGCCTTACAAGACCCTTTCACCCATCCAAAAGTGCCCCCAAAGGAAGGCTTTGGGTACAACTGAACTCCCCAGGGGAGCCTTTACGCAGCCCCACATGCAACTGGACCTTCCGGGTTCGCTGTTTCCGAGCAACCCTTAAATATAACACTAGCCAGCTTGGAAGAAGCCTGAAAACTCGGGCAACAGAAAAAGCGTTTCAAGCCCCATTCGCCCATCCAAAAGTGCCCCCAAAGGAAGGCTTTGGGTACAACTGAACTCCCCAGGGGAGCCTTTATGCAGCCCCACATGCAACTGGACCCTCCCCGTTCACTCTTTCACCGCAAGCCTAAATATAGCCCTCAGCGCAATGGGAGAAGACTGAAAAAGCGGGCCTCAGAAAACGCATTGCGATTCCCCTTGGACCATCCAAAAGTGCCCCCAAAGGAAGGCTTTGGGTACAACTGAACTCCCCAGGGGAGCCTTTATGCAGCCCCACATGCAACTGGACCCTCCGGGTTCGCTGTTTCCGAGCAGCACTAAATATAGCCCTAGCCGGCATGGGAGACGACTGAAAACTGGGGCCCGAGAAAAGGCGTTACAAGCCCCTTTCGCCCATCCAAAAGTGCCCCCAGAGGAAGGCTTTAGTTACAAGTGAACTCCCCAGGGGAGCCTTTATGCAGCCCCACATGCAACTGGACCCTCCTTATTCGCTCTTTCACAGCAAGCCTAAATATAGCCCTAACCGGCATCGAAGATGACTGAAAAATCGGGCCAAAACAAACGCCTTACAAGACCCTTTCACCCATCCAAAAGTGCCCCCAAAGGAAGGCTTTGGGTACAACTGAACTCCCCAGGGGAGCCTTTACGCAGCCCCACATGCAACTGGACCTTCTGGGTTCGCTGTTTCCGAGGAACCCTAAGTATAACACTAGCCAGCTTGGAAGAAACCTGAAAACTCGGGCAACAGAAAAAGCGTTACAAGCCCCTTTCGCCCATCCAAAAGTGCCCCCAGAGGAAGGCTTTAGTTACAAGTGAACTCCCCAGGGGAGCCTTTATGCAGCCCCACATGCAACTTGACCCTCCTTATTCGCTCTTTCACAGCAAGCCTAAATATAGCCCTAACCGGCATCGAAGATGACTGAAAAATCGGGCCAAAGAAAACGCCTTACAAGACCCTTTCACCCATCCAAAAGTGCCCCCAAAGGAAGGCTTTGGGTACAACTGAACTCCCCAGGGGAGCCTTTACGCAGCCCCACATGCAACTGGACCTTCCGGGTTCACTGTTTCCGAGCATCATTAAATATAGCCCAAGCCGGCATTGGAGACAACTGAAAACTCGGGCCCCTGAAAATGCGTTGCAACCCCATTCACCCATCTAGAAATGCCCCCAAAGGAACGCTTTGGGTACAAGTGAACTCCCCAGGGGAGCCTTTACGCAGCCCCACATGCAACTGGACCCTCCGTATTCGCTCTTTCACAGCAACCCTAAATATAACCCTGGCCCGCATGGCAAACGGCTGAAAACTCGGGCCCCAGAAAACGCCTTACAAGACCCTTTCACCCATCCAGAAGTGCCCCCAAAGGAAGGCTTTGGGTACAACTGAACTCCCCAGGGGAGCCTTTATGCAGCCCCACATGCAACTGGACCCTCCCCGTTCACTCTTTCACCGCAAGCCTAAATATAGCCCTCGGCGCAATGGGAGAAGACTGAAAAAGCGGCCCTCAGAAAACGCATTGCGATTCCCCTTGGACCATCCAAAAGTGCCCCCAAAGGAAGGCTTTGGGTACAACTGAACTCCCCAGGGGAGCTTTTATGCAGCCCCACATGCAACTGGACCTTCCGGGTTCACTGTTTCCGAGCATCATTAAATATAGCCCAAGCCGGCATTGGAGACAACTGAAAACTCGGGCCCCTGAAAATGCGTTGCAACCCCATTCACCCATCTAGAAATGCCCCCAAAGGAAGGCTTTGGGTACAAGTGAACTCCCCAGGGGAGCCTTTACGCAGCCCCACATGCAACTGGACCCTCCGTATTCGCTCTTTCACAGCAACCCTAAATATAGCCCTGGCCCGCATGGCAGACGGCTGAAAACTCGGGCCCCAGAAAACGCCTTACAAGACCCTTTCACCCATCCAAAAGTGCCCCCAAAGGAAGGCTTTGGGTACAACTGAACTCCCCAGGGGAGCCTTTACGCAGCACCACATGCAACTGGACCTTCCGGGTTCGCTGTTTCCGAGGAACCCTAAGTATAACACTAGCCAGCTTGGAAGAAACCTGAAAACTCGGGCAACAGAAAAAGCATTACAAGCCCCTTTCGCCCATCCAAAAGTGCCCCCAGAGGAAGGCTTTAGTTACAAGTGAACTCCCCAGGGGAGCCTTTATGCAGCCCCACATGCAACTTGACCCTCCTTATTCGCTCTTTCACAGCAAGCCTAAATATAGCCCTAACCGGCATCGAAGATGACTGAAAAATCGGGCCAAAGAAAACGCCTTACAAGACCCTTTCACCCATCCAAAAGTGCCCCCAAAGGAAGGCTTTGGGTACAACTGAACTCCCCAGGGGAGCCTTTACGCAGCCCCACATGCAACTGGACCTTCCGGGTTCGCTGTTTCCGAGCAACCCTTAAATATAACACTAGCCAGCTTGGAAGAAGCCTGAAAACTCGGGCAACAGAAAAAGCGTTTCAAGCCCCATTCGCCCATCCAAAAGTGCCCCCAAAGGAAGGCTTTGGGTACAACTGAACTCCCCAGGGGAGCCTTTATGCAGCCCCACATGCAACTGGACCCTCCCCGTTCACTCTTTCACCGCAAGCCTAAATATAGCCCTCAGCGCAATGGGAGAAGACTGAAAAAGCGGGCCTCAGAAAACGCATTGCGATTCCCCTTGGACCATCCAAAAGTGCCCCCAAAGGAAGGCTTTGGGTACAACTGAACTCCCCAGGGGAGCTTTTATGCAGCCCCACATGCAACTGGACCCTCCGGGTTCGCTGTTTCCGAGCAGCACTAAATATAGCCCTAGCCGGCATTGGAGACGACTGAAAACTGGGGCCCGAGAAAAGGCGTTACAAGCCCCTTTCGCCCATCCAAAAGTGCCCCCAGAGGAAGGCTTTAGTTACAAGTGAACTCCCCAGGGGAGCCTTTATGCAGCCCCACATGCAACTGGACCCTCCTTATTCGCTCTTTCACAGCAAGCCTAAATATAGCCCTAACCGGCATCGAAGATGACTGAAAAATCGGGCCAAAACAAACGCCTTACAAGACCCTTTCACCCATCCAAAAGTGCCCCCAAAGGAAGGCTTTGGGTACAACTGAACTCCCCAGGGGAGCCTTTACGCAGCCCCACATGCAACTGGACCTTCCGGGTTCGCTGTTTCCGAGCAACCCTTAAATATAACACTAGCCAGCTTGGAAGAAGCCTGAAAACTCGGGCAACAGAAAAAGCGTTTCAAGCCCCATTCGCCCATCCAAAAGTGCCCCCAAAGGAAGGCTTTGGGTACAACTGAACTCCCCAGGGGAGCCTTTATGCAGCCCCACATGCAACTGGGCCCTCCGGGTTCGCTGTTTCCGAGCAGCACTAAATATAGCCCTAGCCGTCATGGGAGACGACTGAAAACTGGGGCCCGAGAAAAGGCGTTACAAGCCCCTTTCGCCCATCCAAAAGTGCCCCCAGAGGAAGGCTTTAGTTACAAGTGAACTCCCCAGGGGAGCCTTTATGCAGCCCCACATGCAACTTGACCCTCCTTATTCGCTCTTTCACAGCAAGCCTAAATATAGCCCTAACCGGCATCGAAGATGACTGAAAAATCGGGCCAAAGAAAACACCTTACAAGACCCTTTCACCTATCCAAAAGTGCCCCCAAAGGAAGGCTTTGGGTACAACTGAACTCCCCAGGGGAGCCTTTACGCAGCCCCACATGCAACTGGACCTTCCGGGTTCGCTGTTTCCGAGCAACCCTTAAATATAACACTAGCCAGCTTGGAAGAAGCCTGAAAACTCGGGCAACAGAAAAAGCGTTTCAAGCCCCATTCGCCCATCCAAAAGTGCCCCCAAAGGAAGGCTTTGGGTACAACTGAACTCCCCAGGGGAGCCTTTATGCAGCCCCACATGCAACTGGACCCTCCGTATTTGCTCTTTCACAGCAAGCCTAAATATATCCGTAGCCGGCATCGGAGATGACTGAAGAAGCGGGCCTCAGAAAACGCATTGCGACTTTCTTTCGCCCATCCAAAAGTGCCCCCAAAGGAAGGCTTTGGGTACAACTGAACTCCCCAGGGGAGCCTTTATGCAGCCCCACATGCAACTGGGCCCTCCGGGTTCGCTGTTTCCGAGCAGCACTAAATATAGCCCTAGCCGGCATGGGAGACGACTGAAAACTGGGGCCCGAGAAAAGGCGTTACAAGCCCCTTTCGCCCATCCAAAAGTGCCCCCAGAGGAAGGCTTTAGTTACAAGTGAACTCCCCAGGGGAGCCTTTATGCAGCCCCACATGCAACTTGACCCTCCTTATTCGCTCTTTCACAGCAAGCCTAAATATAGCCCTAACCGGCATCGAAGATGACTGAAAAATCGGGCCAAAGAAAACGCCTTACAAGACCCTTTCACCCATCCAAAAGTGCCCCCAAAGGAAGGCTTTGGGTACAACTGAACTCCCCAGGGGAGCCTTTACGCAGCCCCACATGCAACTGGACCTTCCGGGTTCACTGTTTCCGAGCATCATTAAATATAGCCCAAGCCGACATTGGAGACAACTGAAAACTCGGGCCCCTGAAAATGCGTTGCAACCCCATTCACCCATCTAGAAATGCCCCCAAAGGAACGCTTTGGGTACAAGTGAACTCCCCAGGGGAGCCTTTACGCAGCCCCACATGCAACTGGACCCTCCGTATTCGCTCTTTCACAGCAACCCTAAATATAACCCTGGCCCGCATGGCAAACGGCTGAAAACTCGGGCCCCAGAAAACGCCTTACAAGACCCTTTCACCCATCCAGAAGTGCCCCCAAAGGAAGGCTTTGGGTACAACTGAACTCCCCAGGGGAGCCTTTATGCAGCCCCACATGCAACTGGACCCTCCCCGTTCACTCTTTCACCGCAAGCCTAAATATAGCCCTCGGCGCAATGGGAGAAGACTGAAAAAGCGGCCCTCAGAAAACGCATTGCGATTCCCCTTGGACCATCCAAAAGTGCCCCCAAAGGAAGGCTTTGGGTACAACTGAACTCCCCAGGTGAGCCTTTACGCAGCCCCACATGCAACTGGACCTTCCGGGTTCGCTGTTTCCGAGCAGCACTAAATATAGCCCAAGCCGGCATTGGAGACGACTGAAAACTCGGGCCCCTGAAAATGCGTTGCAACCCCATTCACCCATCTAGAAATGCCCCCAAAGGAAGGCTTTGGGTACAAGTGAACTCCCCAGGGGAGCCTTTACGCAGCCCCACATGCAACTGGACCCTCCGTATTCGCTCTTTCACAGCAACCCAAAATATAGCCCTGGCCCGCATGGCAGACGGCTGAAAACTCGGGCCCCAGAAAACGCCTTACAAGACCCTTTCACCCATCCAAAAGTGCCCCCAAAGGAAGGCTTTGGGTACAACTGAACTCCCCAGGGGAGCCTTTACGCAGCACCACATGCAACTGGACCCTCCGGGTTCGCTGTTTCCGAGGAACCCTAAGTATAACACTAGCCAGCTTGGAAGAAACCTGAAAACTCGGGCAACAGAAAAAGCATTACAAGCCCCTTTCGCCCATCCAAAAGTGCCCCCAAAGGAAGGCTTTGGGTACAACTGAACTCCCCAGGGGAGCCTTTATGCAGCCCCACATGCAACAGGACCCTCCGTATTTGCTCTTTCACAGCAAGCCTAAATATATCCGTAGCCGGCATCGGAGATGACTGAAGAAGCGGGCCTCAGAAAACGCATTGCGACTTTCTTTCGCCCATCCAAAAGTGCCCCCAAAGGAAGGCTTTGGGTACAACTGAACTCCCCAGGGGAGCCTTTATGCAGCCCCACATGCAACTGGACCCTCCCCGTTCACTCTTTCACCGCAAGCCTAAATATAGCCCTCAGCGCAATGGGAGAAGACTGAAAAAGCGGGCCTCAGAAAACGCATTGCGATTCCCCTTGGACCATCCAAAAGTGCCCCCAAAGGAAGGCTTTGGGTACAACTGAACTCCCCAGGGGAGCTTTTATGCAGCCCCACATGCAACTGGACCCTCCGGGTTCGCTGTTTCCGAGCAGCACTAAATATAGCCCTAGCCGGCATTGGAGACGACTGAAAACTGGGGCCCGAGAAAAGGCGTTACAAGCCCCTTTCGCCCATCCAAAAGTGCCCCCAGAGGAAGGCTTTAGTTACAAGTGAACTCCCCAGGGGAGCCTTTACGCAGCCCCACATGCAACTGGACCCTCCTTATTCGCTCTTTCACAGCAAGCCTAAATATAGCCCTAACCGGCATCGAAGATGACTGAAAAATCGGGCCAAAACAAACGCCTTACAAGACCCTTTCACCCATCCAAAAGTGCCCCCAAAGGAAGGCTTTGGGTACAACTGAACTCCCCAGGGGAGCCTTTACGCAGCCCCACATGCAACTGGACCTTCCGGGTTCGCTGTTTCCGAGCAACCCTTAAATATAACACTAGCCAGCTTGGAAGAAGCCTGAAAACTCGGGCAACAGAAAACGCGTTTCAAGCCCCATTCGCCCATCCAAAAGTGCCCCCAAAGGAAGGCTTTGGGTACAACTGAACTCCCCAGGGGAGCCTTTATGCAGCCCCACATGCAACTGGACCCTCCCCGTTCACTCTTTCACCGCAAGCCTAAATATAGCCCTCAGCGCAATGGGAGAAGACTGAAAACTCGGGCCTCAGAAAACGCATTGCGATTCCCCTTGGACCATCCAAAAGTGCCCCCAAAGGAAGGCTTTGGGTACAACTGAACTCCCCAGGGGAGCTTTTATGCAGCCCCACATGCAACTGGACCCTCCGGGTTCGCTGTTTCCGAGCAGCACTAAATATAGCCCTAGCCGGCATGGGAGACGACTGAAAACTGGGGCCCGAGAAAAGGCGTTACAAGCCCCTTTCGCCCATCCAAAAGTGCCCCCAGAGGAAGGCTTTAGTTACAAGTGAACTCCCCAGGGGAGCCTTTATGCAGCCCCACATGCAACTGGACCCTCCTTATTCGCTCTTTCACAGCAAGCCTAAATATAGCCCTAACCGGCATCGAAGATGACTGAAAAATCGGGCCAAAACAAACGCCTTACAAGACCCTTTCACCCATCCAAAAGTGCCCCCAAAGGAAGGCTTTGGGTACAACTGAACTCCCCAGGGGAGCCTTTACGCAGCCCCACATGCAACTGGACCTTCCGGGTTCGCTGTTTCCGAGCAACCCTTAAATATAACACTAGCCAGCTTGGAAGAAGCCTGAAAACTCGGGCAACAGAAAAAGCGTTTCAAGCCCCATTCGCCCATCCAAAAGTGCCCCCAAAGGAAGGCTTTGGGTACAACTGAACTCCCCAGGGGAGCCTTTATGCAGCCCCACATGCAACTGGGCCCTCCGGGTTCGCTGTTTCCGAGCAGCACTAAATATAGCCCTAGCCGGCATGGGAGACGACTGAAAACTGGGGCCCGAGAAAAGGCGTTACAAGCCCCTTTCGCCCATCCAAAAGTGCCCCCAGAGGAAGGCTTTGGGTACAACTGAACTCCCCAGGGGAGCCTTTATGCAGCCCCACATGCAACTTGACCCTCCTTATTCGCTCTTTCACAGCAAGCCTAAATATAGCTCTAACCGGCATCGAAGATGACTGAAAAATCGGGCCAAAGAAAACACCTTACAAGACCCTTTCACCTATCCAAAAGTGCCCCCAAAGGAAGGCTTTGGGTACAACTGAACTCCCCAGGGGAGCCTTTATGCAGCCCCACATGCAACTGGACCTTCCGGGTTCACTGTTTTCGAGCAACATTAAATATAGCCCAAGCCGGCATTGGAGACAACTGAAAACTCGGGCCCCTGAAAATGCGTTGCAACCCCATTCACCCATCTAGAAATGCGCCCAAAGGAACGCTTTGGGTACAAGTGAACTCCCCAGGGGAGCCTTTACGCAGCCCCACATGCAACTGGACCCTCCGTATTCGCTCTTTCACAGCAACCCTAAATATAACCCTGGCCCGCATGGCAAACGGCTGAAAACTCGGGCCCCAGAAAACGCCTTACAAGACCCTTTCACCCATCCAGAAGTGCCCCCAAAGGAAGGCTTTGGGTACAACTGAACTCCCCAGGGGAGCCTTTATGCAGCCCCACATGCAACTGGACCCTCCCCGTTCACTCTTTCACCGCAAGCCTAAATATAGCCCTCGGCGCAATGGGAGAAGACTGAAAAAGCGGCCCTCAGAAAACGCATTGCGATTCCCCTTGGACCATCCAAAAGTGCCCCCAAAGGAAGGCTTTGGGTACAACTGAACTCCCCAGGGGAGCTTTTATGCAGCCCCACATGCAACTGGACCCTCCGGGTTCGCTGTTTCCGAGCAGCACTAAATATAGCCCAAGCCGGCATTGGAGACAACTGAAAACTCGGGCCCCTGAAAATGCGTTGCAACCCCATTCACCCATCTAGAAATGCCCCCAAAGGAAGGCTTTGGGTACAACTGAACTCCCCAGGGGAGCCTTTACGCAGCACCACATGCAACTGGACCTTCGGGTTCGCTGTTTCCGAGCAACCCTTAAATATAACACTAGCCAGCTTGGAAGAAGCCTGAAAACTCGGGCAACAGAAAAAGCGTTTCAAGCCCCATTCGCCCATCCAAAAGTGCCCCCAAAGGAAGGCTTTGGGTACAATTGAACTCCCCAGGGGAGCCTTTATGCAGCCCCACATGCAACTGGACCCTCCGTATTTGCTCTTTCACAGCAAACCTACATATATCCGTAGCCGGCATCGGAGATGACTGAAGAAGCGGGCCTCAGAAAACGCATTGCGACTTTCTTTCGCCCATCCAAAAGTGCCCCCAAAGGAAGGCTTTGGGTACAACTGAACTCCCCAGGGGAGCCTTTATGCAGCCCCACATGCAACTGGACCCTCCCCGTTCACTCTTTCACCGCAAGCCTAAATATAGCCCTCAGCGCAATGGGAGAAGACTGAAAAAGCGGGCCTCAGAAAACGCATTGCGATTCCCCTTGGACCATCCAAAAGTGCCCCCAAAGGAAGGCTTTGGGTACAACTGAACTCCCCAGGGGAGCTTTTATGCAGCCCCACATGCAACTGGACCCTCCGGGTTCGCTGTTTCCGAGCAGCACTAAATATAGCCCTAGCCGGCATGGGAGACGACTGAAAACTGGGGCCCGAGAAAAGGCGTTACAAGCCCCTTTCGCCCATCCAAAAGTGCCCCCAGAGGAAGGCTTTAGTTACAAGTGAACTCCCCAGGGGAGCCTTTATGCAGCCCCACATGCAACTGGACCCTCCTTATTCGCTCTTTCACAGCAAGCCTAAATATAGCCCTAACCGGCATCGAAGATGACTGAAAAATCGGGCCAAAACAAACGCCTTACAAGACCCTTTCACCCATCCAAAAGTGCCCCCAAAGGAAGGCTTTGGGTACAACTGAACTCCCCAGGGGAGCCTTTACGCAGCCCCACATGCAACTGGACCTTCCGGGTTCACTGTTTCCGAGCAACCCTTAAATATAACACTAGCCAGCTTGGAAGAAGCCTGAAAACTCGGGCAACAGAAAAAGCGTTTCAAGCCCCATTCGCCCATCCAAAAGTGCCCCCAAAGGAAGGCTTTGGGTACAACTGAACTCCCCAGGGGAGCCTTTATGCAGCCCCACATGCAACTGGACCCTCCGGGTTCGCTGTTTCCGAGCAGCACTAAATATAGCCCTAGCCGGCATGGGAGACGACTGAAAACTGGGGCCCGAGAAAAGGCGTTACAAGCCCCTTTCGCCCATCCAAAAGTGCCCACAGAGGAAGGCTTTAGTTACAAGTGAACTCCCCAGGGGAGCCTTTATGCAGCCCCACATGCAACTGGACCCTCCCCGTTCACTCTTTCACCGCAAGCCTAAATATAGCCCTCGGCGCAATGGGAGAAGACTGAAAAAGCGGCCCTCAGAAAACGCATTGCGATTCCCCTTGGACCATCCAAAAGTGCCCCCAAAGGAAGGCTTTGGGTACAACTGAACTCCCCAGGGGAGCTTTTATGCAGCCCCACATGCAACTGGACCCTCCGGGTTCGCTGTTTCCGAGCAGCACTAAATATAGCCCAAGCCGGCATTGGAGACAACTGAAAACTCGGGCCCCTGAAAATGCGTTGCAACCCCATTCACCCATCTAGAAATGCCCCCAAAGGAAGGCTTTGGGTACAAGTGAACTCCCCAGGGGAGCCTTTACGCAGCCCCACATGCAACTGGACCCTCCGTATTCGCTCTTTCACAGCAACCCTAAATATAACCCTGGCCCGCATGGCAAACGGCTGAAAACTCGGGCCCCAGAAAACGCCTTACAAGACCCTTTCACCCATCCAGAAGTGCCCCCAAAGGAAGGCTTTGGGTACAACTGAACTCCCCAGGGGAGCCTTTATGCAGCCCCACATGCAACTGGACCCTCCCCGTTCACTCTTTCACCGCAAGCCTAAATATAGCCCTCGGCGCAATGGGAGAAGACTGAAAAAGCGGCCCTCAGAAAACGCATTGCGATTCCCCTTGGACCATCCAAAAGTGCCCCCAAAGGAAGGCTTTGGGTACAACTGAACTCCCCAGGGGAGCTTTTATGCAGCCCCACATGCAACTGGACCCTCCGGGTTCGCTGTTTCCGAGCAGCACTAAATATAGCCCAAGCCGGCATTGGAGACAACTGAAAACTCGGGCCCCTGAAAATGCGTTGCAACCCCATTCACCCATCTAGAAATGCCCCCAAAGGAAGGCTTTGGGTACAAGTGAACTCCCCAGGGGAGCCTTTACGCAGCCCCACATGCAACTGGACCCTCCGTATTCGCTCTTTCACAGCAACCCTAAATATAGCCGTGGCCCGCATGGCAGACGGCTGAAAACTCGGGCCCCAGAAAACGCCTTACAAGACCCTTTCACCCATCCAAAAGTGCCCCCAAAGGAAGGCTTTCGGTACAACTGAACTCCCCAGGGGAGCCTTTACGCAGCACCACATGCAACTGGACCCTCCGGGTTCGCTGTTTCCGAGCAGCACTAAATATAGCCCTAGCCGGCATTGGAGACGACTGAAAACTGGGGCCCGAGAAAAGGCGTTACAAGCCCCTTTCGCCCATCCAAAAGTGCCCCCAGAGGAAGGCTTTAGTTACAAGTGAACTCCCCAGGGGAGCCTTTATGCAGCCCCACATGCAACTGGACCCTCCTTATTCGCTCTTTCACAGCAAGCCTAAATATAGCCCTAACCGGCATCGAAGATGACTGAAAAATCGGGCCAAAACAAACGCCTTACAAGACCCTTTCACCCATCCAAAAGTGCCCCCAAAGGAAGGCTTTGGGTACAACTGAACTCCCCAGGGGAGCCTTTATGCAGCCCCACATGCAACTGGACCTTCCGGGTTCGCTGTTTCCGAGCAACCCTTAAATATAACACTAGCCAGCTTGGAAGAAGCCTGAAAACTCGGGCAACAGAAAACGCGTTTCAAGCCCCATTCGCCCATCCAAAAGTGCCCCCAAAGGAAGGCTTTGGGTACAACTGAACTCCCCAGGGGAGCCTTTATGCAGCCCCACATGCAACTGGACCCTCCCCGTTCACTCTTTCACCGCAAGCCTAAATATAGCCCTCAGCGCAATGGGAGAAGACTGAAAAAGCGGGCCTCAGAAAACGCATTGCGATTCCCCTTGGACCATCCAAAAGTGCCCCCAAAGGAAGGCTTTGGGTACAACTGAACTCCCCAGGGGAGCTTTTATGCAGCCCCACATGCAACTGGACCCTCCGGGTTCGCTGTTTCCGAGCAGCACTAAATATAGCCCTAGCCGGCATGGGAGACGACTGAAAACTGGGGCCCGAGAAAAGGCGTTACAAGCCCCTTTCGCCCATCCAAAAGTGCCCCCAGAGGAAGGCTTTAGTTACAAGTGAACTCCCCAGGGGAGCCTTTATGCAGCCCCACATGCAACTGGACCCTCCTTATTCGCTCTTTCACAGCAAGCCTAAATATAGCCCTAACCGGCATCGAAGATGACTGAAAAATCGGGCCAAAACAAACGCCTTACAAGACCCTTTCACCCATCCAAAAGTGCCCCCAAAGGAAGGCTTTGGGTACAACTGAACTCCCCAGGGGAGCCTTTATGCAGCCCCACATGCAACTGGGCCCTCCGGGTTCGCTGTTTCCGAGCAGCACTAAATATAGCCCTAGCCGGCATGGGAGACGACTGAAAACTGGGGCCCGAGAAAAGGCGTTACAAGCCCCTTTCGCCCATCCAAAAGTGCCCCCAGAGGAAGGCTTTGGGTACAACTGAACTCCCCAGGGGAGCCTTTATGCAGCCCCACATGCAACTTGACCCTCCTTATTCGCTCTTTCACAGCAAGCCTAAATATAGCCCTAACCGGCATCGAAGATGACTGAAAAATCGGGCCAAAGAAAACACCTTACAAGACCCTTTCACCTATCCAAAAGTGCCCCCAAAGGAAGGCTTTGGGTACAACTGAACTCCCCAGGTGAGCCTTTACGCAGCCCCACATGCAACTGGACCTTCCGGGTTCACTGTTTTCGAGCAACATTAAATATAGCCCAAGCCGGCATTGGAGACAACTGAAAACTCGGGCCCCTGAAAATGCGTTGCAACCCCATTCACCCATCTAGAAATGCGCCCAAAGGAACGCTTTGGGTACAAGTGAACTCCCCAGGGGAGCCTTTACGCAGCCCCACATGCAACTGGACCCTCCGTATTCGCTCTTTCACAGCAACCCTAAATATAACCCTGGCCCGCATGGCAAACGGCTGAAAACTCGGGCCCCAGAAAACGCCTTACAAGACCCTTTCACCCATCCAGAAGTGCCCCCAAAGGAAGGCTTTGGGTACAACTGAACTCCCCAGGGGAGCCTTTATGCAGCCCCACATGCAACTGGACCCTCCCCGTTCACTCTTTCACCGCAAGCCTAAATATAGCCCTCGGCGCAATGGGAGAAGACTGAAAAAGCGGCCCTCAGAAAACGCATTGCGATTCCCCTTGGACCATCCAAAAGTGCCCCCAAAGGAAGGCTTTGGGTACAACTGAACTCCCCAGGGGAGCTTTTATGCAGCCCCACATGCAACTGGACCCTCCGGGTTCGCTGTTTCCGAGCAGCACTAAATATAGCCCAAGCCGGCATTGGAGACAACTGAAAACTCGGGCCCCTGAAAATGCGTTGCAACCCCATTCACCCATCTAGAAATGCCCCCAAAGGAAGGCTTTGGGTACAACTGAACTCCCCAGGGGAGCCTTTACGCAGCACCACATGCAACTGGACCTTCGGGTTCGCTGTTTCCGAGCAACCCTTAAATATAACACTAGCCAGCTTGGAAGAAGCCTGAAAACTCGGGCAACAGAAAAAGCGTTTCAAGCCCCATTCGCCCATCCAAAAGTGCCCCCAAAGGAAGGCTTTGGGTACAATTGAACTCCCCAGGGGAGCCTTTATGCAGCCCCACATGCAACTGGACCCTCCGTATTTGCTCTTTCACAGCAAGCCTACATATATCCGTAGCCGGCATCGGAGATGACTGAAGAAGCGGGCCTCAGAAAACGCATTGCGACTTTCTTTCGCCCATCCAAAAGTGCCCCCAAAGGAAGGCTTTGGGTACAACTGAACTCCCCAGGGGAGCCTTTATGCAGCCCCACATGCAACTGGACCCTCCCCGTTCACTCTTTCACCGCAAGCCTAAATATAGCCCTCAGCGCAATGGGAGAAGACTGAAAAAGCGGGCCTCAGAAAACGCATTGCGATTCCCCTTGGACCATCCAAAAGTGCCCCCAAAGGAAGGCTTTGGGTACAACTGAACTCCCCAGGGGAGCTTTTATGCAGCCCCACATGCAACTGGACCCTCCGGGTTCGCTGTTTCCGAGCAGCACTAAATATAGCCCTAGCCGGCATGGGAGACGACTGAAAACTGGGGCCCGAGAAAAGGCGTTACAAGCCCCTTTCGCCCATCCAAAAGTGCCCCCAGAGGAAGGCTTTAGTTACAAGTGAACTCCCCAGGGGAGCCTTTATGCAGCCCCACATGCAACTGGACCCTCCTTATTCGCTCTTTCACAGCAAGCCTAAATATAGCCCTAACCGGCATCGAAGATGACTGAAAAATCGGGCCAAAACAAACGCCTTACAAGACCCTTTCACCCATCCAAAAGTGCCCCCAAAGGAAGGCTTTGGGTACAACTGAACTCCCCAGGGGAGCCTTTACGCAGCCCCACATGCAACTGGACCTTCCGGGTTCGCTGTTTCCGAGCAACCCTTAAATATAACACTAGCCAGCTTGGAAGAAGCCTGAAAACTCGGGCAACAGAAAAAGCGTTTCAAGCCCCATTCGCCCATCCAAAAGTGCCCCCAAAGGAAGGCTTTGGGTACAACTGAACTCCCCAGGGGAGCCTTTATGCAGCCCCACATGCAACTGGACCCTCCGGGTTCGCTGTTTCCGAGCAGCACTAAATATAGCCCTAGCCGGCATGGGAGACGACTGAAAACTGGGGCCCGAGAAAAGGCGTTACAAGCCCCTTTCGCCCATCCAAAAGTGCCCACAGAGGAAGGCTTTAGTTACAAGTGAACTCCCCAGGGGAGCCTTTATGCAGCCCCACATGCAACTGGACCCTCCCCGTTCACTCTTTCACCGCAAGCCTAAATATAGCCCTCGGCGCAATGGGAGAAGACTGAAAAAGCGGCCCTCAGAAAACGCATTGCGATTCCCCTTGGACCATCCAAAAGTGCCCCCAAAGGAAGGCTTTGGGTACAACTGAACTCCCCAGGGGAGCTTTTATGCAGCCCCACATGCAACTGGACCCTCCGGGTTCGCTGTTTCCGAGCAGCACTAAATATAGCCCAAGCCGGCATTGGAGACAACTGAAAACTCGGGCCCCTGAAAATGCGTTGCAACCCCATTCACCCATCTAGAAATGCCCCCAAAGGAAGGCTTTGGGTACAAGTGAACTCCCCAGGGGAGCCTTTACGCAGCCCCACATGCAACTGGACCCTCCGTATTCGCTCTTTCACAGCAACCCTAAATATAACCCTGGCCCGCATGGCAAACGGCTGAAAACTCGGGCCCCAGAAAACGCCTTACAAGACCCTTTCACCCATCCAGAAGTGCCCCCAAAGGAAGGCTTTGGGTACAACTGAACTCCCCAGGGGAGCCTTTATGCAGCCCCACATGCAACTGGACCCTCCCCGTTCACTCTTTCACCGCAAGCCTAAATATAGCCCTCGGCGCAATGGGAGAAGACTGAAAAAGCGGCCCTCAGAAAACGCATTGCGATTCCCCTTGGACCATCCAAAAGTGCCCCCAAAGGAAGGCTTTGGGTACAACTGAACTCCCCAGGGGAGCTTTTATGCAGCCCCACATGCAACTGGACCCTCCGGGTTCGCTGTTTCCGAGCAGCACTAAATATAGCCCAAGCCGGCATTGGAGACAACTGAAAACTCGGGCCCCTGAAAATGCGTTGCAACCCCATTCACCCATCTAGAAATGCCCCCAAAGGAAGGCTTTGGGTACAAGTGAACTCCCCAGGGGAGCCTTTACGCAGCCCCACATGCAACTGGACCCTCCGTATTCGCTCTTTCACAGCAACCCTAAATATAGCCGTGGCCCGCATGGCAGACGGCTGAAAACTCGGGCCCCAGAAAACGCCTTACAAGACCCTTTCACCCATCCAAAAGTGCCCCCAAAGGAAGGCTTTGGGTACAACTGAACTCCCCAGGGGAGCCTTTACGCAGCACCACATGCAACTGGACCCTCCGGGTTCGCTGTTTCCGAGCAGCACTAAATATAGCCCTAGCCGGCATTGGAGACGAATGAAAACTGGGGCCCGAGAAAAGGCGTTACAAGCCCCTTTCGCCCATCCAAAAGTGCCCCCAGAGGAAGGCTTTAGTTACAAGTGAACTCCCCAGGGGAGCCTTTATGCAGCCCCACATGCAACTGGACCCTCCTTATTCGCTCTTTCACAGCAAGCCTAAATATAGCCCTAACCGGCATCGAAGATGACTGAAAAATCGGGCCAAAACAAACGCCTTACAAGACCCTTTCACCCATCCAAAAGTGCCCCCAAAGGAAGGCTTTGGGTACAACTGAACTCCCCAGGGGAGCCTTTATGCAGCCCCACATGCAACTGGACCTTCCGGGTTCGCTGTTTCCGAGCAACCCTTAAATATAACACTAGCCAGCTTGGAAGAAGCCTGAAAACTCGGGCAACAGAAAACGCGTTTCAAGCCCCATTCGCCCATCCAAAAGTGCCCCCAAAGGAAGGCTTTGGGTACAACTGAACTCCCCAGGGGAGCCTTTATGCAGCCCCACATGCAACTGGACCCTCCCCGTTCACTCTTTCACCGCAAGCCTAAATATAGCCCTCAGCGCAATGGGAGAAGACTGAAAAAGCGGGCCTCAGAAAACGCATTGCGATTCCCCTTGGACCATCCAAAAGTGCCCCCAAAGGAAGGCTTTGGGTACAACTGAACTCCCCAGGGGAGCTTTTATGCAGCCCCACATGCAACTGGACCCTCCGGGTTCGCTGTTTCCGAGCAGCACTAAATATAGCCCTAGCCGGCATGGGAGACGACTGAAAACTGGGGCCCGAGAAAAGGCGTTACAAGCCCCTTTCGCCCATCCAAAAGTGCCCCCAGAGGAAGGCTTTAGTTACAAGTGAACTCCCCAGGGGAGCCTTTATGCAGCCCCACATGCAACTGGACCCTCCTTATTCGCTCTTTCACAGCAAGCCTAAATATAGCCCTAACCGGCATCGAAGATGACTGAAAAATCGGGCCAAAACAAACGCCTTACAAGACCCTTTCACCCATCCAAAAGTGCCCCCAAAGGAAGGCTTTGGGTACAACTGAACTCCCCAGGGGAGCCTTTACGCAGCCCCACATGCAACTGGACCTTCCGGGTTCGCTGTTTCCGAGCAACCCTTAAATATAACACTAGCCAGCTTGGAAGAAGCCTGAAAACTCGGGCAACAGAAAAAGCGTTTCAAGCCCCATTCGCCCATCCAAAAGTGCCCCCAAAGGAAGGCTTTGGGTACAACTGAACTCCCCAGGGGAGCCTTTATGCAGCCCCACATGCAACTGGGCCCTCCGGGTTCGCTGTTTCCGAGCAGCACTAAATATAGCCCTAGCCGGCATGGGAGACGACTGAAAACTGGGGCCCGAGAAAAGGCGTTACAAGCCCCTTTCGCCCATCCAAAAGTGCCCCCAGAGGAAGGCTTTAGTTACAAGTGAACTCCCCAGGGGAGCCTTTATGCAGCCCCACATGCAACTTGACCCTCCTTATTCGCTCTTTCACAGCAAGCCTAAATATAGCCCTAACCGGCATCGAAGATGACTGAAAAATCGGGCCAAAGAAAACACCTTACAAGACCCTTTCACCCATCCAAAAGAGCCCCCAAAGGAAGGCTTTGGGTACAACTGAACTCCCCAGGGGAGCCTTTACGCAGCCCCACATGCAACTGGACCTTCCGGGTTCACTGTTTCCGAGCAACATTAAATATAGCCCAAGCCGGCATTGGAGACAACTGAAAACTCGGGCCCCTGAAAATGCGTTGCAACCCCATTCACCCATCTAGAAATGCGCCCAAAGGAACGCTTTGGGTACAAGTGAACTCCCCAGGGGAGCCTTTACGCAGCCCCACATGCAACTGGACCCTCCGTATTCGCTCTTTCACAGCAACCCTAAATATAGCCCTGGCCCGCATGGCAAACGGCTGAAAACTCGGGCCCCAGAAAACGCCTTACAAGACCCTTTCACCCATCCAGAAGTGCCCCCAAAGGAAGGCTTTGGGTACAACTGAACTCCCCAGGGGAGCCTTTATGCAGCCCCACATGCAACTGGACCCTCCCCGTTCACTCTTTCACCGCAAGCCTAAATATAGCCCTCGGCGCAATGGGAGAAGACTGAAAAAGCGGCCCTCAGAAAACGCATTGCGATTCCCCTTGGACCATCCAAAAGTGCCCCCAAAGGAAGGCTTTGGGTACAACTGAACTCCCCAGGGGAGCTTTTATGCAGCCCCACATGCAACTGGACCCTCCGGGTTCGCTGTTTCCGAGCAGCACTAAATATAGCCCAAGCCGGCATTGGAGACAACTGAAAACTCGGGCCCCTGAAAATGCGTTGCAACCCCATTCACCCATCTAGAAATGCCCCCAAAGGAAGGCTTTGGGTACAACTGAACTCCCCAGGGGAGCCTTTACGCAGCCCCACATGCAACTGGACCCTCCGTATTCGCTCTTTCACAGCAACCCTAAATATAGCCCTGGCCCGCATGGCAGACGGCTGAAAACTCGGGCCCCAGAAAACGCCTTACAAGACCCTTTCACCCATCCAAAAGTGCCCCCAAAGGAAGGCTTTGGGTACAACTGAACTCCCCAGGGGAGCCTTTACGCAGCACCACATGCAACTGGACCCTCCGGGTTCGCTGTTTCCGAGCAGCACTAAATATAGCCCTAGCCGGCATTGGAGACGACTGAAAACTGGGGCCCGAGAAAAGGCGTTACAAGCCCCTTTCGCCCATCCAAAAGTGCCCCCAGAGGAAGGCTTTAGTTACAAGTGAACTCCCCAGGGGAGCCTTTATGCAGCCCCACATGCAACTGGACCCTCCTTATTCGCTCTTTCACAGCAAGCCTAAATATAGCCCTAACCGGCATCGAAGATGACTGAAAAATCGGGCCAAAACAAACGCCTTACAAGACCCTTTCACCCATCCAAAAGTGCCCCCAAAGGAAGGCTTTGGGTACAACTGAACTCCCCAGGGGAGCCTTTACGCAGCCCCACATGCAACTGGACCTTCCGGGTTCGCTGTTTCCGAGCAACCCTTAAATATAACACTAGCCAGCTTGGAAGAAGCCTGAAAACTCGGGCAACAGAAAACGCGTTTCAAGCCCCATTCGCCCATCCAAAAGTGCCCCCAAAGGAAGGCTTTGGGTACAACTGAACTCCCCAGGGGAGCCTTTATGCAGCCCCACATGCAACTGGACCCTCCCCGTTCACTCTTTCACCGCAAGCCTAAATATAGCCCTCAGCGCAATGGGAGAAGACTGAAAACTCGGGCCTCAGAAAACGCATTGCGATTCCCCTTGGACCATCCAAAAGTGCCCCCAAAGGAAGGCTTTGGGTACAACTGAACTCCCCAGGGGAGCTTTTATGCAGCCCCACATGCAACTGGACCCTCCGGGTTCGCTGTTTCCGAGCAGCACTAAATATAGCCCTAGCCGGCATGGGAGACGACTGAAAACTGGGGCCCGAGAAAAGGCGTTACAAGCCCCTTTCGCCCATCCAAAAGTGCCCCCAGAGGAAGGCTTTAGTTACAAGTGAACTCCCCAGGGGAGCCTTTATGCAGCCCCACATGCAACTGGACCCTCCTTATTCGCTCTTTCACAGCAAGCCTAAATATAGCCCTAACCGGCATCGAAGATGACTGAAAAATCGGGCCAAAACAAACGCCTTACAAGACCCTTTCACCCATCCAAAAGTGCCCCCAAAGGAAGGCTTTGGGTACAACTGAACTCCCCAGGGGAGCCTTTACGCAGCCCCACATGCAACTGGACCTTCCGGGTTCGCTGTTTCCGAGCAACCCTTAAATATAACACTAGCCAGCTTGGAAGAAGCCTGAAAACTCGGGCAACAGAAAAAGCGTTTCAAGCCCCATTCGCCCATCCAAAAGTGCCCCCAAAGGAAGGCTTTGGGTACAACTGAACTCCCCAGGGGAGCCTTTATGCAGCCCCACATGCAACTGGGCCCTCCGGGTTCGCTGTTTCCGAGCAGCACTAAATATAGCCCTAGCCGGCATGGGAGACGACTGAAAACTGGGGCCCGAGAAAAGGCGTTACAAGCCCCTTTCGCCCATCCAAAAGTGCCCCCAGAGGAAGGCTTTAGTTACAAGTGAACTCCCCAGGGGAGCCTTTATGCAGCCCCACATGCAACTTGACCCTCCTTATTCGCTCTTTCACAGCAAGCCTAAATATAGCCCTAACCGGCATCGAAGATGACTGAAAAATCGGGCCAAAGAAAACACCTTACAAGACCCTTTCACCCATCCAAAAGAGCCCCCAAAGGAAGGCTTTGGGTACAACTGAACTCCCCAGGGGAGCCTTTACGCAGCCCCACATGCAACTGGACCTTCCGGGTTCACTGTTTCCGAGCAACATTAAATATAGCCCAAGCCGGCATTGGAGACAACTGAAAACTCGGGCCCCTGAAAATGCGTTGCAACCCCATTCACCCATCTAGAAATGCGCCCAAAGGAACGCTTTGGGTACAAGTGAACTCCCCAGGGGAGCCTTTACGCAGCCCCACATGCAACTGGACCCTCCGTATTCGCTCTTTCACAGCAACCCTAAATATAACCCTGGCCCGCATGGCAAACGGCTGAAAACTCGGGCCCCAGAAAACGCCTTACAAGACCCTTTCACACATCCAGAAGTGCCCCCAAAGGAAGGCTTTGGGTACAACTGAACTCCCCAGGGGAGCCTTTATGCAGCCCCACATGCAACTGGACCCTCCCCGTTCACTCTTTTACCGCAAGCCTAAATATAGCCCTCGGCGCAATGGGAGAAGACTGAAAAAGCGGCCCTCAGAAAACGCATTGCGATTCCCCTTGGACCATCCAAAAGTGCCCCCAAAGGAAGGCTTTGGGTACAACTGAACTCCCCAGGGGAGCTTTTATGCAGCCCCACATGCAACTGGACCCTCCGTATTCGCTGTTTCCGAGCAGCACTAAATATAGCCCTAGCCGGCATTGGAGACAACTGAAAACTCGGGCCCCTGAAAATGCGTTGCAACCCCATTCACCCATCTAGAAATGCCCCCAAAGGAAGGCTTTGGGTACAAGTGAACTCCCCAGGGGAGCCTTTACGCAGCCCCACATGCAACTGGACCCTCCGTATTCGCTCTTTCACAGCAACCCTAAATATAGCCCTGGCCCGCATGGCAGACGGCTGAAAACTCGGGCCCCAGAAAACGCCTTACAAGACCCTTTCACCCATCCAAAAGTGCCCCCAAAGGAAGGCTTTGGGTACAACTGAACTCCCCAGGGGAGCCTTTACGCAGCACCACATGCAACTGGACCTTCGGGTTCGCTGTTTCCGAGCAACCCTTAAATATAACACTAGCCAGCTTGGAAGAAGCCTGAAAACTCGGGCAACAGAAAAAGCGTTTCAAGCCCCATTCGCCCATCCAAAAGTGCCCCCAAAGGAAGGCTTTGGGTACAATTGAACTCCCCAGGGGAGCCTTTATGCAGCCCCACATGCAACTGGACCCTCCGTATTTGCTCTTTCACAGCAAGCCTACATATATCCGTAGCCGGCATCGGAGATGACTGAAGAAGCGGGCCTCAGAAAACGCATTGCGACTTTCTTTCGCCCATCCAAAAGTGCCCCCAAAGGAAGGCTTTGGGTACAACTGAACTCCCCAGGGGAGCCTTTATGCAGCCCCACATGCAACTGGACCCTCCCCGTTCACTCTTTCACCGCAAGCCTAAATATAGCCCTCGGCGCAATGGGAGAAGACTGAAAAAGCGGGCCTCAGAAAACGCATTGCGATTCCCCTTGGACCATCCAAAAGTGCCCCCAAAGGAAGGCTTTGGGTACAACTGAACTCCCCAGGGGAGCCTTTATGCAGCCCCACATGCAACTGGACCCTCCGGGTTCGCTGTTTCCGAGCAGCACTAAATATAGCCCTAGCCGGCATGGGAGACGACTGAAAACTGGGGCCCGAGAAAAGGCGTTACAAGCCCCTTTCGCCCATCCAAAAGTGCCCCCAGAGGAAGGCTTTAGTTACAAGTGAACTCCCCAGGGGAGCCTTTATGCAGCCCCACATGCAACTTGACCCTCCTTATTCGCTCTTTCACAGCAAGCCTAAATATAGCCCTAACCGGCATCGAAGACGACTGAAAAATCAGGCCAAAGAAAACGCCTTACAAGACCCTTTCACCCATCCAAAAGTGCCCCCAAAGGAAGGCTTTGGGTACAACTGAACTCCCCAGGGGAGCCTTTACGCAGCCCCACATGCAACTGGACCTTCCGGGTTCACTGTTTCCGAGCATCATTAAATATAGCCCAAGCCGGCATTGGAGACAACTGAAAACTCGGGCCCCTGAAAATGCGTTGCAACCCCATTCACCCATCTAGAAATGCCCCCAAAGGAACGCTTTGGGTACAAGTGAACTCCCCAGGGGAGCCTTTACGCAGCCCCACATGCAACTGGACCCTCCGTATTCGCTCTTTCACAGCAACCCTAAATATAACCCTGGCCCGCATGGCAAACAGCTGAAAACTCGGGCCCCTGAAAACGCCTTACAAGACCCTTTCACCCATCCAGAAGTGCCCCCAAAGGAAGGCTTTGGGTACAACTGAACTCCCCAGGGGAGCCTTTACGCAGCCCCACATGCAACTGGACCTTCCGGGTTCGCTGTTTCCGAGCAACCCTTAAATATAACACTAGCCAGCTTGGAAGAAGCCTGAAAACTCGGGCAACAGAAAAAGCGTTTCAAGCCCCATTCGCCCATCCAAAAGTGCCCCCAAAGGAAGGCTTTGGGTACAACTGAACTCCCCAGGGGAGCCTTTATGCAGCCCCACATGCAACTGGGCCCTCCGGGTTCGCTGTTTCCGAGCAGCACTAAATATAGCCCTAGCCGGCATGGGAGACGACTGAAAACTGGGGCCCGAGAAAAGGCGTTACAAGCCCCTTTCGCCCATCCAAAAGTGCCCCCAGAGGAAGGCTTTAGTTACAAGTGAACTCCCCAGGGGAGCCTTTATGCAGCCCCACATGCAACTTGACCCTCCTTATTCGCTCTTTCACAGCAAGCCTAAATATAGCCCTAACCGGCATCGAAGATGACTGAAAAATCGGGCCAAAGAAAACACCTTACAAGACCCTTTCACCCATCCAAAAGAGCCCCCAAAGGAAGGCTTTGGGTACAACTGAACTCCCCAGGGGAGCCTTTACGCAGCCCCACATGCAACTGGACCTTCCGGGTTCACTGTTTCCGAGCAACATTAAATATAGCCCAAGCCGGCATTGGAGACAACTGAAAACTCGGGCCCCTGAAAATGCGTTGCAACCCCATTCACCCATCTAGAAATGCGCCCAAAGGAACGCTTTGGGTACAAGTGAACTCCCCAGGGGAGCCTTTACGCAGCCCCACATGCAACTGGACCCTCCGTATTCGCTCTTTCACAGCAACCCTAAATATAACCCTGGCCCGCATGGCAAACGGCTGAAAACTCGGGCCCCAGAAAACGCCTTACAAGACCCTTTCACCCATCCAGAAGTGCCCCCAAAGGAAGGCTTTGGGTACAACTGAACTCCCCAGGGGAGCCTTTATGCAGCCCCACATGCAACTGGACCCTCCCCGTTCACTCTTTCACCGCAAGCCTAAATATAGCCCTCGGCGCAATGGGAGAAGACTGAAAAAGCGGCCCTCAGAAAACGCATTGCGATTCCCCTTGGACCATCCAAAAGTGCCCCCAAAGGAAGGCTTTGGGTACAACTGAACTCCCCAGGGGAGCTTTTATGCAGCCCCACATGCAACTGGACCCTCCGGGTTCGCTGTTTCCGAGCAGCACTAAATATAGCCCTAGCCGGCATTGGAGACAACTGAAAACTCGGGCCCCTGAAAATGCGTTGCAACCCCATTCACCCATCTAGAAATGCCCCCAAAGGAAGGCTTTGGGTACAAGTGAACTCCCCAGGGGAGCCTTTACGCAGCCCCACATGCAACTGGACCCTCCGTATTCGCTCTTTCACAGCAACCCTAAATATAGCCCTGGCCCGCATGGCAGACGGCTGAAAACTCGGGCCCCAGAAAACGCCTTACAAGACCCTTTCACCCATCCAAAAGTGCCCCCAAAGGAAGGCTTTGGGTACAACTGAACTCCCCAGGGGAGCCTTTACGCAGCACCACATGCAACTGGACCTTCGGGTTCGCTGTTTCCGAGCAACCCTTAAATATAACACTAGCCAGCTTGGAAGAAGCCTGAAAACTCGGGCAACAGAAAAAGCGTTTCAAGCCCCATTCGCCCATCCGAAAGTGCCCCCAAAGGAAGGCTTTGGGTACAATTGAACTCCCCAGGGGAGCCTTTATGCAGCCCCACATGCAACTGGACCCTCCGTATTTGCTCTTTCACAGCAAGCCTACATATATCCGTAGCCGGCATCGGAGATGACTGAAGAAGCGGGCCTCAGAAAACGCATTGCGACTTTCTTTCGCCCATCCAAAAGTGCCCCCAAAGGAAGGCTTTGGGTACAACTGAACTCCCCAGGGGAGCCTTTATGCAGCCCCACATGCAACTGGACCCTCCCCGTTCACTCTTTCACCGCAAGCCTAAATATAGCCCTCGGCGCAATGGGAGAAGACTGAAAAAGCGGGCCTCAGAAAACGCATTGCGATTCCCCTTGGACCATCCAAAAGTGCCCCCAAAGGAAGGCTTTGGGTACAACTGAACTCCCCAGGGGAGCCTTTATGCAGCCCCACATGCAACTGGACCCTCCGGGTTCGCTGTTTCCGAGCAGCACTAAATATAGCCCTAGCCGGCATGGGAGACGACTGAAAACTGGGGCCCGAGAAAAGGCGTTACAAGCCCCTTTCGCCCATCCAAAAGTGCCCCCAGAGGAAGGCTTTAGTTACAAGTGAACTCCCCAGGGGAGCCTTTATGCAGCCCCACATGCAACTTGACCCTCCTTATTCGCTCTTTCACAGCAAGCCTAAATATAGCCCTAACCGGCATCGAAGACGACTGAAAAATCAGGCCAAAGAAAACGCCTTACAAGACCCTTTCACCCATCCAAAAGTGCCCCCAAAGGAAGGCTTTGGGTACAACTGAACTCCCCAGGGGAGCCTTTACGCAGCCCCACATGCAACTGGACCTTCCGGGTTCGCTGTTTCCGAGCAACCCTTAAATATAACACTAGCCAGCTTGGAAGAAGCCTGAAAACTCGGGCAACAGAAAAAGCGTTTCAAGCCCCATTCGCCCATCCAAAAGTGCCCCCAAAGGAAGGCTTTGGGTACAACTGAACTCCCCAGGGGAGCCTTTATGCAGCCCCACATGCAACTGGACCCTCCGGGTTCGCTGTTTCCGAGCAGCACTAAATATAGCCCTAGCCGGCATGGGAGACGACTGAAAACTGGGGCCCAAGAAAAGGCGTTACAAGCCCCTTTCGCCCATCCAAAAGTGCCCCCAGAGGAAGGCTTTAGTTACAAGTGAACTCCCCAGGGGAGCCTTTATGCAGCCCCACATGCAACTGGACCCTCCTTATTCGCTCTTTCACAGCAAGCCTAAATATAGCCCTAACCGGCATCGAAGATGACTGAAAAATCGGGCCAAAACAAACGCCTTACAAGACCCTTTCACCCATCCAAAAGTGCCCCCAAAGGAAGGCTTTGGGTACAACTGAACTCCCCAGGGGAGCTTTTATGCAGCCCCACATGCAACTGGACCCTCCGGGTTCGCTGTTTCCGAGCAGCACTAAATATAGCCCAAGCCGGCATTGGAGACAACTGAAAACTCGGGCCCCTGAAAATGCGTTGCAACCCCATTCACCCATCTAGAAATGCCCCCAAAGGAAGGCTTTGGGTACAAGTGAACTCCCCAGGTGAGCCTTTACGCAGCCCCACATGCAACTGGACCCTCCGTATTCGCTCTTTCACAGCAACCCTAAATATAGCCCTGGCCCGCATGGCAGACGGCTGAAAACTCGGGCCCCAGAAAACGCCTTACAAGACCCTTTCACCCATCCAGAAGTGCCCCCAAAGGAAGGCTTTGGGTACAACTGAACTCCCCAGGGGAGCCTTTACGCAGCCCCACATGCAACTGGACCTTCCGGGTTCGCTGTTTCCGAGCAACCCTTAAATATAACACTAGCCAGCTTGGAAGAAGCCTGAAAACACGGGCAACAGAAAAAGCGTTTCAAGCCCCATTCGCCCATCCAAGAGTGCCCCCAAAGGAAGGCTTTGGGTACAACTCAACTCCCCAGGGGAGCCTTTATGCAGCCCCACATGCAACTGGACCCTCAGTATTTGCTCTTTCACAGCAAGCCTACATATATCCGTAGCCGGCATTGGAGATGACTGAAGAAGCGGGCCTCAGAAAATGCATTGCGACTTTCTTTCGCCGATCCAAAAGTGCCCCCAAAGGAAGGCTTTGGGTAGAACTGAACTCCCCAGGGGAGCTTTTATGCAGCCCCACATGCAACTGGACCCTCCGGGTTCGCTGTTTCCGAGCAGCACTAAATATAGCCCTAGCTGGCATGGGAGACGACTGAAAACTGGGGCACGAGAAAAGGCGTTACAAGCCCCTTTCGCCCATCCAAAAGTGCCCCCAGAGGAAGGCTTTAGTTACAAGTGAACTCCCCAGGGGAGCCTTTATGCAGCCCCACATGCAACTTGACCCTCCTTATTCGCTCTTTCACAGCAAGCCTAAATATAGCCCTAACCGGCATCGAAGATGACTGAAAAATCGGGCCAAAACAAACGCCTTAGAAGACCCTTTCACCCATCCAAAAGTGCCCCCAAAGGAAGGCTTTGGGTACAACTGAACTCCCCAGGGGAGCCTTTACGCAGCCCCACATGCAACTGGACCTTCCGGTTTCACTGTTTCCGAGCAACATTAAATATAGCCCAAGCCGGCATTGGAGACAACTGAAAACTCGGGCCCCTGAAAATGCGTTGCAACCCCATTCACCCATCTAGAAATGCCCCCAAAGGAAGGCTTTGGGTACAAGTGAACTCCCCAGGGGAGCCTTTACGCAGCCCCACATGCAACTGGACCCTCCGTATTCGCTCTTTCACAGCAACCCTAAATATAGCCCTGGCCCGCATGGCAGACGGCTGAAAACTCGGGCCCCAGAAAACGCCTTACAAGACCCTTTCACCCATCCAAAAGTGCCCCCAAAGGAAGGCTTTCGGTACAACTGAACTCCCCAGGGGAGCCTTTACGCAGCCCCACATGCAACTGGACCTTCCGGGTTCGCTGTTTCCGAGCAACCCTTAAATATAACACTAGCCAGCTTGGAAGAAGCCTGAAAACACGGGCAACAGAAAAAGCGTTTCAAGCCCCATTCGCCCATCCAAGAGTGCCCCCAAAGGAAGGCTTTGGGTACAACTCAACTCCCCAGGGGAGCCTTTATGCAGCCCCACATGCAACTGGACCCTCAGTATTTGCTCTTTCACAGCAAGCCTACATATATCCGTAGCCGGCATTGGAGATGACTGAAGAAGCGGGCCTCAGAAAATGCATTGCGACTTTCTTTCGCCGATCCAAAAGTGCCCCCAAAGGAAGGCTTTGGGTAGAACTGAACTCCCCAGGGGAGCTTTTATGCAGCCCCACATGCAACTGGACCCTCCGGGTTCGCTGTTTCCGAGCAGCACTAAATATAGCCCTAGCTGGCATGGGAGACGACTGAAAACTGGGGCACGAGAAAAGGCGTTACAAGCCCCTTTCGCCCATCCAAAAGTGCCCCCAGAGGAAGGCTTTAGTTACAAGTGAACTCCCCAGGGGAGCCTTTATGCAGCCCCACATGCAACTTGACCCTCCTTATTCGCTCTTTCACAGCAAGCCTAAATATAGCCCTAACCGGCATCGAAGATGACTGAAAAATCGGGCCAAAACAAACGCCTTAGAAGACCCTTTCACCCATCCAAAAGTGCCCCCAAAGGAAGGCTTTGGGTACAACTGAACTCCCCAGGGGAGCCTTTACGCAGCCCCACATGCAACTGGACCTTCCGGTTTCACTGTTTCCGAGCAACATTAAATATAGCCCAAGCCGGCATTGGAGACAACTGAAAACTCGGGCCCCTGAAAATGCGTTGCAACCCCATTCACCCATCTAGAAATGCCCCCAAAGGAAGGCTTTGGGTACAAGTGAACTCCCCAGGGGAGCCTTTACGCAGCCCCACATGCAACTGGACCCTCCGTATTCGCTCTTTCACAGCAACCCTAAATATAGCCCTGGCCCGCATGGCAGACGGCTGAAAACTCGGGCCCCAGAAAACGCCTTACAAGACCCTTTCACCCATCCAAAAGTGCCCCCAAAGGAAGGCTTTCGGTACAACTGAACTCCCCAGGGGAGCCTTTATGCAGCCCCACATGCAACTGGACCCTCCCCGTTCACTCTTTCACCGCAAGCCTAAATATAGCCCTCAGCGCAATGGGAGAAGACTGAAAAAGCGGGCCTCAGAAAACGCATTGCGATTCCCCTTGGACCATTCAAAAGTGCCCCCAAAGGAAGGCTTTGGGTACAACTGAACTCCCCAGGGGAGCCTTTATGCAGCCCCACATGCAACTGGACCTTCCGGGTTCGCTGTTTCCGAGCAGCACTAAATATAGCCCTAGCCGGCATGGGAGACGACTGAAAACTGGGGCCCGAGAAAAGGCGTTACAAGCCCCTTTCGCCCATCCAAAATGCCCCCAGAGGAAGACTTTGGGTACAACTGAAGTCCCCAGGGGAGTCTTTATGCAGCCCCACATGCAACTGGAACCTCCCCGTTCACTCTTTCACCGCAAGCCTAAATATATCCCTCGGCGCAATTGGAGAAGACTGAAAAAGCGGGCCTCAGAAAACGCATTGCGATTCCCCTTGGACCATCCAAAAGTGCCCCCAAAGGAAGGCTTTGGGTACAACTGAACTCCCCAGGGGAGCCTTTATGCAGCCCCACATGCAACTGGACCCTCCCCGTTCACTCTTTCACCGCAAGCCTAAATATAGCCCTCGGCGCAATGGGAGAAGACTGAAAAAGCGGCCCTCAGAAAACGCATTGCGATTCCCCTTGGACCATCCAAAAGTGCCCCCAAAGGAAGGCTTTGGGTACAACTGAACTCCCCAGGGGAGCTTTTATGCAGCCCCACATGCAACTGGACCCTCCGGGTTCGCTGTTTCCGAGCAGCACTAAATATAGCCCAAGCCGGCATTGGAGACAACTGAAAACTCGGGCCCCTGAAAATGCGTTGCAACCCCATTCACCCATCTAGAAATGCCCCCAAAGGAAGGCTTTGGGTACAAGTGAACTCCCCAGGGGAGCCTTTACGCAGCCCCACATGCAACTGGACCCTCCGTATTCGCTCTTTCACAGCAACCCTAAATATAGCCCTGGCCCGCATGGCAGACGGCTGAAAACTCGGGCCCCAGAAAACGCCTTACAAGACCCTTTCACCCATCCAAAAGTGCCCCCAAAGGAAGGCTTTCGGTACAACTGAACTCCCCAGGGGAGCTTTTATGCAGCCCCACATGCAACTGGACCCTCCGGGTTCGCTGTTTCCGAGCAGCACTAAATATAGCCCTAGCCGGCATTGGAGACGACTGAAAACTGGGGCCCGAGAAAAGGCGTTACAAGCACCTTTCGCCCATCCAAAAGTGCCCCCAGAGGAAGGCTTTAGTTACAAGTGAACTCCCCAGGGGAGCCTTTATGCAGCCCCACATGCAACTGGACCCTCCTTATTCGCTCTTTCACAGCAAGCCTAAATATAGCCCTAACCGGCATCGAAGATGACTGAAAAATCGGGCCAAAACAAACGCCTTACAAGACCCTTTCACCCATCCAAAAGTGCCCCCAAAGGAAGGCTTTGGGTACAACTGAACTCCCCAGGGGAGCCTTTACGCAGCCCCACATGCAACTGGACCTTCCGGGTTCGCTGTTTCCGAGCAACCCTTAAATATAACACTAGCCAGCTTGGAAGAAGCCTGAAAACTCGGGCAACAGAAAAAGCGTTTCAAGCCCCATTCGCCCATCCAAAAGTGCCCCCAAAGGAAGGCTTTGGGTACAACTGAACTCCCCAGGGGAGCCTTTATGCAGCCCCACATGCAACTGGACCCTCCGGGTTCGCTGTTTCCGAGCAGCACTAAATATAGCCCTAGCCGGCATGGGAGACGACTGAAAACTGGGGCCCAAGAAAAGGCGTTACAAGCCCCTTTCGCCCATCCAAAAGTGCCCCCAGAGGAAGGCTTTAGTTACAAGTGAACTCCCCAGGGGAGCCTTTATGCAGCCCCACATGCAACTGGACCCTCCTTATTCGCTCTTTCACAGCAAGCCTAAATATAGCCCTAACCGGCATCGAAGATGACTGAAAAATCGGGCCAAAACAAACGCCTTACAAGACCCTTTCACCCATCCAAAAGTGCCCCCAAAGGAAGGCTTTGGGTACAACTGAACTCCCCAGGGGAGCTTTTATGCAGCCCCACATGCAACTGGACCCTCCGGGTTCGCTGTTTCCGAGCAGCACTAAATATAGCCCAAGCCGGCATTGGAGACAACTGAAAACTCGGGCCCCTGAAAATGCGTTGCAACCCCATTCACCCATCTAGAAATGCCCCCAAAGGAAGGCTTTGGGTACAAGTGAACTCCCCAGGGGAGCCTTTACGCAGCCCCACATGCAACTGGACCCTCCGTATTCGCTCTTTCACAGCAACCCTAAATATAGCCCTGGCCCGCATGGCAGACGGCTGAAAACTCGGGCCCCAGAAAACGCCTTACAAGACCCTTTCACCCATCCAGAAGTGCCCCCAAAGGAAGGCTTTGGGTACAACTGAACTCCCCAGGGGAGCCTTTACGCAGCCCCACATGCAACTGGACCTTCCGGGTTCGCTGTTTCCGAGCAACCCTTAAATATAACACTAGCCAGCTTGGAAGAAGCCTGAAAACACGGGCAACAGAAAAAGCGTTTCAAGCCCCATTCGCCCATCCAAGAGTGCCCCCAAAGGAAGGCTTTGGGTACAACTCAACTCCCCAGGGGAGCTTTTATGCAGCCCCACATGCAACTGGACCCTCCGGGTTCGCTGTTTCCGAGCAGCACTAAATATAACCCTAGCCGGCATGGGAGACGACTGAAAACTGGGGCACGAGAAAAGGCGTTACAAGCCCCTTTCGCCCATCCAAAAGTGCCCCCAGAGGAAGGCTTTAGTTACAAGTGAACTCCCCAGGGGAGCCTTTATGCAGCCCCACATGCAACTTGACCCTCCTTATTCGCTCTTTCACAGCAAGCCTAAATATAGCCCTAACCGGCATCGAAGATGACTGAAAAATCGGGCCAAAGAAAACGCCTTACAAGACCCTTTCACCCATCCAAAAGTGCCCCCAAAGGAAGGCTTTGGGTACAACTGAACTCCCCAGGGGAGCCTTTACGCAGCCCCACATGCAACTGGACCTTCCGGTTTCACTGTTTCCGAGCAACATTAAATATAGCCCAAGCCGGCATTGGAGACAACTGAAAACTCGGGCCCCTGAAAAAACGTTGCAACCCCATTCACCCATCTAGAAATGCCCCCAAAGGAAGGCTTTGGGTACAAGTGAACTCCCCAGGGGAGCCTTTACGCAGCCCCACATGCAACTGGACCCTCCGTATTCGCTCTTTCACAGCAACCCTAAATATAGCCCTGGCCCGCATGGCAGACGGCTGAAAACTCGGGCCCCAGAAAACGCCTTACAAGACCCTTTCACCCATCCAAAAGTGCCCCCAAAGGAAGGCTTTCGGTACAACTGAACTCCCCAGGGGAGCCTTTATGCAGCCCCACATGCAACTGGACCCTCCCCGTTCACTCTTTCACCGCAAGCCTAAATATAGCCCTCAGCGCAATGGGAGAAGACTGAAAAAGCGGGCCTCAGAAAACGCATTGCGATTCCCCTTGGACCATTCAAAAGTGCCCCCAAAGGAAGGCTTTGGGTACAACTGAACTCCCCAGGGGAGCCTTTATGCAGCCCCACATGCAACTGGACCTTCCGGGTTCGCTGTTTCCGAGCAGCACTAAATATAGCCCTAGCCGGCATGGGAGACGACTGAAAACTGGGGCCCGAGAAAAGGCGTTACAAGCCCCTTTCGCCCATCCAAAATGCCCCCAGAGGAAGACTTTGGGTACAACTGAAGTCCCCAGGGGAGTCTTTATGCAGCCCCACATGCAACTGGAACCTCCCCGTTCACTCTTTCACCGCAAGCCTAAATATATCCCTCGGCGCAATTGGAGAAGACTGAAAAAGCAGGCCTCAGAAAACGCATTGCGATTCCCCTTGGACCATCCAAAAGTGCCCCCAAAGGAAGGCTTTGGGTACAACTGAACTCCCCAGGGGAGCTTTTATGCAGCCCCACATGCAACTGGACCCTCTGGGTTCGCTGTTTCCGAGCAACACTAAATATAGCCCTAGCCAGCATTGGAGACAACTGAAAACTCGGGCCCCTGAAAATGCGTTGCAACCCCATTCACCCATCCAAAAGTGCCGCCTAAGGAAGGCTTTGGGTACAATTGAACTCCCCAGGGGACCCTTAACGCCCCTCCAAATGCCAATGGAGCCTCCTTATTCGCTCTTTCACTGCCAGCCCACGAGCCGGCAAATGACAGCCTGATGCGTCGCGGCAAGTCTGGCTCCCATGCCACTTGTGGCCAGACAACCGTGTCATGGGATCGTTGTCCCCAATCCGCCCGAAACGGGATTCTTCCCCTTCCGCGGCTAGCATACACGTCTCCCAGGACCGGAGTCTTGGCGTTCGGGAAGGACGGCGGCCGCTCCGGGACGGACAGTTGCCGAGCGAACGGCAACTCCTGCTTCGCGGCAAGGCTGGCACCCACACCGCTTGTGGCCGGTCCCCCGTGTCTTGCGATCACTTTCGTCGAGCCGCCCAAGGCGGACCCGAACCCCGGCGCGGCTAGCACACACGTCACCCGGGACCGGAGCCCAGGGACCACATCCGGACGACTGCCGCTCTGGACTGTCTGAATTGGGGTCCCCGGGACGGCTTAACGCCGAGCCGGTGAACGACAGCCTGACGCTTCGCGGCAAGTCTGGCTCCCATGCCGCTCGTGGCAGGACAACCGTGTCTTGGGATCGTTGTCCCCAGTCCGCCCGAGACGGGACCCGGACCCCGGTGCGGCTAGCACACACGTCGCGCAGGACCGGAGCCTAGGGGCTCGGGAAGCCGGACCCACGCAGCCCGTAGAGGGACACACGTTTCCTGCGATCGAAATAGCGGAGCCGACAGAGGTCCGACCGTGTCCTAGTGAGGCTAGCACACATATCGCCCAGGACCCGAGCGTGGCTGTTCGGGAAGGACGGCCGCCGCTCCGGACAGGACAGAAGCTTTCGTCTCGGGGACAGCCAGCCCCCGAGCCAGCGGATGACAGCCTCCTGGTTCACAACACGGCTGCTACGCATGCAGCTCGTGGCCGGAGCACTGTGTCGTGGGATCTCGTTCCGCGAGCCGCCCAAGACAGAACACGGACCCCCGTGCAGCTAGCACACACGTCGCCCAGGACCGGAGCCCAGGGTCCACATCCGGACACCTGCCGCTCTGGACTGTCTGAATGCCCGGTCCCCGGCACTGCGTAACTCCGAGCCGCTGAACGACAGCCTCCACTTCTCGACACGGCTGGCAGCCACAGCGCTTGTAGCCGGACAATCGTGTCTTGCGATCACTTTCGTCGAGCCGCCCAAGGCGGGACCCGGACCCCGGCGCGGCTAGCACACACGTCGCCCAGGATAGGAGCGTGGCTGTTCGGGACGGACGGCTGCCGCTCCGCAGAGGACAGAACCCCATGTCCCCGCGACTGCTAGCCCACGAGCCGGCGGAGGACAGCCACACGCTTCGCGGCAAGTCTGGCTCCCATGCCGCTCGTGGCCGGACAACCGTGTCATGGGATCGTTGTCCCCAATCCGCCCGAAACGGGATTCTTCCCCTTCCGCGGCTAGCATACACGTCTCCCAGGACCGGAGTCTTGGCGTTCGGGAAGGACGGCGGCCGCTCCGGGACGGACAGTTGCCGAGCGAACGGCAACTCCTGCTTCGCGGCAAGGCTGGCACCCACACCGCTTGTGGCCGGTCACCCGTGTCTTGCGATCACTTTCGTCGAGCCGCCCAAGGCGGACCCGAACCCCGGCGCGGCTAGCACACACGTCGCGCAGGACCGGATCCTAGGGGCTCGGAAAGCCGGACCCACGCAGCCCGTAGAGGGACACACGTTTCCTGCGATCGAAATAGCGGAGCCGACAGAGGTCCGACCGGGTCCTAGTGAGGCTAGCACACACATCGCCCAGGACCCGAGCATGGCTGTTCGGGAAGGACGGCCGCCACTCCGGACAGGACAGAAGCTTTCGTCTCGGGGACAGCCAGCCCCCGAGCCAGCGGATGACAGCCTCCTGGTTCACGACACGGCTGCTACGCATGCAGCTCGTGGCCGGAGCACTGTGTCGTGGGATCTCGTTCCCCGAGCCGCCCAAGACAGAACACGGACCCCCGTGCAGCTAGCACACACGTCGCCCAGGATAGGAGCGTGGCTGTTCGTGACGAACGGCTGCCGCTCTGGAGAGGACAGAACCCCATGTCCCCGCGACTGCTAGCCCACGAGCCGGCGGGTGACAGCCTCCTGCTTCGCGGCAAGTCTGGCTCCCATGCCGCTCGTGGCCGGACAACCGTGTCTTGGGATCGTTGTCCCCAATCCGCCCGAAACGGGATTCTTCCCCTTGCGCGGCTAGCACACACGTCGCGCAGGACCGGAGCCTAGGGGCTCGGGAAGCCGGACCCACGCAGCCCGTAGAGGGACACACGTTTCCTGCGATCGAAATAGCGGAGCCGACAGAGGTCCGACCGGGTCCTAGTGAGGCTAGCACACACATCGCCCAGGACCCGAGCGTGGCTGTTCGGGAAGGACGGCCGCCACTCCGGACAGGACAGAAGCTTTCGTCTCGGGGACAGCCAGCCCCCGAGCCAGCGGATGACAGCCTCCTGGTTCACGACACGGCTGCTACGCATGCAGCTCGTGGCCGGAGCACTGTGTCGTGGGATCTCGTTCCCCGAGCCGCCCAAGACAGAACACGGACCCCCGTGCAGCTAGCACACACGTCGCCCAGGACCGGAGCCCAGGGTCCACATCCGGACACCTGCCGCTCTGGACTGTCTGAATGCCCGGTCCCCGGCACTGCGTAACTCCGAGCCGCTGAACGACAGCCTCCACTTCTCGACACGGCTGGCAGCCACAGCGCTTGTAGCCGGACAATCGTGTCTTGCGATCACTTTCGTCGAGCCGCCCAAGGCAGGACCCGGACCCCGGCGCGGCTAGCACACACGTCGCCCAGGATAGGAGCGTGGTTGTTCGGGACGGACGGCTACCGCTCCGCAGAGGACAGAACCCCATGTCCCCGCGACTGCTAGCCCAAGAGCCGGCGGAGGACAGCCACACGCTTCGCGGCAAGTCTGGCTCCCATGCCGCTCGTGGCCGGACAACCGTGTCATGGGATCGTTGTCCCCAATCCGCCCGAAACGGGATTCTTCCCCTTCCGCGGCTAGCATACACGTCTCCCAGGACCGGAGTCTTGGCGTTCGGGAAGGACGGCGGCCGCTCCGGGACGGACAGTTGCCGAGCGAACGGCAACTCCTGCTTCGCGGCAAGGCTGGCACCCACACCGCTTGTGGCCGGTCACCCGTGTCTTGCGATCACTTTCGTCGAGCCGCCCAAGGCGGACCCGAACCCCGGCGCGGCTAGCACACACGTCACCCGGGACCGGAGCCCAGGGACCACATCCGGACGACTGCCGCTCTGGACTGTCTGAATTGGGGTCCCCGGGACGGCTTAAGGCCGAGCCGGTGAACGACAGCCTGACGCTTCGCGGCAAGTCTGGCTCCCATGCCGCTCGTGGCAGGACAACCGTGTCTTGGGATCGTTGTCCCCAGTCCGCCCGAGACGGGACCCGGACCCCGGTGCGGCTAGCACACACGTCGCGCAGGACCGGAGCCTAGGGGCTCGGGATGCCGGACCCACGCAGCCCGTAGAGGGACACACGTTTCCTGCGATCGAAATAGCGGAGCCGACAGAGGTCCGACCGGGTCCTAGTGAGGCTAGCACACACATCGCCCAGGACCGGAGCGTGGCTGTTCGGGAAGGACGGCCGCCGCTCCGGACAGGACAGAAGCTTTCGTCTCGGGGACAGCCAGCTTCCGAGCCAGCGGATGACAGCCTCCTTTTTCACGACACGGCTGCTACGCATGCAGCTCGTGGCCGGAGCACTGTGTCGTGGGATCTCGTTCCCCGAGCCGCCCAAGACAGAACCCGGACCCCCGTGCAGCTAGCACACACGTCGCCCAGGACCGGAGCCCAGGGTCCACATCCGGACACCTGCCGCTCTGGACTGTCTGAATGCCCGGTCCCCGGCACTGCGTAACTCCGAGCCGCTGAACGACAGCCTCCACTTCTCGACACGGCTGGCAGCCACAGCGCTTGTAGCCGGACAATCGTGTCTTGCGATCACTTTCGTCGAGCCGCCCAAGGCAGGACCCGGACCCCGGCGCGGCTAGCACACACGTCGCCCAGGATAGGAGCGTGGTTGTTCGGGACGGACGGCTACCGCTCCGCAGAGGACAGAACCCCATGTCCCCGCGACTGCTAGCCCAAGAGCCGGCGGAGGACAGCCACACGCTTCGCGGCAAGTCTGGCTCCCATGCCGCTCGTGGCCGGACAACCGTGTCATGGGATCGTTGTCCCCAATCCGCCCGAAACGGGATTCTTCCCCTTCCGCGGCTAGCATACACGTCTCCCAGGACCGGAGTCTTGGCGTTCGGGAAGGACGGCGGCCGCTCCGGGACGGACAGTTGCCGAGCGAACGGCAACTCCTGCTTCGCGGCAAGGCTGGCACCCACACCGCTTGTGGCCGGTCACCCGTGTCTTGCGATCACTTTCGTCGAGCCGCCCAAGGCGGACCCGAACCCCGGCGCGGCTAGCACACACGTCACCCGGGACCGGAGCCCAGGGACCACATCCGGACGACTGCCGCTCTGGACTGTCTGAATTGGGGTCCCCGGGACGGCTTAAGGCCGAGCCGGTGAACGACAGCCTGACGCTTCGCGGCAAGTCTGGCTCCCATGCCGCTCGTGGCAGGACAACCGTGTCTTGGGATCGTTGTCCCCAGTCCGCCCGAGACGGGACCCGGACCCCGGTGCGGCTAGCACACACGTCGCGCAGGACCGGAGCCTAGGGGCTCGGGATGCCGGACCCACGCAGCCCGTAGAGGGACACACGTTTCCTGCGATCGAAATAGCGGAGCCGACAGAGGTCCGACCGGGTCCTAGTGAGGCTAGCACACACATCGCCCAGGACCGGAGCGTGGCTGTTCGGGAAGGACGGCCGCCGCTCCGGACAGGACAGAAGCTTTCGTCTCGGGGACAGCCAGCTTCCGAGCCAGCGGATGACAGCCTCCTTTTTCACGACACGGCTGCTACGCATGCAGCTCGTGGCCGGAGCACTGTGTCGTGGGATCTCGTTCCCCGAGCCGCCCAAGACAGAACCCGGACCCCCGTGCAGCTAGCACACACGTCGCCCAGGACCGGAGCCCAGGGTCCACATCCGGACACCTGCCGCTCTGGACTGTCTGAATGCCCGGTCCCCGGCACTGCGTAACTCCGAGCCGCTGAACGACAGCCTCCACTTCTCGACACGGCTGGCAGCCACAGCGCTTGTAGCCGGACAATCGTGTCTTGCGATCACTTTCGTCGAGCCGCCCAAGGCGGGACCCGGACCCCGGCGCGGCTAGCACACACGTCGCCCAGGATAGGAGCGTGGCTGTTCGGGACGGACGGCTGCCGCTCCGCCGAGGACAGAACCCCATGTCCCCGCGACTGCTAGCCCACGAGCCGGCGGAGGACAGCCACACGCTTCGCGGCAAGTCTGGCTCCCATGCCGCTCGTGGCCGGACAACCGTGTTGGGATCGTTGTCCCCAATCCGCCCGAAACGGGATTCTTCCCCTTGCGCGGCTAGCATACACGTCTCCCAGGACCGGAGTCTTGGCGTTCGGGAAGGACGGCGGCCGCTCCGGGACGGACAGTTGCCGAGCGAACGGCAACTCCTGCTTCGCGGCAAGGCTGGCACCCACACCGCTTGTGGCCGGTCACCCGTGTCTTGCGATCACTTTCGTCGAGCCGCCCAAGGCGGACCAGAACCCCGGCGCGGCTAGCACACACGTCACCCGGGACCGGAGCCCAGGGACCACATCCGGACGACTGCCGCTCTGGACTGTCTGAATTGGGGTCCCCGGGACGGCTTAAGGCCGAGCCGGTGAACGACAGCCTGACGCTTCGCGGCAAGTCTGGCTCCCATGCCGCTCGTGGCCGGACAACCGTGTCTTGGGATCGTTGTCCCCAGTCCGCCCGAGACGGGACCCGGACCCCGGTGCGGCTAGCACACACGTCGCGCAGGACCGGAGCCTAGGGGCTCGGGAAGCCGGACCCACGCAGCCCGTAGAGGGACACACGTTTCCTGCGATCGAAATAGCGGAGCCGACAGAGGTCCGACCGGGTCCTAGTGAGGCTAGCACACACATCGCCCAGGACCGGAGCGTGGCTGTTCGGGAAGGACGGCCGCCGCTCCGGACAGGACAGAAGCTTTCATCTCGGGGACAGCCAGCCCCCGAGCCAGCGGATGACAGCCTCCTGGTTCACGACACGGCTGCTACGCATGCAGCTCGTGGCCGGAGCACTGTGTCGTGGGATCTCGTTCCCCGAGCCGCCCAAGACAGAACACGGACCCCCGTGCAGCTAGCACACACGTCGCCCAGGATAGGAGCGTGGCTGTTCGTGACGAACGGCTGCCGCTCTGGAGAGGACAGAACCCCATGTCCCCGCGACTGCCAGCCCACGAGCCGGCGGGTGATAGCCTCCTGCTTCGCGGCAAGTCTGGCTCCCATGCCGCTCGTGGCCGGACAACCGTGTCTTGGGATCGTTGTCCCCAATCCGCCCGAAACGGGATTCTTCCCCTTGCGCGGCTAGCACACACGTCGCGCAGGACCGGAGCCTAGGGGCTCGGGAAGCCGGACCCACGCAGCCCGTAGAGGGACACACGTTTCCTGCGATCGAAATAGCGGAGCCGACAGAGGTCCGACCGGGTCCTAGTGAGGCTAGCACACACATCGCCCAGGACCGGAGCGTGGCTGTTCGGGAAGGACGGCCGCCGCTCCGGACAGGACAGAAGCTTTCGTCTCGGGGACAGCCAGCCCCCGAGCCAGCGGATGACAGCCTCCTGGTTCACGACACGGCTGCTACGCATGCAGCTCGTGGCAGGAGCACTGTGTCGTGGGATCTCGTTCCCCGAGCCGCCCAAGACAGAACCCGGACCCCCGTGCAGCTAGCACACACGTCGCCCAGGACCGGAGCCCAGGGTCCACATCCGGACACCTGCCGCTCTGGACTGTCTGAATGCTCGGTCCCCGGCACTGCGTAACTCCGAGCCGCTGAACGACAGCCTCCACTTCTCGACACGGCTGGCAGCCACAGCGCTTGTAGCCGGACAATCGTGTCTTGCGATCACTTTCGTCGAGCCGCCCAAGGCGGGACCCGGACCCCTGCGCGGCTAGCACACACGTCGCCCAGGATAGGAGCGTGGCTGTTCGGGACGGACGGCTGCCGCTCCGTAGAGGACAGAACCCCATGTCCCCGCGACTGCTAGCCCACGAGCCGGCGGAGGACAGCCACACGCTTCGCGGCAAGTCTGGCTCCCATGCCGCTCGTGGCCAGACAACCGTGTCATGGGATCGTTGTCCCCAATCCGCCCGAAACGGGATTCTTCCCCTTGCGCGGCTAGCATACACGTCTCCCAGGACCGGAGTCTTGGCGTTCGGGAAGGACGGCGGCCGCTCCGGGACGGACAGTTGCCGAGCGAACGGCAACTCCTGCTTCGCGGCAAGGCTGGCACCCACACCGCTTGTGGCCGGTCACCCGTGTCTTGCGATCACTTTCGTCGAGCCGCCCAAGGCGGACCCGAACCCCGGCGCGGCTAGCACACACGTCACCCGGGACCGGAGCATAGGGACCACATCCGGACGACTGCCGCTCTGGACTGTCTGAGTCCCCGGTCCCCGGACGGCTTAACTCCGAGCCGGTGAACGACAGCCTGACGCTTCGCGGCAAGTCTGGCTCCCATGCCGCTCGTGGCCGGACAACCGTGTCTTGGGATCGTTGTCCCCAGTCCGCCCGAGACGGGACCCGGACCCCGGTGCGGCTAGCTCACACGTCGCGCAGGACCGGAGCCTAGGGGCTCGGGAAGCCGGACCCACGCAGCCCGTAGAGGGACACACGTTTCCTGCGATCGAAATAGCGGAGCCGACAGAGGTCCGACCGGGTCCTAGTGAGGCTAGCACACACATCGCCCAGGACCGGAGCGTGGCTGTTCGGGAAGGACGGCCGCCGCTCCGGACAGGACAGAAGCTTTCGTCTCGGGGACAGCCAGCCCCCGAGCCAGCGGATGACAGCCTCCTGGTTCACGACACGGCTGCTACGCATGCAGCTCGTGGCCGGAGCACTGTGTCGTGGGATCTCGTTCCCCGAGCCGCCCAAGACAGAACCCGGACCCCCGTGCAGCTAGCACACACGTCGCCCAGGATAGGAGCGTGGCTGTTCGTGACGAACGGCTGCCGCTCTGGAGAGGACAGAACCCCATGTCCCCGCGACTGCCAGCCCACGAGCCGGCGGAGGACAGCCACACGCTTCGCGGCAAGTCTGGCTCCCATGCCGCTCGTGGCCGGACAACCGTGTCATGGGATCGTTGTCCCCAATCCGCCCGAAACGGGATTCTTCCCCTTGCGCGGCTAGCATACACGTCTCCCAGGACCGGAGTCTTGGCGTTCGGGAAGGACGGCGGCCGCTCCGGGACGGACAGTTGCCGAGCGAACGGAACACAGCCTCCTGCTTCGCGGCAAGGCTGGCACCCACACCGCTTGTGGCCGGTCACCCGTGTCTTGCGATCACTTTCGTCGAGCTGCCCAAGGCGGACCCGAACCCCGGCGCGGCTAGCACACACGTCACCCGGGACCGGAGCCCAGGGACCACATCCGGACGACTGCCGCTCTGGACTGTCTGAATTGGGGTCCCCGGGACGGCTTAACGCCGAGCCAGTGAACGACAGCCTCACGCTTCGCGGCAAGTCTTACTGCCATGCCGCTCGTGGCCGGACAACCGTGTCTTGGGATCGTTGTCCCCAGTCCGCCCGAGACGGGACCCGGACCCCGGTGCGGCTAGCACACACGTCGCGCAGGACCGGAGCCTAGGGGCTCGGAAAGCCGGACCCACGCAGCCCGTAGAGGGACACACGTTTCCTGCGATCGAAATAGCGGAGCCGACAGAGGTCCGACCGGGTCCTAGTGAGGCTAGCACACACATCGCCCAGGACCGGAGCGTGTCTGTTCGGGAAGGACGGCCGCCGCTCCGGACAGGACAGAAGCTTTCGTCTCGGGGACAGCCAGCTTCCGAGCCAGCGGATGACAGCCTCCTTTTTCACGACACGGCTGCTACGCATGCAGCTCGTGGCCGGAGCACTGTGTCGTGGGATCTCGTTCCCCGAGCCGCCCAAGACAGAACCCGGACCCCCGTGCAGCTAGCACACACGTCGCCCAGGACCGGAGCCCAGGGTCCACATCCGGACACCTGCCGCTCTGGACTGTCTGAATGCCCGGTCCCCGGCACTGCGTAACTCCGAGCCGCTGAACGACAGCCTCCACTTCTCGACACGGCTGGCAGCCACAGCGCTTGTAGCCGGACAATCGTGTCTTGCGATCACTTTCGTCGAGCCGCCCAAGGCGGGACCCGGACCCCGGCGCGGCTAGCACACACGTCGCCCAGGATAGGAGCGTGGCTGTTCGGGACGGACGGCTGCCGCTCCGCAGAGGACAGAACCCCATGTCCCCGCGACTGCTAGCCCACGAGCCGGCGGAGGACAGCCTCCTGCTTCGCGGCAAGTCTGGCTCCCATGCCGCTCGTGGCCGGACAACCGTGTCATGGGATCGCTGTCCCCAATCCGCCCGAAACGGGATTCTTCCCCTTCCGCGGCTAGCATACACGTCTCCCAGGACCGGAGTCTTGGCGTTCGGGAAGGACGGCGGCCGCTCCGGGGTGGACAGTTGCCGAGCGAACGGCAACTCCTGCTTCGCGGCAAGGCTGGCACCCACACCGCTTGTGGCCGGTCACCCGTGTCTTGCGATCACTTTCGTCGAGCCGCCCAAGGCGGACCCGAACCCCGGCGCGGCTAGCACACACGTCACCCGGGACCGGAGCCCAGGGACCACATCCGGACGACTGCCGCTCTGGACTGTCTGAATTGGGGTCCCCGGGACGGCTTAAGGCCGAGCCGGTGAACGACAGCCTGACGCTTCGCGGCAAGTCTGGCTCCCATGCCGCTCGTGGCCGGACAACCGTGTCTTGGGATCGTTGTCCCCAGTCCGCCCGAGACGGGACCCGGACCCCGGTGCGGCTAGCACACACGTCGCGCAGGACCGGAGCCTAGGGGCTCGGAAAGCCGGACCCACGCAGCCCGTAGAGGGACACACGTTTCCTGCGATCGAAATAGCGGAGCTGACAGAGGTCCGACCGGGTCCTAGTGAGGCTAGCACACACATCGCCCAGGACCGGAGCGTGGCTGTTCGGGAAGGACGGCCGCCGCTCCGGACAGGACAGAAGCTTTCGTCTCGGGGACAGCCAGCCCCCGAGCCAGCGGATGACAGCCTCCTGGTTCACGACACGGCTGCTACGCATGCAGCTCGTGGCCGGAGCACTGTGTCGTGGGATCTCGTTCCCCGAGCCGCCCAAGACAGAACACGGACCCCCGTGCAGCTAGCACACACGTCGCCCAGGATAGGAGCGTGGCTGTTCGTGACGAACGGCTGCCGCTCTGGAGAGGACAGAACCCCATGTCCCCGCGACTGCCAGCCCACGAGCCGGCGGGTGACAGCCTCCTGCTTCGCGGCAAGTCTGGCTCCCATGCCGCTCGTGGCCGGACAACCGTGTCTTGGGATCGTTGTCCCCAATCCGCCCGAAACGGGATTCTTCCCCTTGCGCGGCTAGCACACACGTCGCGCAGGACCGGAGCCTAGGGGCTCGGGAAGCCGGACCCACGCAGCCCGTAGAGGGACACACGTTTCCTGCGATCGAAATAGCGGAGCCGACAGAGGTCCGACCGGGTCCTAGTGAGGCTAGCACACACATCGCCCAGGACCGGAGCGTGGCTGTTCGGGAAGGACGGCCGCCGCTCCGGACAGGACAGAAGCTTTCGTCTCGGGGACAGCCAGCCCCCGAGCCAGCGGATGACAGCCTCCTTTTTCACGACACGGCTGCTACGCATGCAGCTCGTGGCAGGAGCACTGTGTCGTGGGATCTCGTTCCCCGAGCCGCCCAAGACAGAACCCGGACCCCCGTGCAGCTAGCACACACGTCGCCCAGGACCGGAGCCCAGGGTCCACATCCGGACACCTGCCGCTCTGGACTGTCTGAATGCTCGGTCCCCGGCACTGCGTAACTCCGAGCCGCTGAACGACAGCCTCCACTTCTCGACACGGCTGGCAGCCACAGCGCTTGTAGCCGGACAATCGTGTCTTGCGATCACTTTCGTCGAGCCGCCCAAGGCGGGACCCGGACCCCGGCGCGGCTAGCACACACGTCGCCCAGGATAGGAGCGTGGCTGTTAGGGACGGACGGCTGCCGCTCCGCAGAGGACAGAACCCCATGTCCCCGCGACTGCTAGCCCACGAGCCGGCGGAGGACAGCCACACGCTTCGCGGCAAGTCTGGCTCCCATGCCGCTCGTGGCAGGACAACCGTGTCTTGGGATCGTTGTCCCCAGTCCGCCCGAAACGGGATTCTTCCCCTTGCGCGGCTAGCACACACGTCGCGCAGGACCGGAGCCTAGGGGCTCGGAAAGCCGGACCCACGCAGCCCGTAGAGGGACACACGTTTCCTGCGATCGAAATAGCGTAGCCGACAGAGATCCGACTGGGTCCTAGTGAGGCTAGCACACATATCGCCCATGAACGGAGCGTGGCTGTTCGGGAAGGACGGCCGCCGCTTCGGACAGGACAGAAGCTTTCGTCTCGGGGACAGCCAGCCCCCGAGCCAGCGGATGACAGCCTCCTGGTTCACGACACGGCTGCTACGCATGCAGCTCGTGGCAGGAGCACTGTGTCGTGGGATCTCGTTCCCCGAGCCGCCCAAGACAGAACCCGGACCCCCGTGCAGCTAGCACACACGTCGCCCAGAATAGGAGCGTGGCTGTTCGTGACGAACGGCTGCCGCTCTGGAGAGGACAGAACCCCATGTCCCCGCGACTGCCAGCCCACGAGCCGGCGGGTGACAGCCTCCTGCTTCGCGGCAAGTCTGGCTCCCATGCCGCTCGTGGCCGGACAACCGTGTCTTGGGATCGTTGTCCCCAGTCCGCCCGAAACGGGATTCTTCCCCTTGCGCGGCTAGCACACACGTCGCGCAGGACCGGAGCCTAGGGGCTCGGGAAGCCGGACCCACGCAGCCCGTAGAGGGACACACGTTTCCTGCGATCGAAATAGCGGAGCCGACAGAGGTCCGACCGGGTCCTAGTGAGGCTAGCACACACATCGCCAAGGACCGGAGCGTGGCTGTTCGGGAAGGACGGCCGCCGCTCCGGACAGGACAGAAGCTTTCGTCTCGGGGACAGCCAGCCCCCGAGCCAGCGGATGACAGCCTCCTGGTTTACGACACGGCTGCTACGCATGCAGCTCGTGGCCGGAGCACTGTGTCGTGGGATCTCGTTCCCCGAGCCGCCCAAGACAGAACACGGACCCCCGTGCAGCTAGCACACACGTCGCCCAGGATAGGAGCGTGGCTGTTCGTGACGAACGGCTGCCGCTCTGGAGAGGACAGAACCCCATGTCCCCGCGACTGCCAGCCCACGAGCCTGCGGGTGACAGCCTCCTGCTTCGCGGCAAGTCTGGCTCCCATGCCGCTCGTGGCCGGACAACCGTGTCTTGGGATCGTTGTCCCCAGTCCGCCCGAGACGGGACCCGGACCCCGGTGCGGCTAGCACACACGTCGCGCAGGACCGGAGCCTAGGGGCTCGGAAAGCCGGACCCACGCAGCCCGTAGAGGGACACACGTTTCCTGCGATCGAAATAGCGGAGCTGACAGAGGTCCGACCGGGTCCTAGTGAGGCTAGCACACACATCGCCCAGGACCGGAGCGTGGCTGTTCGGGAAGGACGGCCGCCGCTCCGGACAGGACAGAAGCTTTCGTCTCGGGGACAGCCAGCCCCCGAGCCAGCGGATGACAGCCTCCTGGTTCACGACACGGCTGCTACGCATGCAGCTCGTGGCCGGAGCACTGTGTCGTGGGATCTCGTTCCCCGAGCCGCCCAAGACAGAACACGGACCCCCGTGCAGCTAGCACACACGTCGCCCAGGATAGGAGCGTGGCTGTTCGTGACGAACGGCTGCCGCTCTGGAGAGGACAGAACCCCATGTCCCCGCGACTGCCAGCCCACGAGCCGGCGGGTGACAGCCTCCTGCTTCGCGGCAAGTCTGGCTCCCATGCCGCTCGTGGCCGGACAACCGTGTCTTGGGATCGTTGTCCCCAATCCGCCCGAAACGGGATTCTTCCCCTTGCGCGGCTAGCACACACGTCGCGCAGGACCGGAGCCTAGGGGCTCGGGAAGCCGGACCCACGCAGCCCGTAGAGGGACACACGTTTCCTGCGATCGAAATAGCGGAGCCGACAGAGGTCCGACCGGGTCCTAGTGAGGCTAGCACACACATCGCCCAGGACCGGAGCGTGGCTGTTCGGGAAGGACGGCCGCCGCTCCGGACAGGACAGAAGCTTTCGTCTCGGGGACAGCCAGCCCCCGAGCCAGCGGATGACAGCCTCCTTTTTCACGACACGGCTGCTACGCATGCAGCTCGTGGCAGGAGCACTGTGTCGTGGGATCTCGTTCCCCGAGCCGCCCAAGACAGAACCCGGACCCCCGTGCAGCTAGCACACACGTCGCCCAGGACCGGAGCCCAGGGTCCACATCCGGACACCTGCCGCTCTGGACTGTCTGAATGCTCCGTCCCCGGCACTGCGTAACTCCGAGCCGCTGAACGACAGCCTCCACTTCTCGACACGGCTGGCAGCCACAGCGCTTGTAGCCGGACAATCGTGTCTTGCGATCACTTTCGTCGAGCCGCCCAAGGCGGGACCCGGACCCCGGCGCGGCTAGCACACACGTCGCCCAGGATAGGAGCGTGGCTGTTCGTGACGAACGGCTGCCGCTCTGGAGAGGACAGAACCCCATGTCCCCGCGACTGCCAGCCCACGAGCCTGCGGGTGACAGCCTCCTGCTTCGCGGCAAGTCTGGCTCCCATGCCGCTCGTGGCCGGACAACCGTGTCTTGGGATCGTTGTCCCCAGTCCGCCCGAAACGGGATTCTTCCCCTTGCGCGGCTAGCACACACGTCGCGCAGGACCGGAGCCTAGGGGCTCGGGAAGCCGGACCCACGCAGCCCGTAGAGGGACACACGTTTCCTGCGATCGAAATAGCGGAGCCGACAGAGGTCCGACCGGGTCCTAGTGAGGCTAGCACACACATCGCCCAGGACCGGAGCGTGGCTGTTCGGGAAGGACGGCCGCCGCTCCGGACAGGACAGAAGCTTTCGTCTCGGGGACAGCCAGCCCCCGAGCCAGCGGATGACAGCCTCCTGGTTTACGACACGGCTGCTACGCATGCAGCTCGTGGCAGGAGCACTGTGTCGTGGGATCTCGTTCCCCGAGCCGCCCAAGACAGAACCCGGACCCCCGTGCAGCTAGCACACACGTCGCCCAGGACCGGAGCCCAGGGTCCACATCCGGACACCTGCCGCTCTGGACTGTCTGAATGCTCCGTCCCCGGCACTGCGTAACTCCGAGCCGCTGAACGACAGCCTCCACTTCTCGACACGGCTGGCAGCCACAGCGCTTGTAGCCGGACAATCGTGTCTTGCGATCACTTTCGTCGAGCCGCGCAAGGCGGGACCCGGACCCCGGTGCGGCTAGCACACACGTCGCGCAGGACCGGAGCCTAGGGGCTCGGGAAGCCGGACCCACGCAGCCCGTAGAGGGACACACGTTTCCTGCGATCGAAATAGCGGAGCCGACAGAGGTCCGACCGGGTCCTAGTGAGGCTAGCACACACATCGCCCAGGACCGGAGCGTGGCTGTTCGGGAAGGACGGCCGCCGCTCCGGACAGGACAGAAGCTTTCGTCTCGGGGACAGCCAGCCCCCGAGCCAGCGGATGACAGCCTCCTGGTTCACGACACGGCTGCTACGCATGCAGCTCGTGGCCGGAGCACTGTGTCGTGGGATCTCGTTCCCCGAGCCGCCCAAGACAGAACACGGACCCCCGTGCAGCTAGCACACACGTCGCCCAGGATAGGAGCGTGGCTGTTCGTGACGAACGGCTGCCGCTCTGGAGAGGACAGAACCCCATGTCCCCGCGACTGCCAGCCCACGAGCCGGCGGGTGACAGCCTCCTGCTTCGCGGCAAGTCTGGCTCCCATGCCGCTCGTGGCCGGACAACCGTGTCTTGGGATCGTTGTCCCCAATCCGCCCGAAACGGGATTCTTCCCCTTGCGCGGCTAGCACACACGTCGCGCAGGACCGGAGCCTAGGGGCTCGGGAAGCCGGACCCACGCAGCCCGTAGAGGGACACACGTTTCCTGCGATCGAAATAGCGGAGCCGACAGAGGTCCGACCGGGTCCTAGTGAGGCTAGCACACACATCGCCCAGGACCGGAGCGTGGCTGTTCGGGAAGGACGGCCGCCGCTCCGGACAGGACAGAAGCTTTCGTCTCGGGGACAGCCAGCCCCCGAGCCAGCGGATGACAGCCTCCTGGTTCACGACACGGCTGCTACGCATGCAGCTCGTGGCCGGAGCACTGTGTCGTGGGATCTCGTTCCCCGAGCCGCCCAAGACAGAACACGGACCCCCGTGCAGCTAGCACACACGTCGCCCAGGATAGGAGCGTGGCTGTTCGTGACGAACGGCTGCCGCTCTGGAGAGGACAGAACCCCATGTCCCCGCGACTGCCAGCCCACGAGCCGGCGGGTGACAGCCTCCTGCTTCGCGGCAAGTCTGGCTCCCATGCCGCTCGTGGCCGGACAACCGTGTCTTGGGATCGTTGTCCCCAATCCGCCCGAAACGGGATTCTTGCCCTTGCGCGGCTAGCACACACGTCGCGCAGGACCGGAGCCTAGGGGCTCGGGAAGCCGGACCCACGCAGCCCGTAGAGGGACACACGTTTCCTGCGATCGAAATAGCGGAGCCGACAGAGGTCCGACCGGGTCCTAGTGAGGCTAGCACACACATCGCCCAGGACCGGAGCGTGGCTGTTCGGGAAGGACGGCCGCCGCTCCGGACAGGACAGAAGCTTTCGTCTCGGGGACAGCCAGCCCCCGAGCCAGCGGATGACAGCCTCCTGGTTCACGACACGGCTGCTACGCATGCAGCTCGTGGCCGGAGCACTGTGTCGTGGGATCTCGTTCCCCGAGCCGCCCAAGACAGAACACGGACCCCCGTGCAGCTAGCACACACGTCGCCCAGGATAGGAGCGTGGCTGTTCGTGACGAACGGCTGCCGCTCTGGAGAGGACAGAACCCCATGTCCCCGCGACTGCCAGCCCACGAGCCTGCGGGTGACAGCCTCCTGCTTCGCGGCAAGTCTGGCTCCCATGCCGCTCGTGGCCGGACAACCGTGTCTTGGGATCGTTGTCCCCAATCCGCCCGAAACGGGATTCTTCCCCTTGCGCGGCTAGCACACACGTCGCGCAGGACCGGAGCCTAGGGGCTCGGGAAGCCGGACCCACGCAGCCCGTAGAGGGACACACGTTTCCTGCGATCGAAATAGCGGAGCCGACAGAGGTCCGACCGGGTCCTAGTGAGGCTAGCACACACATCGCCCAGGACCGGAGCGTGGCTGTTCGGGAAGGACGGCCGCCGCTCCGGACAGGACAGAAGCTTTCGTCTCGGGGACAGCCAGCCCCCGAGCCAGCGGATGACAGCCTCCTGGTTTACGACACGGCTGCTACGCATGCAGCTCGTGGCAGGAGCACTGTGTCGTGGGATCTCGTTCCCCGAGCCGCCCAAGACAGAACCCGGACCCCCGTGCAGCTAGCACACACGTCGCCCAGGACCGGAGCCCAGGGTCCACATCCGGACACCTGCCGCTCTGGACTGTCTGAATGCTCCGTCCCCGGCACTGCGTAACTCCGAGCCGCTGAACGACAGCCTCCACTTCTCGACACGGCTGGCAGCCACAGCGCTTGTAGCCGGACAATCGTGTCTTGCGATCACTTTCGTCGAGCCGCGCAAGGCGGGACCCGGACCCCGGTGCGGCTAGCACACACGTCGCGCAGGACCGGAGGCTAGGGGCTCGGGAAGCCGGACCCACGCAGCCCGTAGAGGGACACACGTTTCCTGCGATCGAAATAGCGGAGCCGACAGAGGTCCGACCGGGTCCTAGTGAGGCTAGCACACACATCGCCCAGGACCGGAGCGTGGCTGTTCGGGAAGGACGGCCGCCGCTCCGGACAGGACAGAAGCTTTCGTCTCGGGGACAGCCAGCCCCCGAGCCAGCGGATGACAGCCTCCTGGTTCACGACACGGCTGCTACGCATGCAGCTCGTGGCCGGAGCACTGTGTCGTGGGATCTCGTTCCCCGAGCCGCCCAAGACAGAACACGGACCCCCGTGCAGCTAGCACACACGTCGCCCAGGATAGGAGCGTGGCTGTTCGTGACGAACGGCTGCCGCTCTGGAGAGGACAGAACCCCATGTCCCCGCGACTGCCAGCCCACGAGCCGGCGGGTGACAGCCTCCTGCTTCGCGGCAAGTCTGGCTCCCATGCCGCTCGTGGCCGGACAACCGTGTCTTGGGATCGTTGTCCCCAATCCGCCCGAAACGGGATTCTTCCCCTTGCGCGGCTAGCACACACGTCGCGCAGGACCGGAGCCTAGGGGCTCGGGAAGCCGGACCCACGCAGCCCGTAGAGGGACACACGTTTCCTGCGATCGAAATAGCGGAGCCGACAGAGGTCCGACCGGGTCCTAGTGAGGCTAGCACACACATCGCCCAGGACCGGAGCGTGGCTGTTCGGGAAGGACGGCCGCCGCTCCGGACAGGACAGAAGCTTTCGTCTCGGGGACAGCCAGCCCCCGAGCCAGCGGATGACAGCCTCCTGGTTCACGACACGGCTGCTACGCATGCAGCTCGTGGCCGGAGCACTGTGTCGTGGGATCTCGTTCCCCGAGCCGCCCAAGACAGAACACGGACCCCCGTGCAGCTAGCACACACGTCGCCCAGGACCGGAGCCCAGGGTCCACATCCGGACACCTGCCGCTCTGGACTGTCTGAATGCTCCGTCCCCGGCACTGCGTAACTCCGAGCCGCTGAACGACAGCCTCCACTTCTCGACACGGCTGGCAGCCACAGCGCTTGTAGCCGGACAATCGTGTCTTGCGATCACTTTCGTCGAGCCGCCCAAGGCGGGACCCGGACCCCGGCGCGGCTAGCACACACGTCGCCCAGGATAGGAGCGTGGCTGTTCGGGACGGACGGCTGCCGCTCCGCAGAGGACAGAACCCCATGTCCCCGCGACTGCTAGCCCACGAGCCGGCGGAGGACAGCCACACGATTCGCGGCAAGTCTGGCTCCCATGCCGCTCGTGGCAGGACAACCGTGTCTTGGGATCGTTGTCCCCAGTCCGCCCGAAACGGGATTCTTCCCCTTGCGCGGCTAGCACACACGTCGCGCAGGACCGGAGCCTAGGGGCTCGGAAAGCCGGACCCACGCAGCCCGTAGAGGGACACACGTTTCCTGCGATCGAAATAGCGGAGCCGACAGAGGTCCGACCGGGTCCTAGTGAGGCTAGCACACACATCGCCCAGGACCGGAGCGTGGCTGTTCGGGAAGGACGGCCGCCGCTCCGGACAGGACAGAAGCTTTCGTCTCGGGGACAGCCAGCCCCCGAGCCAGCGGATGACAACCTCCTGGTTTACGACACGGCTGCTACGCATGCAGCTCGTGGCAGGAGCACTGTGTCGTGGGATCTCGTTCCCCGAGCCGCCCAAGACAGAACCCGGACCCCCGTGCATCTAGCACACACGTCGCCCAGGACCGGAGCCCAGGGTCCACATCCGGACACCTGCCGCTCTGGACTGTCTGAATGCTCCGTCCCCGGCACTGCGTAACTCCGAGCCGCTGAACGACAGCCTCCACTTCTCGACACGGCTGGCAGCCACAGCGCTTGTAGCCGGACAATCGTGTCTTGCGATCACTTTCGTCGAGCCGCGCAAGGCGGGACCCGGACCCCGGTGCGGCTAGCACACACGTCGCGCAGGACCGGAGCCTAGGGGCTCGGAAAGCCGGACCCACGCAGCCCGTAGAGGGACACACGTTTCCTGCGATCGAAATAGCGGAGCCGACAGAGGTCCGACCGGGTCCTAGTGAGGCTAGCACACACATCGCCCAGGACCGGAGCGTGGCTGTTCGGGAAGGACGGCCGCCGCTCCGGACAGGACAGAAGCTTTCGTCTCGGGGACAGCCAGCCCCCGAGCCAGCGGATGACAGCCTCCTGGTTCACGACACGGCTGCTACGCATGCAGCTCGTGGCCGGAGCACTGTGTCGTGGGATCTCGTTCCCCGAGCCGCCCAAGACAGAACCCGGACCCCCGTGCAGCTAGCACACACGTCGCCCAGGACCGGAGCCCAGGGTCCACATCCGGACACCTGCCGCTCTGGACTGTCTGAATGCTCGGTCCCCGGCACTGCGTAACTCCGAGCCGCTGAACGACAGCCTCCACTTCTCGACACGGCTGGCAGCCACAGCGCTTGTAGCCGGACAATCGTGTCTTGCGATCACTTTCGTCGAGCCGCGCAAGGCGGGACCCGGACCCCGGTGCGGCTAGCACACACGTCGCGCAGGACCGGAGCCTAGGGGCTCGGGAAGCCGGACCCACGCAGCCCGTAGAGGGACACACGTTTCCTGCGATCGAAATAGCGGAGCCGACAGAGGTCCGACCGGGTCCTAGTGAGGCTAGCACACACATCGCCCAGGACCGGAGCGTGGCTGTTCGGGAAGGACGGCCGCCGCTCCGGACAGGAGAGAAGCTTTCGTCTCGGGGACAGCCAGCCCCCGAGCCAGCGGATGACAGCCTCCTGGTTCACGACACGGCTGCTACGCATGCAGCTCGTGGCCGGAGCACTGTGTCGTGGGATCTCGTTCCCCGAGCCGCCCAAGACAGAACCCGGACCCCCGTGCAGCTAGCACACACCGCGCCCAGGACCGGAGCCCAGGGTCCACATCCGGACGCCTGCCGCTCTGGACTGTCTGAATGCCCGGTCCCCGGCACTGCGTAACTCCGAGGCGCTGAACGACAGCCTCCACTTCTCGACACGGCTGGCAGCCACAGCGCTTGTAGCCGGACAATCGTGTCTTGCGATCACTTTCGTCGAGCCGCCCAAGGCGGGACCCGGACCCCGGCGCGGCTAGCACACACGTCGCCCAGGATAGGAGCGTGGCTGTTCGGGACGGACGGCTGCCGCTCCGCAGAGGACAGAACCCCATGTCCCCGCGACTGCTAGCCCACGAGCCGGCGGAGGACAGCCACACGCTTCGCGGCAAGTCTGGCTCCCATGCCGCTCGTGGCAGGACAACCGTGTCTTGGGATCGTTGTCCCCAGTCCGCCCGAAACGGGATTCTTCCCCTTGCGCGGCTAGCACACACGTCGCGCAGGACCGGAGCCTAGGGGCTCGGAAAGCCGGACCCACGCAGCCCGTAGAGGGACACACGTTTCCTGCGATCGAAATAGCGTAGCCGACAGAGATCCGACTGGGTCCTAGTGAGGCTAGCACACATATCGCCCATGAACGGAGCGTGGCTGTTCGGGAAGGACGGCCGCCGCTTCGGACAGGACAGAAGCTTTCGTCTCGGGGACAGCCAGCCCCCGAGCCAGCGGATGACATCCTCCTGGTTCACGACACGGCTGCTACGCATGCAGCTCGTGGCCGGAGCACTGTGTCGTGGGATCTCGTTCCCCGAGCCGCCCAAGACAGAACCCGGACCCCCGTGCAGCTAGCACACACGTCGCCCAGGACCGGAGCCCAGGGTCCACATCCGGACACCTGCCGCTCTGGACTGTCTGAATGCTCCGTCCCCGGCACTGCGTAACTCCGAGCCGCTGAACGACAGCCTCCACTTCTCGACACGGCTGGCAGCCACAGCGCTTGTAGCCGGACAATCGTGTCTTGCGATCACTTTCGTCGAGCCGCGCAAGGCGGGACCCGGACCCCGGTGCGGCTAGCACACACGTCGCGCAGGACCGGAGCCTAGGGGCTCGGAAAGCCGGACCCACGCAGCCCGTAGAGGGACACACGTTTCCTGCGATCGAAATAGCGGAGCCGACAGAGGTCCGACCGGGTCCTAGTGAGGCTAGCACACACATCGCCCAGGACCGGAGCGTGGCTGTTCGGGAAGGACGGCCGCCGCTCCGGACAGGACAGAAGCTTTCGTCTCGGGGACAGCCAGCCCCCGAGCCAGCGGATGACAACCTCCTGGTTTACGACACGGCTGCTACGCATGCAGCTCGTGGCAGGAGCACTGTGTCGTGGGATCTCGTTCCCCGAGCCGCCCAAGACAGAACCCGGACCCCCGTGCAGCTAGCACACACGTCGCCCAGGACCGGAGCCCAGGGTCCACATCCGGACACCTGCCGCTCTGGACTGTCTGAATGCTCCGTCCCCGGCACTGCGTAACTCCGAGCCGCTGAACGACAGCCTCCACTTCTCGACACGGCTGGCAGCCACAGCGCTTGTAGCCGGACAATCGTGTCTTGCGATCACTTTCGTCGAGCCGCGCAAGGCGGGACCCGGACCCCGGTGCGGCTAGCACACACGTCGCGCAGGACCGGAGCCTAGGGGCTCGGAAAGCCGGACCCACGCAGCCCGTAGAGGGACACACGTTTCCTGCGATCGAAATAGCGGAGCCGACAGAGGTCCGACCGGGTCCTAGTGAGGCTAGCACACACATCGCCCAGGACCGGAGCGTGGCTGTTCGGGAAGGACGGCCGCCGCTCCGGACAGGACAGAAGCTTTCGTCTCGGGGACAGCCAGCCCCCGAGCCAGCGGATGACAGCCTCCTGGTTCACGACACGGCTGCTACGCATGCAGCTCGTGGCCGGAGCACTGTGTCGTGGGATCTCGTTCCCCGAGCCGCCCAAGACAGAACCCGGACCCCCGTGCAGCTAGCACACACGTCGCCCAGGACCGGAGCCCAGGGTCCACATCCGGACACCTGCCGCTCTGGACTGTCTGAATGCTCGGTCCCCGGCACTGCGTAACTCCGAGCCGCTGAACGACAGCCTCCACTTCTCGACACGGCTGGCAGCCACAGCGCTTGTAGCCGGACAATCGTGTCTTGCGATCACTTTCGTCGAGCCGCGCAAGGCGGGACCCGGACCCCGGTGCGGCTAGCACACACGTCGCGCAGGACCGGAGCCTAGGGGCTCGGAAAGCCGGACCCACGCAGCCCGTAGAGGGACACACGTTTCCTGCGATCGAAATAGCGGAGCCGACAGAGGTCCGACCGGGTCCTAGTGAGGCTAGCACACACATCGCCCAGGACCGGAGCGTGGCTGTTCGGGAAGGACGGCCGCCGCTCCGGACAGGACAGAAGCTTTCGTCTCGGGGACAGCCAGCCCCCGAGCCAGCGGATGACAGCCTCCTGGTTCACGACACGGCTGCTACGCATGCAGCTCGTGGCCGGAGCACTGTGTCGTGGGATCTCGTTCCCCGAGCCGCCCAAGACAGAACACGGACCCCCGTGCAGCTAGCGCACACGTCGCCCAGGATAGGAGCGTGGCTGTTCGTGACGAACGGCTGCCGCTCTGGAGAGGACAGAACCCCATGTCCCCGCGACTGCCAGCCCACGAGCCGGCGGGTGACAGCCTCCTGCTTCGCGGCAAGTCTGGCTCCCATGCCGCTCGTGGCCGGACAACCGTGTCTTGGGATCGTTGTCCCCAATCCGCCCGAAACGGGATTCTTCCCCTTGCGCGGCTAGCACACACGTCGCGCAGGACCGGAGCCTAGGGGCTCGGGAAGCCGGACCCACGCAGCCCGTAGAGGGACACACGTTTCCTGCGATCGAAATAGCGGAGCCGACAGAGGTCCGACCGGGTCCTAGTGAGGCTAGCACACACATCGCCCAGGACCGGAGCGTGGCTGTTCGGGAAGGACGGCCGCCGCTCCGGACAGGACAGAAGCTTTCGTCTCGGGGACAGCCAGCCCCCGAGCCAGCGGATGACAGCCTCCTGGTTCACGACACGGCTGCTACGCATGCAGCTCGTGGCCGGAGCACTGTGTCGTGGGATCTCGTTCCCCGAGCCGCCCAAGACAGAACACGGACCCCCGTGCAGCTAGCACACACCGCGCCCAGGACCGGAGCCCAGGGTCCACATCCGGACACCTGCCGCTCTGGACTGTCTGAATGCTCCGTCCCCGGCACTGCGTAACTCCGAGCCGCTGAACGACAGCCTCCACTTCTCGACACGGCTGGCAGCCACAGCGCTTGTAGCCGGACAATCGTGTCTTGCGATCACTTTCGTCGAGCCGCCCAAGGCGGGACCCGGACCCCGGCGCGGCTAGCACACACGTCGCCCAGGATAGGAGCGTGGCTGTTCGGGACGGACGGCTGCCGCTCCGCAGAGGACAGAACCCCATGTCCCCGCGACTGCTAGCCCACGAGCCGGCGGAGGACAGCCACACGCTTCGCGGCAAGTCTGGCTCCCATGCCGCTCGTGGCAGGACAACCGTGTCTTGGGATCGTTGTCCCCAGTCCGCCCGAAACGGGATTCTTCCCCTTGCGCGGCTAGCACACACGTCGCGCAGGACCGGAGCCTAGGGGCTCGGAAAGCCGGACCCACGCAGCCCGTAGAGGGACACACGTTTCCTGCGATCGAAATAGCGGAGCCGACAGAGGTCCGACCGGGTCCTAGTGAGGCTAGCACACACATCGCCCAGGACCGGAGCGTGGCTGTTCGGGAAGGACGGCCGCCGCTCCGGACAGGACAGAAGCTTTCGTCTCGGGGACAGCCAGCCCCCGAGCCAGCGGATGACAACCTCCTGGTTTACGACACGGCTGCTACGCATGCAGCTCGTGGCAGGAGCACTGTGTCGTGGGATCTCGTTCCCCGAGCCGCCCAAGACAGAACCCGGACCCCCGTGCAGCTAGCACACACGTCGCCCAGGACCGGAGCCCAGGGTCCACATCCGGACACCTGCCGCTCTGGACTGTCTGAATGCTCCGTCCCCGGCACTGCGTAACTCCGAGCCGCTGAACGACAGCCTCCACTTCTCGACACGGCTGGCAGCCACAGCGCTTGTAGCCGGACAATCGTGTCTTGCGATCACTTTCGTCGAGCCGCGCAAGGCGGGACCCGGACCCCGGTGCGGCTAGCACACACGTCGCGCAGGACCGGAGCCTAGGGGCTCGGAAAGCCGGACCCACGCAGCCCGTAGAGGGACACACGTTTCCTGCGATCGAAATAGCGTAGCCGACAGAGATCCGACTGGGTCCTAGTGAGGCTAGCACACATATCGCCCATGAACGGAGCGTGGCTGTTCGGGAAGGACGGCCGCCGCTCCGGACAGGACAGAAGCTTTCGTCTCGGGGACAGCCAGCCCCCGAGCCAGCGGATGACAACCTCCTGGTTTACGACACGGCTGCTACGCATGCAGCTCGTGGCAGGAGCACTGTGTCGTGGGATCTCGTTCCCCGAGCCGCCCAAGACAGAACCCGGACCCCCGTGCAGCTAGCACACACGTCGCCCAGGACCGGAGCCCAGGGTCCACATCCGGACACCTGCCGCTCTGGACTGTCTGAATGCTCGGTCCCCGGCACTGCGTAACTCCGAGCCGCTGAACGACAGCCTCCACTTCTCGACACGGCTGGCAGCCACAGCGCTTGTAGCCGGACAATCGTGTCTTGCGATCACTTTCGTCGAGCCGCGCAAGGCGGGACCCGGACCCCGGTGCGGCTAGCACACACGTCGCGCAGGACCGGAGCCTAGGGGCTCGGAAAGCCGGACCCACGCAGCCCGTAGAGGGACACACGTTTCCTGCGATCGAAATAGCGGAGCCGACAGAGGTCCGACCGGGTCCTAGTGAGGCTAGCACACACATCGCCCAGGACCGGAGCGTGGCTGTTCGGGAAGGACGGCCGCCGCTCCGGACAGGACAGAAGCTTTCGTCTCGGGGACAGCCAGCCCCCGAGCCAGCGGATGACAGCCTCCTGGTTCACGACACGGCTGCTACGCATGCAGCTCGTGGCCGGAGCACTGTGTCGTGGGATCTCGTTCCCCGAGCCGCCCAAGACAGAACACGGACCCCCGTGCAGCTAGCACACACCGCGCCCAGGACCGGAGCCCAGGGTCCACATCCGGACGCCTGCCGCTCTGGACTGTCTGAATGCCCGGTCCCCGGCACTGCGTAACTCCGAGGCGCTGAACGACAGCCTCCACTTCTCGACACGGCTGGCAGCCACAGCGCTTGTAGCCGGACAATCGTGTCTTGCGATCACTTTCGTCGAGCCGCCCAAGGCGGGACCCGGACCCCGGCGCGGCTAGCACACACGTCGCCCAGGATAGGAGCGTGGCTGTTCGGGACGGACGGCTGCCGCTCCGCAGAGGACAGAACCCCATGTCCCCGCGACTGCTAGCCCACGAGCCGGCGGAGGACAGCCACACGCTTCGCGGCAAGTCTGGCTCCCATGCCGCTCGTGGCAGGACAACCGTGTCTTGGGATCGTTGTCCCCAGTCCGCCCGAAACGGGATTCTTCCCCTTGCGCGGCTAGCACACACGTCGCGCAGGACCGGAGCCTAGGGGCTCGGAAAGCCGGACCCACGCAGCCCGTAGAGGGACACACGTTTCCTGCGATCGAAATAGCGTAGCCGACAGAGATCCGACTGGGTCCTAGTGAGGCTAGCACACATATCGCCCATGAACGGAGCGTGGCTGTTCGGGAAGGACGGCCGCCGCTTCGGACAGGACAGAAGCTTTCGTCTCGGGGACAGCCAGCCCCCGAGCCAGCGGATGACATCCTCCTGGTTCACGACACGGCTGCTACGCATGCAGCTCGTGGCCGGAGCACTGTGTCGTGGGATCTCGTTCCCCGAGCCGCCCAAGACAGAACCCGGACCCCCGTGCAGCTAGCACACACGTCGCCCAGGACCGGAGCCCAGGGTCCACATCCGGACACCTGCCGCTCTGGACTGTCTGAATGCTCGGTCCCCGGCACTGCGTAACTCCGAGCCGCTGAACGACAGCCTCCACTTCTCGACACGGCTGGCAGCCACAGCGCTTGTAGCCGGACAATCGTGTCTTGCGATCACTTTCGTCGAGCCGCGCAAGGCGGGACCCGGACCCCGGTGCGGCTAGCACACACGTCGCGCAGGACCGGAGCCTAGGGGCTCGGAAAGCCGGACCCACGCAGCCCGTAGAGGGACACACGTTTCCTGCGATCGAAATAGCGGAGCCGACAGAGGTCCGACCGGGTCCTAGTGAGGCTAGCACACACATCGCCCAGGACCGGAGCGTGGCTGTTCGGGAAGGACGGCCGCCGCTCCGGACAGGACAGAAGCTTTCGTCTCGGGGACAGCCAGCCCCCGAGCCAGCGGATGACAGCCTCCTGGTTCACGACACGGCTGCTACGCATGCAGCTCGTGGCCGGAGCACTGTGTCGTGGGATCTCGTTCCCCGAGCCGCCCAAGACAGAACCCGGACCCCCGTGCAGCTAGCACACACGTCGCCCAGGACCGGAGCCCAGGGTCCACATCCGGACACCTGCCGCTCTGGACTGTCTGAATGCTCGGTCCCCGGCACTGCGTAACTCCGAGCCGCTGAACGACAGCCTCCACTTCTCGACACGGCTGGCAGCCACAGCGCTTGTAGCCGGACAATCGTGTCTTGCGATCACTTTCGTCGAGCCGCGCAAGGCGGGACCCGGACCCCGGTGCGGCTAGCACACACGTCGCGCAGGACCGGAGCCTAGGGGCTCGGGAAGCCGGACCCACGCAGCCCGTAGAGGGACACACGTTTCCTGCGATCGAAATAGCGGAGCCGACAGAGGTCCGACCGGGTCCTAGTGAGGCTAGCACACACATCGCCCAGGACCGGAGCGTGGCTGTTCGGGAAGGACGGCCGCCGCTCCGGACAGGAGAGAAGCTTTCGTCTCGGGGACAGCCAGCCCCCGAGCCAGCGGATGACAGCCTCCTGGTTCACGACACGGCTGCTACGCATGCAGCTCGTGGCCGGAGCACTGTGTCGTGGGATCTCGTTCCCCGAGCCGCCCAAGACAGAACACGGACCCCCGTGCAGCTAGCACACACGTCGCCCAGGATAGGAGCGTGGCTGTTCGTGACGAACGGCTGCCGCTCTGGAGAGGACAGAACCCCATGTCCCCGCGACTGCCAGCCCACGAGCCGGCGGGTGACAGCCTCCTGCTTCGCGGCAAGTCTGGCTCCCATGCCGCTCGTGGCCGGACAACCGTGTCTTGGGATCGTTGTCCCCAGTCCGCCCGAAACGGGATTCTTCCCCTTGCGCGGCTAGCACACACGTCGCGCAGGACCGGAGCCTAGGGGCTCGGAAAGCCGGACCCACGCAGCCCGTAGAGGGACACACGTTTCCTGCGATCGAAATAGCGGAGCCGACAGAGGTCCGACCGGGTCCTAGTGAGGCTAGCACACACATCGCCCAGGACCGGAGCGTGGCTGTTCGGGAAGGACGGCCGCCGCTCCGGACAGGACAGAAGCTTTCGTCTCGGGGACAGCCAGCCCCCGAGCCAGCGGATGACAACCTCCTGGTTTACGACACGGCTGCTACGCATGCAGCTCGTGGCAGGAGCACTGTGTCGTGGGATCTCGTTCCCCGAGCCGCCCAAGACAGAACCCGGACCCCCGTGCAGCTAGCACACACGTCGCCCAGGACCGGAGCCCAGGGTCCACATCCGGACACCTGCCGCTCTGGACTGTCTGAATGCTCCGTCCCCGGCACTGCGTAACTCCGAGCCGCTGAACGACAGCCTCCACTTCTCGACACGGCTGGCAGCCACAGCGCTTGTAGCCGGACAATCGTGTCTTGCGATCACTTTCGTCGAGCCGCGCAAGGCGGGACCCGGACCCCGGTGCGGCTAGCACACACGTCGCGCAGGACCGGAGCCTAGGGGCTCGGAAAGCCGGACCCACGCAGCCCGTAGAGGGACACACGTTTCCTGCGATCGAAATAGCGGAGCCGACAGAGGTCCGACCGGGTCCTAGTGAGGCTAGCACACACATCGCCCAGGACCGGAGCGTGGCTGTTCGGGAAGGACGGCCGCCGCTCCGGACAGGACAGAAGCTTTCGTCTCGGGGACAGCCAGCCCCCGAGCCAGCGGATGACAGCCTCCTGGTTCACGACACGGCTGCTACGCATGCAGCTCGTGGCCGGAGCACTGTGTCGTGGGATCTCGTTCCCCGAGCCGCCCAAGACAGAACCCGGACCCCCGTGCAGCTAGCACACACGTCGCCCAGGACCGGAGCCCAGGGTCCACATCCGGACACCTGCCGCTCTGGACTGTCTGAATGCTCGGTCCCCGGCACTGCGTAACTCCGAGCCGCTGAACGACAGCCTCCACTTCTCGACACGGCTGGCAGCCACAGCGCTTGTAGCCGGACAATCGTGTCTTGCGATCACTTTCGTCGAGCCGCCCAAGGCGGGACCCGGACCCCGGCGCGGCTAGCACACACGTCGCCCAGGATAGGAGCGTGGCTGTTCGGGACGGACGGCTGCCGCTCCGCAGAGGACAGAACCCCATGTCCCCGCGACTGCTAGCCCACGAGCCGGCGGAGGACAGCCACACGCTTCGCGGCAAGTCTGGCTCCCATGCCGCTCGTGGCAGGACAACCGTGTCTTGGGATCGTTGTCCCCAGTCCGCCCGAAACGGGATTCTTCCCCTTGCGCGGCTAGCACACACGTCGCGCAGGACCGGAGCCTAGGGGCTCGGAAAGCCGGACCCACGCAGCCCGTAGAGGGACACACGTTTCCTGCGATCGAAATAGCGTAGCCGACAGAGATCCGACTGGGTCCTAGTGAGGCTAGCACACATATCGCCCATGAACGGAGCGTGGCTGTTCGGGAAGGACGGCCGCCGCTTCGGACAGGACAGAAGCTTTCGTCTCGGGGACAGCCAGCCCCCGAGCCAGCGGATGACATCCTCCTGGTTCACGACACGGCTGCTACGCATGCAGCTCGTGGCCGGAGCACTGTGTCGTGGGATCTCGTTCCCCGAGCCGCCCAAGACAGAACCCGGACCCCCGTGCAGCTAGCACACACGTCGCCCAGGACCGGAGCCCAGGGTCCACATCCGGACACCTGCCGCTCTGGACTGTCTGAATGCTCCGTCCCCGGCACTGCGTAACTCCGAGCCGCTGAACGACAGCCTCCACTTCTCGACACGGCTGGCAGCCACAGCGCTTGTAGCCGGACAATCGTGTCTTGCGATCACTTTCGTCGAGCCGCGCAAGGCGGGACCCGGACCCCGGTGCGGCTAGCACACACGTCGCGCAGGACCGGAGCCTAGGGGCTCGGAAAGCCGGACCCACGCAGCCCGTAGAGGGACACACGTTTCCTGCGATCGAAATAGCGGAGCCGACAGAGGTCCGACCGGGTCCTAGTGAGGCTAGCACACACATCGCCCAGGACCGGAGCGTGGCTGTTCGGGAAGGACGGCCGCCGCTCCGGACAGGACAGAAGCTTTCGTCTCGGGGACAGCCAGCCCCCGAGCCAGCGGATGACAACCTCCTGGTTTACGACACGGCTGCTACGCATGCAGCTCGTGGCAGGAGCACTGTGTCGTGGGATCTCGTTCCCCGAGCCGCCCAAGACAGAACCCGGACCCCCGTGCAGCTAGCACACACGTCGCCCAGGACCGGAGCCCAGGGTCCACATCCGGACACCTGCCGCTCTGGACTGTCTGAATGCTCGGTCCCCGGCACTGCGTAACTCCGAGCCGCTGAACGACAGCCTCCACTTCTCGACACGGCTGGCAGCCACAGCGCTTGTAGCCGGACAATCGTGTCTTGCGATCACTTTCGTCGAGCCGCGCAAGGCGGGACCCGGACCCCGGTGCGGCTAGCACACACGTCGCGCAGGACCGGAGCCTAGGGGCTCGGGAAGCCGGACCCACGCAGCCCGTAGAGGGACACACGTTTCCTGCGATCGAAATAGCGGAGCCGACAGAGGTCCGACCGGGTCCTAGTGAGGCTAGCACACACATCGCCCAGGACCGGAGCGTGGCTGTTCGGGAAGGACGGCCGCCGCTCCGGACAGGACAGAAGCTTTCGTCTCGGGGACAGCCAGCCCCCGAGCCAGCGGATGACAGCCTCCTGGTTCACGACACGGCTGCTACGCATGCAGCTCGTGGCCGGAGCACTGTGTCGTGGGATCTCGTTCCCCGAGCCGCCCAAGACAGAACACGGACCCCCGTGCAGCTAGCACACACCGCGCCCAGGACCGGAGCCCAGGGTCCACATCCGGACGCCTGCCGCTCTGGACTGTCTGAATGCCCGGTCCCCGGCACTGCGTAACTCCGAGGCGCTGAACGACAGCCTCCACTTCTCGACACGGCTGGCAGCCACAGCGCTTGTAGCCGGACAATCGTGTCTTGCGATCACTTTCGTCGAGCCGCCCAAGGCGGGACCCGGACTCCGGCGCGGCTAGCACACACGTCGCCCAGGATAGGAGCGTGGCTGTTCGGGACGGACGGCTGCCGCTCCGCAGAGGACAGAACCCCATGTCCCCGCGACTGCTAGCCCACGAGCCGGCGGAGGACAGCCACACGCTTCGCGGCAAGTCTGGCTCCCATGCCGCTCGTGGCAGGACAACCGTGTCTTGGGATCGTTGTCCCCAGTCCGCCCGAAACGGGATTCTTCCCCTTGCGCGGCTAGCACACACGTCGCGCAGGACCGGAGCCTAGGGGCTCGGAAAGCCGGACCCACGCAGCCCGTAGAGGGACACACGTTTCCTGCGATCGAAATAGCGTAGCCGACAGAGATCCGACTGGGTCCTAGTGAGGCTAGCACACATATCGCCCATGAACGGAGCGTGGCTGTTCGGGAAGGACGGCCGCCGCTTCGGACAGGACAGAAGCTTTCGTCTCGGGGACAGCCAGCCCCCGAGCCAGCGGATGACATCCTCCTGGTTCACGACACGGCTGCTACGCATGCAGCTCGTGGCCGGAGCACTGTGTCGTGGGATCTCGTTCCCCGAGCCGCCCAAGACAGAACCCGGACCCCCGTGCAGCTAGCACACACGTCGCCCAGGATAGGAGCGTGGCTGTTCGTGACGAACGGCTGCCGCTCTGGAGAGGACAGAACCCCATGTCCCCGCGACTGCCAGCCCACGAGCCGGCGGGTGACAGCCTCCTGCTTCGCGGCAAGTCTGGCTCCCATGCCGCTCGTGGCCGGACAGCCGTGTCTTGGGATCGTTGTCCCCAGTCCGCCCGAAACGGGATTCTTCCCCTTGCGCGGCTAGCACACACGTCGCGCAGGACCGGAGCCTAGGGGCTCGGGAAGCCGGACCCACGCAGCCCGTAGAGGGACACACGTTTCCTGCGATCGAAATAGCGGAGCCGACAGAGGTCCGACCGGGTCCTAGTGAGGCTAGCACACACATCGCCCAGGACCGGAGCGTGGCTGTTCGGGAAGGACGGCCGCCGCTCCGGACAGGAGAGAAGCTTTCGTCTCGGGGACAGCCAGCCCCCGAGCCAGCGGATGACAGCCTCCTTTTTCACGACACGGCTGCTACGCATGCAGCTCGTGGCCGGAGCACTGTGTCGTGGGATCTCGTTCCCCGAGCCGCCCAAGACAGAACCCGGACCCCCGTGCAGCTAGCACACACGTCGCCCAGGACCGGAGCCCAGGGTCCACATCCGGACACCTGCCGCTCTGGACTGTCTGAATGCCCGGTCCCCGGCACTGCGTAACTCCGAGCCGCTGAACGACAGCCTCCACTTCTCGACACGGCTGGCAGCCACAGCGCTTGTAGCCGGACAATCGTGACTTGCGATCACTTTCGTCGAGCCGCGCAAGGCGGGACCCGGACCCCGGTGCGGCTAGCACACACGTCGCGCAGGACCGGAGCCTAGGGGCTCGGGATGCCGGACCCACGCAGCCCGTAGAGGGACACACGTTTCCTGCGATCGAAATAGCGGAGCCGACAGAGGTCCGACCGGGTCCTAGTGAGGCTAGCACACACATCGCCCAGGACCGGAGCGTGGCTGTTCGGGAAGGACGGCCGCCGCTCCGGACAGGACAGAAGCTTTCGTCTCGGGGACAGCCAGCCCCCGAGCCAGCGGATGACAGCCTCCTGGTTCACGACACGGCTGCTACGCATGCAGCTCGTGGCCGGAGCACTGTGTCGTGGGATCTCGTTCCCCGAGCCGCCCAAGACAGAACCCGGACCCCCGTGCAGCTAGCACACACGTCGCCCAGGATAGGAGCGTGGCTGTTCGTGACGAACGGCTGCCGCTCTGGAGAGGACAGAACCCCATGTCCCCGCGACTGCCAGCCCACGAGCCGGCGGGTGACAGCCTCCTGCTTCGCGGCAAGTCTGGCTCCCATGCCGCTCGTGGCCGGACAACCGTGTCATGGGATCGTTGTCCCCAATCCGATCGAAACGGGATTCTTCCCCTTGCGCGGCTAGCATACACGTCTCCCAGGACCGGAGTCTTGGCGTTCGGGAAGGACGGCGGCCGCTCCGGGACGGACAGTTGCCGAGCGAACGGAACACAGCCTCCTGCTTCGCGGCAAGGCTGGCACCCACACCGCTTGTGGCCGGTCACCCGTGTCTTGCGATCACTTTCGTCGAGCTGCCCTAGGCGGACCCGAACCCCGGCGCGGCTAGCACACACGTCACCCGGGACCGGAGCCCAGGGACCACATCCGGACGACTGCCGCTCTGGACTGTCTGAATTGGGGTCCCCGGGACGGCTTAACGCCGAGCCAGTGAACGACAGCCTGACGCTTCGCGGCAAGTCTGGCTCCCATGCCGCTCGTGGCCGGACAACCGTGTCTTGGGATCGTTGTCCCCAGTCCGCCCGAGACGGGACCCGGACCCCGGTGCGGCTAGCACACACGTCGCGCAGGACCGGAGCCTAGGGGCTCGGAAAGCCGGACCCACGCAGCCCGTAGAGGGACACACGTTTCCTGCGATCGAAATAGCGGAGCCGACAGAGGTCCGACCGGGTCCTAGTGAGGCTAGCACACACATCGCCCAGGACCGGAGCGTGGCTGTTCGGGAAGGACGGCCGCCGCTCCGGACAGGACAGAAGCTTTCGTCTCGGGGACAGCCAGCCCCCGAGCCAGCGGATGACAGCCTCCTGGTTCACGACACGGCTGCTACGCATGCAGCTCGTGGCCGGAGCACTGTGTCGTGGGATCTCGTTCCCCGAGCCGCCCAAGACAGAACCCGGACCCCCGTGCAGCTAGCACACACGTCGCCCAGGACCGGAGCCCAGGGTCCACATCCGGACACCTGCCGCTCTGGACTGTCTGAATGCTCCGTCCCCGGCACTGCGTAACTCCGAGCCGCTGAACGACAGCCTCCACTTCTCGACACGGCTGGCAGCCACAGCGCTTGTAGCCGGACAATCGTGTCTTGCGATCACTTTCGTCGAGCCGCGCAAGGCGGGACCCGGACCCCGGTGCGGCTAGCACACACGTCGCGCAGGACCGGAGCCTAGGGGCTCGGGAAGCCGGACCCACGCAGCCCGTAGAGGGACACACGTTTCCTGCGATCGAAATAGCGGAGCCGACAGAGGTCCGACCGGGTCCTAGTGAGGCTAGCACACACATCGCCCAGGACCGGAGCGTGGCTGTTCGGGAAGGACGGCCGCCGCTCCGGACAGGAGAGAAGCTTTCGTCTCGGGGACAGCCAGCCCCCGAGCCAGCGGATGACAGCCTCCTGGTTCACGACACGGCTGCTACGCATGCAGCTCGTGGCCGGAGCACTGTGTCGTGGGATCTCGTTCCCCGAGCCGCCCAAGACAGAACACGGACCCCCGTGCAGCTAGCACACACCGCGCCCAGGACCGGAGCCCAGGGTCCACATCCGGACGCCTGCCGCTCTGGACTGTCTGAATGCCCGGTCCCCGGCACTGCGTAACTCCGAGGCGCTGAACGACAGCCTCCACTTCTCGACACGGCTGGCAGCCACAGCGCTTGTAGCCGGACAATCGTGTCTTGCGATCACTTTCGTCGAGCCGCCCAAGGCGGGACCCGGACCCCGGCGCGGCTAGCACACACGTCGCCCAGGATAGGAGCGTGGCTGTTCGGGACGGACGGCTGCCGCTCCGCAGAGGACAGAACCCCATGTCCCCGCGACTGCTAGCCCACGAGCCGGCGGAGGACAGCCACACGCTTCGCGGCAAGTCTGGCTCCCATGCCGCTCGTGGCAGGACAACCGTGTCTTGGGATCGTTGTCCCCAGTCCGCCCGAAACGGGATTCTTCCCCTTGCGCGGCTAGCACACACGTCGCGCAGGACCGGAGCCTAGGGGCTCGGGAAGCCGGACCCACGCAGCCCGTAGAGGGACACACGTTTCCTGCGATCGAAATAGCGGAGCCGACAGAGGTCCGACCGGGTCCTAGTGAGGCTAGCACACACATCGCCCAGGACCGGAGCGTGGCTGTTCGGGAAGGACGGCCGCCGCTCCGGACAGGAGAGAAGCTTTCGTCTCGGGGACAGCCAGCCCCCGAGCCAGCGGATGACATCCTCCTGGTTCACGACACGGCTGCTACGCATGCAGCTCGTGGCCGGAGCACTGTGTCGTGGGATCTCGTTCCCCGAGCCGCCCAAGACAGAACCCGGACCCCCGTGCAGCTAGCACACACGTCGCCCAGGACCGGAGCCCAGGGTCCACATCCGGACACCTGCCGCTCTGGACTGTCTGAATGCCCGGTCCCCGGCACTGCGTAACTCCGAGCCGCTGAACGACAGCCTCCACTTCTCGACACGGCTGGCAGCCACAGCGCTTGTAGCCGGACAATCGTGACTTGCGATCACTTTCGTCGAGCCGCGCAAGGCGGGACCCGGACCCCGGTGCGGCTAGCACACACGTCGCGCAGGACCGGAGCCTAGGGGCTCGGGATGCCGGACCCACGCAGCCCGTAGAGGGACACACGTTTCCTGCGATCGAAATAGCGGAGCCGACAGAGGTCCGACCGGGTCCTAGTGAGGCTAGCACACACATCGCCCAGGACCGGAGCGTGGCTGTTCGGGAAGGACGGCCGCCGCTCCGGACAGGACAGAAGCTTTCGTCTCGGGGACAGCCAGCCCCCGAGCCAGCGGATGACAGCCTCCTGGTTCACGACACGGCTGCTACGCATGCAGCTCGTGGCCGGAGCACTGTGTCGTGGGATCTCGTTCCCCGAGCCGCCCAAGACAGAACCCGGACCCCCGTGCAGCTAGCACACACGTCGCCCAGGATAGGAGCGTGGCTGTTCGTGACGAACGGCTGCCGCTCTGGAGAGGACAGAACCCCATGTCCCCGCGACTGCCAGCCCACGAGCCGGCGGGTGACAGCCTCCTGCTTCGCGGCAAGTCTGGCTCCCATGCCGCTCGTGGCCGGACAACCGTGTCATGGGATCGTTGTCCCCAATCCGATCGAAACGGGAGTCTTCCCCTTGCGCGGCTAGCATACACGTCTCCCAGGACCGGAGTCTTGGCGTTCGGGAAGGACGGCGGCCGCTCCGGGACGGACAGTTGCCGAGCGAACGGAACACAGCCTCCTGCTTCGCGGCAAGGCTGGCACCCACACCGCTTGTGGCCGGTCACCCGTGTCTTGCGATCACTTTCGTCGAGCTGCCCTAGGCGGACCCGAACCCCGGCGCGGCTAGCACACACGTCACCCGGGACCGGAGCCCAGGGACCACATCCGGACGACTGCCGCTCTGGACTGTCTGAATTGGGGTCCCCGGGACGGCTTAACGCCGAGCCAGTGAACGACAGCCTCACGCTTCGCGGCAAGTCTGGCTGCCATGCCGCTCGTGGCCGGACAACCGTGTCTTGGGATCGTTGTCCCCAGTCCGCCCGAGACGGGACCCGGACCCCGGTGCGGCTAGCACACACGTCGCGCAGGACCGGAGCCTAGGGGCTCGGAAAGCCGGACCCACGCAGCCCGTAGAGGGACACACGTTTCCTGCGATCGAAATAGCGGAGCCGACAGAGGTCCGACCGGGTCCTAGTGAGGCTAGCAAACACATCGCCCAGGACCGGAGCGTGGCTGTTCGGGAAGGACGGCCGCCGCTCCGGACAGGACAGAAGCTTTCGTCACGGGGACAGCCAGCCCCCGAGCCAGCGGATGACAGCCTCCTGGTTCACGACACGGCTGCTACGCATGCAGCTCGTGGCCGGAGCACTGTGTCGTGGGATCTCGTTCCCCGAGCCGCCCAAGACAGAACACGGACCCCCGTGCAGCTAGCACACACGTCGCCCAGGATAGGAGCGTGGCTGTTCGTGACGAACGGCTGCCGCTCTGGAGAGGACAGAACCCCATGTCCCCGCGACTGCCAGCCCACGAGCCGGCGGGTGACAGCCTCCTGCTTCGCGGCAAGTCTGGCTCCCATGCCGCTCGTGGCCGGACAACCGTGTCATGGGATCGTTGTCCCCAATCCGATCGAAACGGGATTCTTCCCCTTGCGCGGCTAGCATACACGTCTCCCAGGACCGGAGTCTTGGCGTTCGGGAAGGACGGCGGCCGCTCCGGGACGGACAGTTGCCGAGCGAACGGAACACAGCCTCCTGCTTCGCGGCAAGGCTGCCACCCACACCGCTTGTGGCCGGTCACCCGTGTCTTGCGATCACTTTCGTCGAGCTGCCCTAGGCGGACCCGAACCCCGGCGCGGCTAGCACACACGTCACCCGGGACCGGAGCCCAGGGACCACATCCGGACGACTGCCGCTCTGGACTGTCTGAATTGGGGTCCCCGGGACGGCTTAACGCCGAGCCAGTGAACGACAGCCTGACGCTTCGCGGCAAGTCTGGCTCCCATGCCGCTCGTGGCCGGACAACCGTGTCTTGGGATCGTTGTCCCCAGTCCGCCCGAGACGGGACCCGGACCCCGGTGCGGCTAGCACACACGTCGCGCAGGACCGGAGCCTAGGGGCTCGGGAAGCCGGACCCACGCAGCCCGTAGAGGGACACACGTTTCCTGCGATCGAAATAGCGGAGCCGACAGAGGTCCGACCGGGTCCTAGTGAGGCTAGCACACACATCGCCCAGGACCGGAGCGTGGCTGTTCGGGAAGGACGGCCGCCGCTCCGGACAGGACAGAAGCTTTCGTCTCGGGGACAGCCAGCCCCCGAGCCAGCGGATGACAGCCTCCTGGTTCACGACACGGCTGCTACGCATGCAGCTCGTGGCCGGAGCACTGTGTCGTGGGATCTCGTTCCCCGAGCCGCCCAAGACAGAACCCGGACCCCCGTGCAGCTAGCACACACGTCGCCCAGGACCGGAGCCCAGGGTCCACATCCGGACACCTGCCGCTCTGGACTGTCTGAATGCTCCGTCCCCGGCACTGCGTAACTCCGAGCCGCTGAACGACAGCCTCCACTTCTCGACACGGCTGGCAGCCACAGCGCTTGTAGCCGGACAATCGTGTCTTGCGATCACTTTCGTCGAGCCGCGCAAGGCGGGACCCGGACCCCGGTGCGGCTAGCACACACGTCGCGCAGGACCGGAGCCTAGGGGCTCGGGAAGCCGGACCCACGCAGCCCGTAGAGGGACACACGTTTCCTGCGATCGAAATAGCGGAGCCGACAGAGGTCCGACCGGGTCCTAGTGAGGCTAGCACACACATCGCCCAGGACCGGAGCGTGGCTGTTCGGGAAGGACGGCCGCCGCTCCGGACAGGAGAGAAGCTTTCGTCTCGGGGACAGCCAGCCCCCGAGCCAGCGGATGACAGCCTCCTGGTTCACGACACGGCTGCTACGCATGCAGCTCGTGGCCGGAGCACTGTGTCGTGGGATCTCGTTCCCCGAGCCGCCCAAGACAGAACACGGACCCCCGTGCAGCTAGCACACACCGCGCCCAGGACCGGAGCCCAGGGTCCACATCCGGACGCCTGCCGCTCTGGACTGTCTGAATGCCCGGTCCCCGGCACTGCGTAACTCCGAGGCGCTGAACGACAGCCTCCACTTCTCGACACGGCTGGCAGCCACAGCGCTTGTAGCCGGACAATCGTGTCTTGCGATCACTTTCGTCGAGCCGCCCAAGGCGGGACCCGGACCCCGGCGCGGCTAGCACACACGTCGCCCAGGATAGGAGCGTGGCTGTTCGGGACGGACGGCTGCCGCTCCGCAGAGGACAGAACCCCATGTCCCCGCGACTGCTAGCCCACGAGCCGGCGGAGGACAGCCACACGCTTCGCGGCAAGTCTGGCTCCCATGCCGCTCGTGGCAGGACAACCGTGTCTTGGGATCGTTGTCCCCAGTCCGCCCGAAACGGGATTCTTCCCCTTGCGCGGCTAGCACACACGTCGCGCAGGACCGGAGCCTAGGGGCTCGGGAAGCCGGACCCACGCAGCCCGTAGAGGGACACACGTTTCCTGCGATCGAAATAGCGGAGCCGACAGAGGTCCGACCGGGTCCTAGTGAGGCTAGCACACACATCGCCCAGGACCGGAGCGTGGCTGTTCGGGAAGGACGGCCGCCGCTCCGGACAGGAGAGAAGCTTTCGTCTCGGGGACAGCCAGCCCCCGAGCCAGCGGATGACATCCTCCTGGTTCACGACACGGCTGCTACGCATGCAGCTCGTGGCCGGAGCACTGTGTCGTGGGATCTCGTTCCCCGAGCCGCCCAAGACAGAACCCGGACCCCCGTGCAGCTAGCACACACGTCGCCCAGGACCGGAGCCCAGGGTCCACATCCGGACACCTGCCGCTCTGGACTGTCTGAATGCCCGGTCCCCGGCACTGCGTAACTCCGAGCCGCTGAACGACAGCCTCCACTTCTCGACACGGCTGGCAGCCACAGCGCTTGTAGCCGGACAATCGTGACTTGCGATCACTTTCGTCGAGCCGCGCAAGGCGGGACCCGGACCCCGGTGCGGCTAGCACACACGTCGCGCAGGACCGGAGCCTAGGGGCTCGGGATGCCGGACCCACGCAGCCCGTAGAGGGACACACGTTTCCTGCGATCGAAATAGCGGAGCCGACAGAGGTCCGACCGGGTCCTAGTGAGGCTAGCACACACATCGCCCAGGACCGGAGCGTGGCTGTTCGGGAAGGACGGCCGCCGCTCCGGACAGGACAGAAGCTTTCGTCTCGGGGACAGCCAGCCCCCGAGCCAGCGGATGACAGCCTCCTGGTTCACGACACGGCTGCTACGCATGCAGCTCGTGGCCGGAGCACTGTGTCGTGGGATCTCGTTCCCCGAGCCGCCCAAGACAGAACCCGGACCCCCGTGCAGCTAGCACACACGTCGCCCAGGATAGGAGCGTGGCTGTTCGTGACGAACGGCTGCCGCTCTGGAGAGGACAGAACCCCATGTCCCCGCGACTGCCAGCCCACGAGCCGGCGGGTGACAGCCTCCTGCTTCGCGGCAAGTCTGGCTCCCATGCCGCTCGTGGCCGGACAACCGTGTCATGGGATCGTTGTCCCCAATCCGATCGAAACGGGAGTCTTCCCCTTGCGCGGCTAGCATACACGTCTCCCAGGACCGGAGTCTTGGCGTTCGGGAAGGACGGCGGCCGCTCCGGGACGGACAGTTGCCGAGCGAACGGAACACAGCCTCCTGCTTCGCGGCAAGGCTGGCACCCACACCGCTTGTGGCCGGTCACCCGTGTCTTGCGATCACTTTCGTCGAGCTGCCCTAGGCGGACCCGAACCCCGGCGCGGCTAGCACACACGTCACCCGGGACCGGAGCCCAGGGACCACATCCGGACGACTGCCGCTCTGGACTGTCTGAATTGGGGTCCCCGGGACGGCTTAACGCCGAGCCAGTGAACGACAGCCTCACGCTTCGCGGCAAGTCTGGCTGCCATGCCGCTCGTGGCCGGACAACCGTGTCTTGGGATCGTTGTCCCCAGTCCGCCCGAGACGGGACCCGGACCCCGGTGCGGCTAGCACACACGTCGCGCAGGACCGGAGCCTAGGGGCTCGGAAAGCCGGACCCACGCAGCCCGTAGAGGGACACACGTTTCCTGCGATCGAAATAGCGGAGCCGACAGAGGTCCGACCGGGTCCTAGTGAGGCTAGCAAACACATCGCCCAGGACCGGAGCGTGGCTGTTCGGGAAGGACGGCCGCCGCTCCGGACAGGACAGAAGCTTTCGTCACGGGGACAGCCAGCCCCCGAGCCAGCGGATGACAGCCTCCTGGTTCACGACACGGCTGCTACGCATGCAGCTCGTGGCCGGAGCACTGTGTCGTGGGATCTCGTTCCCCGAGCCGCCCAAGACAGAACACGGACCCCCGTGCAGCTAGCACACACGTCGCCCAGGATAGGAGCGTGGCTGTTCGTGACGAACGGCTGCCGCTCCGCAGAGGACAGAACCCCATGTCCCCGAGACTGCCAGCCCACGAGCCGGCGGGTGACAGCCTCCTGCTTCGCGGCAAGTCTGGCTCCCATGCCGCTCGTGGCAGGACAACCGTGTCTTGGGATCGTTGTCCCCAGTCCGCCCGAAACGGGATTCTTCCCCTTGCGCGGCTAGCACACACGTCGCGCAGGACCGGAGCCTAGGGGCTCGGGAAGCCGGACCCACGCAGCCCGTAGAGGGACACACGTTTCCTGCGATCGAAATAGCGGAGCCGACAGAGGTCCGACCGGGTCCTAGTGAGGCTAGCAAACACATCGCCCAGGATCGGAGCGTGGCTGTTCGGGAAGGACGGCCGCCTCTCCGGACAGGACAGAAGCTTTCGTCACGGGGACAGCCAGCCCCCGAGCCAGCGGATGACAGCCTCCTGGTTCACGACACGGCTGCTACTCATGCAGCTCGTGGCCGGAGCACTGTGTCGTGGGATCTCGTTCCCCGAGCCGCCGAAGACAGAACACGGACCCCCGTGCAGCTAGCACACACCGCGCCCAGGACCGGAGCCCAGGGTCCACATCCGGACACCTGCCGCTCTGGACTGTCTGAATGCCCGGTCCCCGGCACTGCGTAACTCCGAGCCGCTGAACGACAGCCTCCACTTCTCGACACGGCTGGCAGCCACAGCGCTTGTAGCCGGACAATCGTGTCTTGCGATCACTTTCGTCGAGCCGCGCAAGGCGGGACCCGGACCCCGGCGCGGCTAGCACACACGTCGCCCAGGATAGGAGCGTGGCTGTTCGGGACGGACGGCTGCCGCTCCGCAGAGGACAGAACCCCATGTCCCCGCGACTGCCAGCCCACGAGCCGGCGGAGGACGCTTTACAAGCCCCATTCGCCCATCCAAAACTGCCCCCAAAGGAAGGCTTTGGGTAAAACTGAACTCCCCAGGAGAGCCTATTTAGAGCCCCACATGCAACTGGACCCTTTGCGTTCACTCTTTCTACGCAAGCCTAAATATATCCCTCGCCGCCAAGGGAGAAGACTGTAAAAGTGGGTCTCAGAAAACGCATTGCGATTCCCCTTGGACCATCCAAAAGTGCCCCCAAAAATGGCTTTGGGTACATCTGAACTCCCCAGGGGAGCCTTTACGCAGCCACACATGCAACTGGACCCTCCGTGTTCGCCGTTTACGAGCAACCCTAACTATAATCCTAGCCAGCATGGCAGAAGACTGAAAACTCAGGCCACAGAAAACGTGTTACAAGCCCCATTCGCCCATCCAGAAGTGCCCACAAAGGAAGGCTTTGGGTACATCTGAACTCCCCAGGGGAGCCTTTACGCAGCCCCACATGCAACTGGACCCTCCGTATTCGCTCTTTCACAGCAAGCCTATATATAGCCTTAGCCGCCATCGGAGATGACTGAAAAATCGGGCCAAAGAAATGGCCTTACAAGACCATTTCGCCCATCCAAATGTGCCCCCAAAGGAAGTCTTTGGGTACAACTGAATTCCCCAGGGGAGCCTTTACGCAGCCCCACATGCAACTGGACCCTCCTTATTAGCTCTTTCACAGCAAGCCTAAATATAACCCTAGCCGGCATCGGGGAAGACTGAAAAAGCGGGCCTCAGAGAACGCGTTAAAAGCCCCTTTCGCCCTTCAAAAAGTGCCCCAAAAGAAAGGCTTTGGGTAGAACTGAACTCCCCAGGGGAGTCTTTACGCAGCCCCACATGCAACTGGACCTTCCGGGTTCGCTGTTTCCGAGCAACCCTAAGTATAACACTAGCCAGCTTGGAAGAAACCTGAAAACTCGGGCAACAGAAAAAGCGTTACAAGCCCCTTTCGCCCATCCAAAAGTGCCCCCAGAGGAAGGCTTTAGTTACAAGCGAACTCTCCAGAAGAGCCTTTGTGCAGCCCCACATGCAACTGGACCCTCCGGGTTCACTCTTTCACCCCAAGCCTAAATATAGCCCTCGGCGCAATGGGAGAAGACTGAAAAAGCTGCCCTCAGAAAACGCATTGCGATTCACCTTGGAACATCCAAAAGTGCCACCAAACGAACGCTTTGTGTACAAGTTAACTCCCCAGGGGAGCCTTTACGCAGCCCCACATGCAACTGGAACCTCCTTATTCGCTCTTTCACAGCATGCCTATATATAGCCTTAGCCGGCATCGGAGATGACTGAAAAATCGGGCCAAAGAAAATGGCTTACAAGACCATTTTGCACATCCAAAAGTGCCCCCAAAGGAAGGCTTTGGGTACAACTGAACTCCCCAGGGGAGCCTTTACGCAGCCCCACATGCAACTGGACCCTCCGGGTTCGCTTTTTCCGAGCAACGCTAAACATAGCCCTAGCCGGCATGGGAGACAACTGAAAACTCGGGCCCCAGAAAACGCTTTCCGAGCCCTTTTCGCCCATCCAAAAGTGCCCCCAGAGGAAGGCTTTGAGTACAAGTGAACTCCCCAGTGGAGCCTTTATGCAGCCCCACATGCAACTGGACCCTACGGGTTCGCTGTTTACGAGCAACCCTAAATATAATACTCGCCAGCATGGGAGACGACTGAAAACTCGGGCCCCAGAAAACGCGTTCCGAGCCCCATTCACCCATGCAAAAGTGCCCCCAGCGGAAGGCTTTGGGTACAACTGAATTCCCCAGGGGAGCCTTTTTGCAGCCCCACATACAACTGGACCCTCCACGTTCACTCTTTCACCGCAAGACTAAATATAACCCTAGAAGCAAAGGGAGAAGACTGAAAAAGCAGGCCTCAAAAAACGCATTGCGATTCCCTTGGACCATCCAAAAGTGCCCCCAAAGGAAGGCTTTGGGTACATCTGAACTCCCCAGGGGAACCTTTATGCAGCCCCACATGCAACTGGACCCTCCGTGTTCGCTGTTTACGAGCAACACTAAACATAGCCCTAGCCGGCATGGGAGACGACTGAAAACTCGGGCCCCAGAAAACGCTTTCTGAGCCCTTTTCGCCCATCCAAAAGTGCCCCCATAGGAAGGCTTTGAGTACAATTGAACTCCCCAGGGGAGCCTTTACGCAGCCCCACATGCAACTGGATCCTCCGTATACGCTCTTTCACAGCAAGCCTAAATATATCCCTAGCCGGCATCGGAGTTGACTGAAATATCGGGCCAAAGAAAACGCCTTACAGTACCCTTTCGCCCATCAAAAAGTGCCCCCAAAGGAAGGCTTTGGGTACTACTGAATTCCCCAGGGGAGCCTTTTTGGAGCCCCACATGCAACTGGACCCTCCGCGTTCACTCTTTCACCGCAAGACTAAATATAGCCCTAGCCGCAATGGGAGAAGACTGAAAAAGCGGGCCTCAGAAAACGCATTGCGATTCCCCTTGGACCATCCAAAAGTGCCCGCAAAGGAAGGCTTTGGGTACATCTGAACTCCCCAGGGGAGCCTTTATGCAGCCCCACATGCAACTGGACCCTCCGTGTTCGCTGTTTACGAGCAACACTAAACATAGCCCTGGCCGGCATGGGAGACGACTGAAAACTCGGGACCCAGAAAACGCGTTACAAGCCCCATTTGCCAATCCAAAAGTGCCCCCAAATGAAGGCTTTGGGTACAAGTGAACTCCCCAGGGGAGCTTTTTTGAAGCCCCATATGCAACTGGACCCTCCGGGTTCACTCTTTTTACGCAAGCCTAAATATAGCCCTAGTCGCAAAGGGAGAAGACTGAAAAAGCGGGCCTCAGAAAACGCATTGCAAGTCTCTTTCGACCATCCGAAAGTGCCCCAAAGGAAGGCTTTGGGAACAACTGAACTCCCCAGGGGAGCCTTTATGCAGCCCCACATGCAACTTGACCCTCCTTATTCGCTCTTTCACAGCAAGCCTAAATATACCACTAGCAGCAAATGGAGAAGACTGAAAAAGCGGGCCTCAGAAAACGCATTGCGAGTCTCTTTGGACCATCCAAAAGTGCCCCCAAAGGAAGGCTTTGGGTACATCTGAACTCTCCAGGGGAGCCTTTTTGCAGCCCCACATGCAACTGGACCCTCCGGGTTCGCTTTTTCCGAGCAACACTAAACATAGCCCTAGCCGGCATGGGAGACGACTGAAAACTCGGGCCTCAGAAAACGCTTTCTGAGCCCTTTTCGCCCATCCAAAAGTGCCCCCAGAGGAAGGCTTTGAGTACAAGTGAACTCCCCAGGGGAGCCTTTATGCAGCCCCACATGCAACTGGACCCTCCTTCGCTGTTTACGAGCAACTCTAAATATAAAACTCACCAGCATGGCAGAAGACTGAAAACTTGGGCCACAGAAAAAGCGTTCCAAGCCCCATTCACCCATCAAAAAGTGCCACCAAAGGAAGGCTTTGGGTACAACTGAACTACCCAGGGGAGCCTTTACGTAGCCCCACATGCATCTAGACCCTCCGTATTCGCTCTTTCACAGCAACCCTAAATATATCCCTGGCCCGCATGGCAAACGACTGAAAACTCGGGCCCCAGAAAACGCATTCCAAGCCCCTTTCGCCCATCCAAAAGTGCCCCCAGAGGAAGGCTTTGGGTAGAAGTGAACCCCCCAGGGGAGCCTTTATGCAGCCCCACATGCAACTGGACCCTCCGGGTTCACTCTTTCACCGCAAGCCTAAATATAGCCCTCGGGGCAATGGGAGAAGGCTGAAAAAGCGGGCCTCAGATAACGCATTGCGAGTCTCTTTGGACCATCCAAAAGTGCCCCCAAAGGAAGGCTTTGGGTACATCTGAACTCTCCAGGGGAGCCTTTACGCAGCCCCACATGCAACTCGACCCTCCGGGTTCTCTCTTTACGAGCAACACTAAATATATCCCAAGCCGGCATGGGAGACGACTGAAAACTCGGGCCCCAGAAAACGCTTTCGGAGCCCTTTTCGCCCATCCAAAAGTGCCCCCAGAGGAAGGCTTTGAGTACACGTGAACTCCCCAGGGTAGCCTTTACGCAGCCCCACATGCAACTGGACCTTCCTTATTCGCTCTTTCACAGCAAGCCTAAATATCGCCCTAAGCGGCATCGGAGATGACTGAAAAAGCGGGTACCCCAGAAAACGCATTCCGAGCCCCTTTCGCCCATCCAAAAGTGCCCCCAAAGGAAGGCTTTGGGTACATCTGAAATCCCCAGGGGAGCCTTTATGCAGCCCCACATGCAACTGGAACCTCCTTATTCGCTCTTTCACAGCAAGCCTAAATATACCCCTAGCCGGCATCGGGGAAGACTAAAAAAGCGGGCCTCAGAGAACGCTTTATAAGCCCCTTTCGCCCTTCAGAAAGTGCCCCCAAAGGAAGGCTTTGGGTACAACTGAACTCCCCAGGGGAGCCTTTATTCAGCCCCACATGCAACTCGACGCTCCGGTTTCGCTGTTTCACAGCAACATTAAGTATAACCCTAGCCAGCATGGCAGAAGACTGAAAATTAGGGCCACAAAAAAAGCGTTTCAAGCCCCATTTACCCATCCAAAAGTGCCCCCAATGGAAGGCTTTGGGTACAGCTGAACTCTCCAGGGGAGCCTTTGTGCAGCCCCACGTGCAACTGGACCCTCCGTATTCGCTCTTTCACAGCAAGCCTAAATATAGCACCAGCCGGCACCGGAGATGACTAAAAAATCAGGCAAAAGAAAACGCCTTGCAAGACCCTTTCGCCCATCCAAAAGTGCCCCCAAAGGAAGGCTTTGAGTACAACTGAACTCCCCAGGGGAGCCTTTACGCAGCCCCACATGAAACTGGACCCTCCGTATTCGCTCTTTCACAGCAAGCCTAAATATAACCCTGGCCCGCATTGTAGATGACTGAAAACTCGGGCCCCAGAAAACGCATTCCCAGCCCCATTCGCCCATCCAAAAGTGCCCCCAGAGGAAGGCTTTGGGTACAACTGAACTCCGCAGGGCAGTCTTTATGCAGCCCCACATGCAACTGGACCCTCCGTATTCGCTCTTTCACAGCAAGCCTAAATATATCCGTACCCGGCATCGTAGACGACTGAAAAAGCAGGCCTCAGAAAACGCATTGCGAGTCTCTTTGGACCATCCAAAAGTGCCCCCAAAGGAAGATTTAGTTACAAGTGATCTCCCCAGGGCAGCCTTTATGCAGCCCCACATGCAACTGGACCCTCCGGGTTCGCTGTTTCCGAGCAACACTAAATATATCACTAGCCGGCATTGGAGAGAACTGAACTAGGGCCCCAGAAAATGCAATCCAGGCCTCTTTCACCCATCCAAAAGTGCCCCCAGAGGAAGGCTTTGAGTACAAGCGAACTCCCCAGGGGAGCCTTTATGCAGCCCCATATGCAACTGGACCTTCCTTATTCGCTCTTTCACAGCAAGCCTAAATATAGCCGTAGCCGGCATCGGAGATGACTGAAAAATCGGGCCAAAGAAAACGGCTTACAAGACCATTTCGCCCATCCAAAAGTGCCCCCAGAGGAAGGCTTTGGGTACAACTGAACTCCCCAGGGGAGCCTTTATGCAGCCCCACATGCAACTGGACCTTCCTTATTCGCTCTTTCACAGCAAGCCTAAATATAACCCTAGCCGCAAATGGAGAAGACTGAAAACTCGGGCCCCAGAAAACTCATTCCAAGCCCCTTTCGCCCATCCAAAAGTGCCCCCAGAGGAAGGCTTTGGGTACAAGTGAACTCCCCAGGGGAGCCTTTATGCAGCCCCACATGCAACTGGACCCTCCGGGTTCGCTTTTTCCGAGCAACACTAAACATAGCCCTAGCCGGCATGGGAGACGACTGAAAACTCGGGCCTCAGAAAACGCTTTCGGAGCCCTTTTCGCCCATCCAAAAGTGCCCCCAGAGGAAGGCTTTGAGTACAAGTGAACTCCCCAGTGGAGCCTTTATGCAGCCCCACATGCAACTGGAACCTCCGGGTTCACTCTTTCACCGCAAGTCTAAATATAGCCCTCAGCGCAGTGGGAGAAGAATGAAAAAGCGGGCATCAAAAAACGCATTTCGATGCCGCTTGGACCATCCAAAAGTGCCCCCAAAGGAAGACTTTGGGTACAACTGAACTCCCCAGGGGAGCCTTTATGCAGCCCCACATGCAACTGGACCCTCCGGGTTCACTCTTTCACCGCAAGCCTAAATATAACCCTCGGCGCAATGGGAGAAGACTGAAAGGCGGGCATCAGAAAACGCATTGCGATTCCCCTTGGACCTTCCAAAAGTCCCCAAAAGGAATGCTTTGTGTACAAGTGAACTCCCCAGGGGAGCCTTTATGCAGCCCTACATGCAACTGGGCGCTCCGTATTCGCTCTTTCACAGCAAGCCTAAATATATCCGTAGCCGGCATCGGAGATGACTGAAAAAGCAGGCCTCAGAAAACGCATTGCGAATCTCTTAGGACCATCCAGACGTGCGCCCAGAGGAATGCTTTGGGTACATCTGAACTCCCAGGGGAGCCTTTACGTAGCCCCACATGCATCTAGACCCTCCTTATTCGCTCTTTCACAGCAACCCTAAATATAGCCCTTGCCCGCATGGCAGACGACTGAGCACTCGGGCCCCAGAAAACGCGTTACAAGCCCCATTCGCCCATCCAAAAGAGCCCCCAAAGAAAGGCTTTGGGTACATCTGAACTCCCCAGGGGAGCCTTTATGCAGCCCCACATGCAACTGGACCCTCCGGGTTCGCTCTTTACGAGCAACACTAAATATAACCCTAGCCGGCATGGGAGACGACTGAAAACTCGGGCCCCAGAAAACTCATTCCAAGCCCCTTTCGCCCATCTAAAAGTGCCCCCAGAGGAAGGCTTTGGGTGCAAGTGAACTCCCCAGGGGAGCCTTTATGCAGCCCCACATGCAACTGGACCCTTATGGTTCACTCTTTCACCGCAAGCCGAAATATAACCCTAGCCGCCATCCGGGACGACTGAAAAAGCGGGCCTCTGAGAACGCGTTAAAAGCCCCTTTAGCCCTTCAAAAAGTGCCCCCAAAGGAAGGCTTTGGGTACAACTGAACTCCCCAGGGGAGCCTTTATGCAGCCCCACATGCAACTTGACCCTCCTTATTAGCTCTTTCACAGCAAGCCTAAATATAGCCCTAGCCGGCATCGGAGATGACTGAAAAATCGGGCCAAAGAAATCGCCTTACAAGCCCCTTTCGCCCATCCAAAAGTGCCCCCAGAGGAAGGCTTTGGGTACAACTGAACTCCCCAGGGGAGCCTTTATGCAGCCCCACATGCAACTGGACCCTCCGCGTTCACTCTTTCACCGCAAGCCTAAATATAGCCCTCAGCGCAATGGGAGTAGAATGAAAAAGCGGGCATCAGAAAATGCATTGCGATGCCCCTTGGACCATCCAAAAGTGCCCCCAAAGGAAGATTTAGTTACAAGTGATCTCCCAAGGGCAGCCTTTATGCAGCCCCACATGCAACTGGACCCTCCGGGTTCGCTTTTTCCGAGCAACACTAAACATAGCCCTAGCCGGAATGGGAGACGACTGAAAACTCGGGCCCCAGAAAACGCTTTCGGAGCCCTTTACGCCCATCCAAAAGTGCCCCAGAGGAAGGCTTTGAGTACAAGTGAACTCCCCAGGGGAGCCTTTATGCAGCCCCACATGCAACTGGACCCTCCTTATTCGCTCTTTCACAGAAAGCCAAAATGTATCCCTAGCCAGCATCGGAGATGTCTGAAAAAGCATGCCCCAGAAAACGCATTCCGCGCCCTTTTCGCCAATCCAGAGGTGCCCTCAAAGGAAGGCTTTGGGTACATCTGAACTCCCCAGGGGAGCCTTTATGCAGCCCCACATGCAACTGGACCCTGCGTATTCGCTCTTTCACAGCAACCCTAAATATAGTCCTAGCAAGCATGGGAGACGACTGAAAACTCGGGCCACAGAAAACAGGTTACAAGCCCCATTCGCCCATCAAAAAGTGCCCCCAAAGGAAGGCTTTGGGTACATCTGAACTCCCCAGGGGAGCCTTTATGCAGCCCCACATGCAACTGGACGCTCCGTATTCGCTCTTTCACAGCAAGCCTAAATATATCCGTAGCCAGCATCGGAGATTACTGAAAAAGCGGGCCTCAGAAAACACATTGCGAATCTATTTGGACCATCCAGACATGCGCCCAGAGGAAGGCTTTGGGTACATCTGAACTCCCCAGGGGAGCCTTTATGCAGCCCCACATGCAACTGGACCCTCCGGGTTCGCTCTTTACGAGCAACACTGTATATATCCCTAGCCGGCATAAGAGACGACTGGAAATTCGGGCCCCAGAAAACACATTACAAGCCCCTTTCGCCCATCCAAAAGTGCCCCCAGAGGAAGGCTTTGGGTGCAACTGAACTCCCCAGGGCAGTCTTTACGCAGCCCCACATGCAACTGGACCCTCCTTATGCGCTCTTTCACAGCAAGCCTAAATATAGCCCTAACCGGCATCGGAGATGACTGAAAAACGGGCCCCAGAAAACGCATTCCGAGCCCCTTTCGCCCATCCAAAAGTGCCCCCAAAGGAAGGCTTTGGGCACAACTGAACTCCCCAGGGGAGCCTTTATGCAGCCCCACATGCAACTGGACCCTCCGGGTTCACTCTTTCACCGCAAGACTAAATACAACCCTCGGTGCCATGGGAGAAGACTGAAAAAGCGGGCCTTAGAAAATGCATTGCGATTCCCCTTGGACCATCCAAAAGTCCCCAGAAGGAAGGCTTTGGGTACAACTGAACTCCCCAGGGGAGCCTTTATGCAGCCCCACATGCAACTGGACCTTCCGGGTTCGCTGTTTCCGAGCAACACTAAATATAATCCTAGCCCGCATGGCAGACGACTGAAAACTCGGGCCCCAGAAAACGAGTTACAAGCCCCATTCGCCCATCCAAAAGTGCCCCCAAAGGAAGGCTTTGGGTACAAGTGAACTCCCCAGGGGAGCCTTTGTACAGCCCCACATGCAACTGGACCCTCCTTATTCGCTCTTTCACAACAAGCCTAAATATAGCACTAGCCGGCACCGAAGATGACCAAAACATCAGGCAAAAAAAAATGCCTTACAAGACCCTTTTGCCCATCCAAAAGTGCCCCCAAAGGAAGGCTTTGGGTACAAGTGAACTCCCCAGGGGAGCCTGTATGCAGCCCCACATGTAACTGGACTTTCCGGGTTCGCTCTTTCCGAGCAACACTAAAGATAGCCCTAGCCGGCATGGGAGACGACTGAAAACTCGGACCCCAGAAAACGCATTCCGAGCCCCATTCGCCCATCCAAAAGTGCCCCCAGTGGAAGGCTTTGAGTGCATCTGAACTCCCCAGGAGACTTTATGCAGCCCCACATGCAACTGGACCCTCCTTATTCGCTCTTTCTCAGCAAGCCTAAATATAGCCCTAGCCGGCATCGGCGATGACTGAAAACTCGGGCCCCAGAAAACGCCTTACAAGACCCTTTAGCCCATCCAGAAGTGCCCCCAAAGGAAGGCTTTGGGTACAAGTGAACTCCCCAGGAGAGCCTTTATGCAGCCCAACATGCAACTGGACCCTCCTTATTCACTCTTTCACCGCAAGACTAAATATAGGCCTCGGTGCAATGGGAGAAGACTGAAAAAGCGGGCCTCAGAAAACGCATGGCGATTCCCCTTGGACCATCCAAAAGTGCCCCTAAAGGAAAGCTCTGGGTACATCTCAACTCCCCAGGGGAGCCTTTACGTAGCCCCACATGAATCTAGACCCTCCGAATTCGCTCTTTCACAGCAACCCTAAATATAGCCCTGGCCCGCATGGCAGACGACTGAAAAGTCGGGCCCCAGAAAACGCGTTACAAGCCACATTCGCCCATCCAAAAGTGCCCCCAAAGGAAGGCTTTAGGTAGAAGTGAACTCCCCAGGGGAGCCTTTACGTAGTCCCACATGCATCTAGACCCTACTTATTCGCTCTTTCACAGCAAGCCTAAATATAGCCCTGGCCCACATGGCAGACGACTGAAAACTCGGGCCCCAGAAAACGCATTCTGAGCCCCATTCGCCCATCCAAATGTGCCCCCAGAGGAAGGCTTTGGGTACAACTAAATTCCCCAGGTGAGCCTTTATGCAGCCCCACATGCAACTCGACCCTCCGGTTTCGCTGTTTCACAGCAACCCTATGTATAACCCTAGCTAGCATGGCAGAAGACTGAAAACTAGGGCCACAAAAAAGGGTTTCAAGCCCCATTCACCCATCTACAAGTTCCCCCAAAGGAAGGCTTTGGGTACAGCTGAACTCCCCAGTGGAGCCTTTGTGCAGCCCGACATGCAACTGGACCCCCCTTTTTCGCTCTTTCACAGCAAGCCTAAATATAGCACTAGCCGGCACCGGAGATGACTAAAAAATCAGGCAAAAGAAAACGCCTTACAAGACCCTTTCGCTCATCCAGAAGTGCCCCCAAACGAAGGCTTTGAGTACAAGCGAACTCCCCAGGGGAGCCTTTATGCAGCCCCACATGCAACTGGACCCTCCGTATTCGCTCTTTCACAGCAAGCCTAAATATAGCCCTGGCCCGCATTGTAGACGACTGAAAACTCGGGCCCCAGAAAACGGGTTACAAGCCCCATTCGCCCATCCAAAAGTGCCCCCAAAGGAAGGCTTTGGGTACAACTGAACTCCCCAGGGGAGCCTTTATGCAGCCCCACATGCAACTGGAACTTCCGGGTTCGCTGTTTCCAAGGAACTCTAAATAGATCCCTAGCCGGCATTGGAGACGACTGAAAATTCGGGCCCCAAAAAATGCATTCCCACCCCATTCGCCCATCCAAAAGTGCCCCCAAAGGAAGGCTTTGGGTACAAGTGAACTCTCCAGGGCATTCTTTATGCAGCCCCACATGCAACTGGACCCTCCGGGTTAACTCTTTCACCGCAAGCCTAAATATAGCCCTCGGCGCAATGGGATAAGACTGAAAAAGCTGGCCTCAGAAAACGCATTGCGATTCCCCTTGGACCATCCAAAAGTCCCCAAAAGGAAGGCTTTGAGTACAATTGAACTCCCCAGGGGAGCCTTTACGCAGCCCCACATGCAACTGGACCCTCCTTATTCGATCTTCCACAGCAAGCCTAAATATAGCCCTAACCGGCATCGGAGATGACTGAAAAAGCGGGTCACAGAAAACGCATTCCGGGCCCATTTCGCCCATCCAAAAGTGCCCCCAAAGGAAGGCTTTGGGTACAAGTGAACTCCCCAGGGGAGCCTTTATTCAGCCCCACATGCAACACGACCCTCTGGTTTCGCTGTTTCACAGCAACCCTAAGTATACCCCAAACCTGCATGGCAGAAGACTGAACACTAGGGCCACAAAAAAAGTGTTTCAAGCCCCATTCACCCATCCAAAAGTGCCCCCAAAGGAAGGCTTTGGTACAGCTGAACTCCCCAGGGGAGCTTTTATGCAGCCCCATATGCAACTGGACGCTCCGTATTCGCTCTTTCACAGCAAGCCTAAATATATCCGTAGCCGGCTTCGGAGATGACTGAAAAAGCGGGCCTCAGAAAACGCATTGCGAGTCTCTTTCGACCATCCAGACGTGCCCCCAGAGGAAGGCTTTGGGTACATCTGAACTCCCAGGGGAGCCTTTACGTAGCCCCACATGCATCTAGACCCTCCGAATTCGCTCTTTCACAGCAACTCTAAATATAGCCCTGGCCCGCATGGCAGACGACTGAGAACTCGGGCCCCAGAAAACGCGTTACAAGCCCCATTCGCCCATCCAAAAGTGCCCCCAAAGGAAGGCTTTGGGTACAAGTGAACTCCCCAGGGGAGCTTTTATGCAGCCCCTTATACAACTGGACCCTCCGGGTTCACTCTTTCACCGCAAGACTAAATATAGACCTTTGCGCAACGGGAGAAGACTGAAAAAGCGGTCCTCAGAAAACGCAATGTGATTCCCCTTGGACCATCCAAAAGTGCCCCCAAAGGAAGGCTTTGGGTACAAGTGAACTCCCCAGGGGAGCCTTTACGTAGCCCCACATGCATCTAGACCCTCCGTATTCGCTCTTTCACAGCAAGCCTAAATATAGCCCGGGCCCGCATGGCAGACGACTGAAAACTCAAGCCCCAGAAAACGCATTCCGAGCCCCATTCGCCCATCCAAAAGTGCCCCCAGAGGAAGGCTTTGAGTACAAATGAACTCCCCAGGGGAGCCTTTATGCAGCCCCACATGCAACTGGACTCTCCTGGTTCGCTCTTTTTATGCAAGCCTAAATATAGCCCTAGCTGGCATCGGAGATGACTGAAAAATAGGGAAAAAGAAAACTCATTCCAAGCCCCTTTCGCCCATCCAAAAGTGCCCCCAAAGGAAGGCTTTGGGTACAACTAAATTCCCCAGGGGAGCCTTTATGCAGCCCCACATGCAACTGGACCCTCCGCATTCATTCTTTCTACGCAAGGCTAAATATTACCCTAGCCGCAAAGGGAGAAGACTGAAAAATCGGGCCTCAGAAAACGCATTGCGGTTCCCCTTGGACCATCCAAAAGTGCCCCCAAAGGAAGGCTTTGGGTACATCTGAACTCCCCAGCGGAGTCTTTATGCAGCCCCACATGCAACTGGACCCTCCGGGTTCGCTTTTTCCGAGGAACACTAAACATAACCCTAGCCGGCATGGGAGACGAATGAAAAGTCGGGCCCCAGAAAACGCTTTCCGAGCCCCTTTAGCCCATTCAAAAGTGCCCCCAGAGGAAGGCTTTGAGTACAAGTGAACTCCCCAGGGGACCCTTTTTCCAGCCCCACATGCAACTGGACCCTCCGGGTTCGTTGCTTACGAGCAACACTAAATAGAAAACTAGCCAGCATGGCAGAAGACTGAAAACTCGGGCCCCAGAAATCGAGTTACAAGCCCCATTCGCCCATCCAAATTGCCCCCAGAGGAAGGCTTTGAGTACAAGTGAACTCCCCAGGGGAGCCTTTATGCAGCCCCACATGCAACTGGACCCTCCGTATTCGCTCTTTCACAGCAACCCTAAATATAGCCCTAGCCGACATGGGTGACGACTGAAAACTCGGGCCCCAGAAAACTCATTCCAAGCCCTATTCGCCCATCCAGAAGTGCCCCCAAAGGAAGGCTTTGGTACAGCTGAACTCCCCTGGGGAGCCTTTGTGCAGAACCAAATGCAAATGGATCCTCCTTATTCGCTCTTTCACAGCAAGCCTAAATATAGCCCTAGCCGGCACCGGAGATGACTGAAAAATCGGGCCAAAGAAAACGCCTTACAAGACCCTTTCGCCCATCCAAAAGTGCCCCCAAAGGAAGGCTTTGAGTACAACTGAACTCCCCAGGGGAGCCTTTACGCAGCCCCACATGCAACTGGACCCTCCGTATTCGCTCTTTCACAGCAAGCCTAAATATAGCCCTGGCCCGCATGGCAGACGACTGAAAACTCGGGCCCCAGAAAATGCGTTACAAGCCCCATTCGCCAATCCAAAAGTGCCCCCAAATGAAGGCTTTGGGTACAAGTGAACTCCCCAGTGGAGCTTTTTTGAAGCCCCACATGCAACTGGACCTTCCGGGTTCGCACTTTTTACGCAAGCCTAAATATAGCCCTAGTCGCAAAGGGTGAAGACTGAAAAAGCGGGCCTCAGAAAACGCATTGCAAGTCTCTTTGGACCATCCGAAAGTGCCCCCAAAGGAAGGCTTTGGGTACAAGTGAACTCCCCAGGGGAGCCTTTATGCAGCCCCACATGCAACTGGACCTTCAGGATTCGCTGTTTCAAAGCAACACTAAATATAGCCCTAGCCGGCATTGGAGACGATTGAAAATTCGGGCCCCAAAAAACGCATTCCCAGCCCCATTCGCCCATCCAAAAGTGCCCCCAGAGAAAGGCTTTGGGTACAAGTGAACTCCCCAGGGTAGCCTTTATGCAGCCCCACATGCAACTGGACCCTCCTTATTCGCTCTTTCACAGCAAGCCTAAATATAGCCCTAGCCGGCATCGGAGATGACTGAAAAATCGGGCCAAAGAAAACGGCTTACAAGACCATTTCGCCCATCCAAAAGTGCCCCCAAAGGAAGGCTTTGGGTACAACTGAACTCCCCAGGGGAGCCTTTACGCAGCCCCACATGCAACTGGACCCTCCGTATTCGCTCTTTCACCGCAAGACTAAATATAGCCCTAGCCGCAAAGGGAGAAGACTGGAAAAGTGGGCCTCAGAAAATGCATTGCGATTCCCCTTGAACCATCCAAAAGTGCCCCCAAAGGAAGGCTTTGGGTACAAGTGAACTCCCCAGGGGAGCCTTTATGCAGCCCCACATGCAACTGGACCTTCCGGGTTCGCTGTTTCCGAGCAACACTAAATATAATCCTAGCCCGCATGGCAGACGACTGAAAACTCGGGCCCCAGAAAACGAGTTACAAGCCCCATTCGCCCATCCAAAAGTGCCCCCAAAGGAAGGCTTTGGGTACAAGTGAACTCCCCAGGGGAGCCTTTGTACAGCCCCACATGCAACTGGACCCTCCTTATTCGCTCTTTCACAACAAGCCTAAATATAGCACTAGCCGGCACCGAAGATGACCAAAACATCAGGCAAAAAAAAATGCCTTACAAGACCCTTTTGCCCATCCAAAAGTGCCCCCAAAGGAAGGCTTTGGGTACAAGTGAACTCCCCAGGGGAGCCTGTATGCAGCCCCACATGTAACTGGACTTTCCGGGTTCGCTCTTTCCGAGCAACACTAAAGATAGCCCTAGCCGGCATGGGAGACGACTGAAAACTCGGACCCCAGAAAACGCATTCCGAGCCCCATTCGCCCATCCAAAAGTGCCCCCAGTGGAAGGCTTTGAGTGCATCTGAACTCCCCAGGAGACTTTATGCAGCCCCACATGCAACTGGACCCTCCTTATTCGCTCTTTCTCAGCAAGCCTAAATATAGCCCTAGCCGGCATCGGCGATGACTGAAAACTCGGGCCCCAGAAAACGCCTTACAAGACCCTTTAGCCCATCCAGAAGTGCCCCCAAAGGAAGGCTTTGGGTACAAGTGAACTCCCCAGGAGAGCCTTTATGCAGCCCAACATGCAACTGGACCCTCCTTATTCACTCTTTCACCGCAAGTCTAAATATAGGCCTCGGTGCAATGGGAGAAGACTGAAAAAGCGGGCCTCAGAAAACGCATGGCGATTCCCCTTGGACCATCCAAAAGTGCCCCCAAAGGAAAGCTCTGGGTACATCTCAACTCCCCAGGGGAGCCTTTACGTAGCCCCACATGAATCTAGACCCTCCGAATTCGCTCTTTCACAGCAACCCTAAATATAGCCCTGGCCCGCATGGCAGACGACTGAAAAGTCGGGCCCCAGAAAACGCGTTACAAGCCACATTCGCCCATCCAAAAGTGCCCCCAAAGGAAGGCTTTAGGTAGAAGTGAACTCCCCAGGGGAGCCTTTACGTAGTCCCACATGCATCTAGACCCTACTTATTCGCTCTTTCACAGCAAGCCTAAATATAGCCCTGGCCCACATGGCAGACGACTGAAAACTCGGGCCCCAGAAAACGCATTCCGAGCCCCATTCGCCCATCCAAATGTGCCCCCAGAGGAAGGCTTTGGGTACAACTAAATTCCCCAGGTGAGCCTTTATGCAGCCCCACATGCAACTCGACCCTCCGGTTTCGCTGTTTCACAGCAACCCTATGTATAACCCTAGCTAGCATGGCAGAAGACTGAAAACTAGGGCCACAAAAAAGGGTTTCAAGCCCCATTCACCCATCTACAAGTTCCCCCAAAGGAAGGCTTTGGGTACAGCTGAACTCCCCAGTGGAGCCTTTGTGCAGCCCGACATGCAACTGGACCCCCCTTTTTCGCTCTTTCACAGCAAGCCTAAATATAGCACTAGCCGGCACCGGAGATGACTAAAAAATCAGGCAAAAGAAAACGCCTTACAAGACCCTTTCGCTCATCCAGAAGTGCCCCCAAACGAAGGCTTTGAGTACAAGCGAACTCCCCAGGGGAGCCTTTATGCAGCCCCACATGCAACTGGACCCTCCGTATTCGCTCTTTCACAGCAAGCCTAAATATAACCCTGGCCCGCATTGTAGACGACTGAAAACTCGGGCCCCAGAAAACGGGTTACAAGCCCCATTCGCCCATCCAAAAGTGCCCCCAAAGGAAGGCTTTGGGTACAACTGAACTCCCCAGGGGAGCCTTTATGCAGCCCCACATGCAACTGGAACTTCCGGGTTCGCTGTTTCCAAGGAACTCTAAATAGATCCCTAGCCGGCATTGGAGACGACTGAAAATTCGGGCCCCAAAAAATGCATTCCCACCCCATTCGCCCATCCAAAAGTGCCCCCAAAGGAAGGCTTTGGGTACAAGTGAACTCTCCAGGGCATTCTTTATGCAGCCCCACATGCAACTGGACCCTCCGGGTTAACTCTTTCACCGCAAGCCTAAATATAGCCCTCGGCGCAATGGGATAAGACTGAAAAAGCTGGCCTCAGAAAACGCATTGCGATTCCCCTTGGACCATCCAAAAGTCCCCAAAAGGAAGGCTTTGAGTACAATTGAACTCCCCAGGGGAGCCTTTACGCAGCCCCACATGCAACTGGACCCTCCTTATTCGATCTTCCACAGCAAGCCTAAATATAGCCCTAACCGGCATCGGAGATGACTGAAAAAGCGGGTCACAGAAAACGCATTCCGGGCCCATTTCGCCCATCCAAAAGTGCCCCCAAAGGAAGGCTTTGGGTACAAGTGAACTCCCCAGGGGAGCCTTTATTCAGCCCCACATGCAACACGACCCTCTGGTTTCGCTGTTTCACAGCAACCCTAAGTATACCCCAAACCTGCATGGCAGAAGACTGAACACTAGGGCCACAAAAAAAGTGTTTCAAGCCCCATTCACCCATCCAAAAGTGCCCCCAAAGGAAGGCTTTGGTACAGCTGAACTCCCCAGGGGAGCTTTTATGCAGCCCCATATGCAACTGGACGCTCCGTATTCGCTCTTTCACAGCAAGCCTAAATATATCCGTAGCCGGCTTCGGAGATGACTGAAAAAGCGGGCCTCAGAAAACGCATTGCGAGTCTCTTTCGACCATCCAGACGTGCCCCCAGAGGAAGGCTTTGGGTACATCTGAACTCCCAGGGGAGCCTTTACGTAGCCCCACATGCATCTAGACCCTCCGAATTCGCTCTTTCACAGCAACTCTAAATATAGCCCTGGCCCGCATGGCAGACGACTGAGAACTCGGGCCCCAGAAAACGCGTTACAAGCCCCATTCGCCCATCCAAAAGTGCCCCCAAAGGAAGGCTTTGGGTACAAGTGAACTCCCCAGGGGAGCTTTTATGCAGCCCCTTATACAACTGGACCCTCCGGGTTCACTCTTTCACCGCAAGACTAAATATAGACCTTTGCGCAACGGGAGAAGACTGAAAAAGCGGTCCTCAGAAAACGCAATGTGATTCCCCTTGGACCATCCAAAAGTGCCCCCAAAGGAAGGCTTTGGGTACAAGTGAACTCCCCAGGGGAGCCTTTACGTAGCCCCACATGCATCTAGACCCTCCGTATTCGCTCTTTCACAGCAAGCCTAAATATATCCCAAGCCGGCATGGCAGACGACTGAAAACTCAAGCCCCAGAAAACGCATTCCGAGCCCCATTCGCCCATCCAAAAGTGCCCCCAGAGGAAGGCTTTGAGTACAAATGAACTCCCCAGGGGAGCCTTTATGCAGCCCCACATGCAACTGGACTCTCCTGGTTCGCTCTTTTTATGCAAGCCTAAATATAGCCCTAGCTGGCATCGGAGATGACTGAAAAATAGGGAAAAAGAAAACTCATTCCAAGCCCCTTTCGCCCATCCAAAAGTGCCCCCAAAGGAAGGCTTTGGGTACAACTAAATTCCCCAGGGGAGCCTTTATGCAGCCCCACATGCAACTGGACCCTCCGCATTCATTCTTTCTACGCAAGGCTAAATATTACCCTAGCCGCAAAGGGAGAAGACTGAAAAATCGGGCCTCAGAAAACGCATTGTGGTTCCCCTTGGACCATCCAAAAGTGCCCCCAAAGGAAGGCTTTGGGTACATCTGAACTCCCCAGCGGAGTCTTTATGCAGCCCCACATGCAACTGGACCCTCCGGGTTCGCTTTTTCCGAGGAACACTAAACATAACCCTAGCCGGCATGGGAGACGAATGAAAAGTCGGGCCCCAGAAAACGCTTTCCGAGCCCCTTTAGCCCATTCAAAAGTGCCCCCAGAGGAAGGCTTTGAGTACAAGTGAACTCCCCAGGGGACCCTTTTTCCAGCCCCACATGCAACTGGACCCTCCGGGTTCGTTGCTTACGAGCAACACTAAATAGAAAACTAGCCAGCATGGCAGAAGACTGAAAACTCGGGCCCCAGAAATCGAGTTACAAGCCCCATTCGCCCATCCAAATTGCCCCCAGAGGAAGGCTTTGAGTACAAGTGAACTCCCCAGGGGAGCCTTTATGCAGCCCCACATGCAACTGGACCCTCCGTATTCGCTCTTTCACAGCAACCCTAAATATAGCCCTAGCCGACATGGGTGACGACTGAAAACTCGGGCCCCAGAAAACTCATTCCAAGCCCTATTCGCCCATCCAGAAGTGCCCCCAAAGGAAGGCTTTGGTACAGCTGAACTCCCCTGGGGAGCCTTTGTGCAGAACCAAATGCAAATGGATCCTCCTTATTCGCTCTTTCACAGCAAGCCTAAATATAGCCCTAGCCGGCACCGGAGATGACTGAAAAATCGGGCCAAAGAAAACGCCTTACAAGACCCTTTCGCCCATCCAAAAGTGCCCCCAAAGGAAGGCTTTGAGTACAAATGAACTCCCCAGGGGAGCCTTTATGCAGCCCCACATGCAACTGGACCTTCCGGGTTCGCTGTTTCCGAGCAACACTAAATATAGCCCTAGCCGGCATGGGAGACGACTGAAAACTCGGGCCCCAGAAAACTCATTCCGAGCCCCATTCGCCCATCCAAAAGTGCCCCCAGAGGAAGGCTTTGAGTACAAGTGAACTCCCCAGGGGAGCCTTTATGCAGCCCCACATGCAACTGGACCCTCCGCGTTCACTCTTTCACCGCAAGACTAAATATATCCTTAACCGCAAAGGGAGAAGACTGAAAAAGCGGGCCTCAGAAAACGCATTGCGATTCCCCTTGGACCATCCAAAAGTGCCCCCAAAGGAAGGCTTTGGGTACAACTGAACTCCCCAGGGGAGACTTTACGCAGCCCCACATGCAAGTGGACCCTCCTTATTCGCTCTTTCACAGCAACCCTAAATATAGACATGGCCCGCTTGGCAGACGACTGAAAACTCGGGCCCCAGAAAATGCGTTACAAGCCCCTTTCGCCCATCCAAAAGTGCCCCCAAAGGAAGGCTTTGGGTACAAGTGAACTCCCCAGAGGCGCTCTTTTGAAGCCCCACATGCAACTGGACTCTCCCCGTTCACTCTTTTTACGCAAGCCTAAATATAGCCCTAGTCGCAAAGGGTGAAGACTGAAAAAGCGGGCCTCAGAAAACGCATTGCGAGTCTCTTTGGACCATCCAAAAGTGCCCCCAAAAGAAGGCTTTGGGTACATCTGAACTCCCCAGGGGAGCCTTTGTGCAGCCCCACATGCAACTGGACCCTCCGTATTCGCTCTTTCACCGTAAGACTAAATATAGCCCTAGCCGCAAAGGGAGAAGAATGAAAAAGCGGGCCTCAGAAAATGCATTTCGATTCCCCTTGGACCATCCAAAAGTGCCCCCAAAGGAAGGCTTTGGGTACAGCTGAACTCCCGAGAAGAGCCTTTATGCAGCCCCACATGCAACTGGACCCTCCGGGTTCCCTGTTTACGAGCAACACTAAACATTACCCTAGCCGGCATTGGACACGACTAAAAACTCGGGCCCCAGAAAACGCTTTCTGAGCCCCTTTCGCCCATCCAAAAGTGCCCCCAGAGGAAGGCTTTGAGTACAAGTGAACTCCACAGTGGAGCATTTATGCAGCCCCACATGCAACTGGACCCTCCGTATTCGCTCTTTCACAGCAACCCTAAATATAGCCCTAGCCGACATGGGTGACGACTGAAAACTCGGGCCCCAGAAAACTCATTCCAAGCCCTATTCGCCCATCCAGAAGTGCCCCGAAAGGAAGGCTTTGGTACAGCTGAACTCCCCAGGGGAGCCTTTGTGCAGAACCAAATGCAAATGGATCCTCCTTATTCGCTCTTTCACAGCAAGCCTAAATAAAGCCCTAGCCGGCACAGGAGATGACTGAAAAATTGGGCCCCAGAAAACGCCTTACAAGACCCTTTCGCCCATCCAAGAGTGCCCCCAAAGGAAGGCTTTGAGTACAAATGAACTCCCCAGGGGAGCCTTTACGCAGCCCCACATGCAAGTGGACCCTCCTTATTCGCTCTTTCACAGCAACCCTAAATATAGCCCTGGCCCGCATGGCAGACGACTGAAAACTCGGGCCCCAGAAAATGTGTTACAAGCCCCATTCGCCAATCCAAAAGTGCCCCCAAATGAAGGCTTTGGGTACAAGTGAACTCCCCAGGGGAGCTTTTTTGAAGCCCCATATGCAACTGGACTCTCCCCGTTCACTCTTTTTACGCAAGCCTAAATATAGCCCTAGTCGCAAAGGGTGAAGACTGAAAAAGCGGGCCTCAGAAAACGCATTGCGAGTCTCTTTGGACCATCCGAAAGTGCCCCCAAAGGAAGGCTTTGGGTACATCTGAACTCCCCAGGGGAGCCTTTGTTCAGCCCCACATGCAACTGGACCCTCCGGGTTCGCTCTTTCACAGCAACACTAAATATATCCCTAGCCGGCATTGGAGACGACTGAAACCTCGGGCCCCAGAAAACGCATTCCGAGACCCATTCGCCCATCCAAAAGTGCCCCCAGAGGAAGGCTATGAGTAGAAGTGAACTTCCCAGGGGAGACTTTATACAGCCTCACATGCAACTGGACCCTCCGTATTCGCTCTTTCACAGCAACCATAAATATAGCCCTGGCACGCATTGTAGACGACTGAAAACTCTGGCCCCAGAAAACGGGTTGCAAGCCCCATTCGCCCATCCAAAAGTGCCCCCAAAGGAAGGCTTTGGGTACAAGTGAACTCCCCAGGGGAGCCTTTATGCAGCCCCACATGCAACTGGACCTTCAGGGTTCGCTGTTTCAAAGCAACACTAAATATAGCCCTAGCCGGCATTGGAGACGACTGAAAATTCGGGCCCCAAAAAACGCATTCCCAGCCACATTCGCCCATCCAAAAGTGCCCCCAGAGGAAGGCTTTGAGTACAAGTGAACTCCCCAGGGGAGCCTTTATGCAGCCCCACATGCTACTGGACCCTCCTTATTCGCTCTTTCACAGCAAGCCGAAATATAGCTCTAGCCGGCATCGGAGATGACTAAAAAATCGGGCCAAAGAAAACGGCTTACAAGACCATTTCGCCCATCCAAAAGTGCCCCCAAAGGAAGGCTTTGGGTACAACTGAACTCCCCAGGGGAGCCTTTATGCAGCCCCACATGCAACTCGACCCTCCGGTTTCGCTGTTTCACAGCAACCCTATGTACAACCCTAGCCAGCATGGCAGAAGACTGAAAACTAGGGCCACAAAAAAAGCGTTTCAAGCCCCATTCACCCATCCAAAAGTTCCCCCAAAGGAAGGCTTTGCGTACAGCTGAACTCCCCTGGGGAGCCTTTGTGCAGCCCCACATGCAACTGGACCCTCCTTATTCGCTCTTTCACAGCAAGCCTAAATATAGCACTAGCCGGCACCGGAGATGACTAAAAAATCAGGCAAAAGAAAACGCCTTACAAGACCTTTTCGCCCATCCAAATGTGCCCCCAAAGGAAGGCTTTGGGTACAAGTGAACTCCCCAGGGGAGCCTTTACGCAGCCCCACATGCAACTGGACCCTCCGTATTCGCTCTTTCACAGCAAGCCTAAATATAGCACTAGCCGGCATAGTAGACGACTGAAAACTCGGGCCTCAGAAAACGGGTTACAAGCCCCATTCTCCCATCCAAAAGTGCCCCCAAAAGAAGCCTTTGGGTACAAGTGAACTTCCCAGGGGAGCCTTTACGCAGCCCCACATGCAACTGGACCCTCCTTATTCGCTCTTTCACAGCAACACTAAACATAACCCTGGCCCACACGGCAGACAACTGAAAACTCGGGCCCCAGAAAACTCATTCGAAGCCCCTTTCGCCCATCCAAAAGTGCCCCCAGAGGAAGGCTTTGGGTACAACTGAATTCCCCAGGGGAGCCTTTTTGCAGCCCCACATGCAACTGGACCTTCCGGGTTCGCTCTTTTTACGCAAGCCTAAATATAGCCCTAGTCGCAAAGGGTGAAGACTGAAAAAGCGGGCCTCAGAAAACGCATTGCAAGTCTCTTTGGACCATCCGAAAGTGCCCCCAAAGGAAGGCTTTGGGTACAAGTGAACTCCCCAGGGGAGCCTTTATGCAGCCCCACATGCAACTGGACCTTCAGGATTCGCTGTTTCAAAGCAACACTAAATATAGCCCTAGCCGGCATTGGAGACGACTGAAAATTCGGGCCCCAAAAAACGCATTCCCAGCCCCATTCGCCCATCCAAAAGTGCCCCCAAATAAAGGCTTTGGGTACAAGTGAACTCCCCAGGGGAGCCTTTATGCAGCCCCACATGCTACTGGACCCTCCGCGTTCACTCTTTCACAGCAACCCTAAATATAGCCCTAGCCGACATGGGAGACGACTGAAAACTCGGGCCCCAGAAAACTCATTCCAAGCCCTATTCGCCCATCCAGAAGTGCCCCGAAAGGAAGGCTTTGGTACAGCTGAACTCCCCAGGGGAGCCTTTGTGCAGAACCAAATGCAAATGGATCCTCCTTATTCGCTCTTTCACAGCAAGCCTAAATAAAGCCCTAGCCGGCACAGGAGATGACTGAAAAATTGGGCCCCAGAAAACGCCTTACAAGACCCTTTCGCCCATCCAAGAGTGCCCCCAAAGGAAGGCTTTGAGTACAAATGAACTCCCCAGGGGAGCCTTTACGCAGCCCCACATGCAAGTGGACCCTCCTTATTCGCTCTTTCACAGCAACCCTAAATATAGCCCTGGCCCGCATGGCAGACGACTGAAAACTCGGGCCCCAGAAAATGTGTTACAAGCCCCATTCGCCAATCCAAAAGTGCCCCCAAATGAAGGCTTTGGGTACAAGTGAACTCCCCAGGGGAGCTTTTTTGAAGCCCCATATGCAACTGGACTCTCCCCGTTCACTCTTTTTACGCAAGCCTAAATATAGCCCTAGTCGCAAAGGGTGAAGACTGAAAAAGCGGGCCTCAGAAAACGCATTGCGAGTCTCTTTGGACCATCCGAAAGTGCCCCCAAAGGAAGGCTTTGGGTACATCTGAACTCCCCAGGGGAGCCTTTGTTCAGCCCCACATGCAACTGGACCCTCCGGGTTCGCTCTTTCACAGCAACACTAAATATATCCCTAGCCGGCATTGGAGACGACTGAAACCTCGGGCCCCAGAAAACGCATTCCGAGACCCATTCGCCCATCCAAAAGTGCCCCCAGAGGAAGGCTATGAGTAGAAGTGAACTTCCCAGGGGAGACTTTATACAGCCTCACATGCAACTGGACCCTCCGTATTCGCTCTTTCACAGCAACCATAAATATAGCCCTGGCACGCATTGTAGACGACTGAAAACTCTGGCCCCAGAAAACGGGTTGCAAGCCCCATTCGCCCATCCAAAAGTGCCCCCAAAGGAAGGCTTTGGGTACAAGTGAACTCCCCAGGGGAGCCTTTATGCAGCCCCACATGCAACTGGACCTTCAGGGTTCGCTGTTTCAAAGCAACACTAAATATAGCCCTAGCCGGCATTGGAGACGACTGAAAATTCGGGCCCCAAAAAACGCATTCCCAGCCACATTCGCCCATCCAAAAGTGCCCCCAGAGGAAGGCTTTGAGTACAAGTGAACTCCCCAGGGGAGCCTTTATGCAGCCCCACATGCTACTGGACCCTCCTTATTCGCTCTTTCACAGCAAGCCGAAATATAGCTCTAGCCGGCATCGGAGATGACTAAAAAATCGGGCCAAAGAAAACGGCTTACAAGACCATTTCGCCTATCCAAAAGTGCCCCCAAAGGAAGGCTTTGGGTACAACTGAACTCCCCAGGGGAGCCTTTATGCAGCCCCACATGCAACTCGACCCTCCGGTTTCGCTGTTTCACAGCAACCCTATGTACAACCCTAGCCAGCATGGCAGAAGACTGAAAACTAGGGCCACAAAAAAAGCGTTTCAAGCCCCATTCACCCATCCAAAAGTTCCCCCAAAGGAAGGCTTTGCGTACAGCTGAACTCCCCTGGGGAGCCTTTGTGCAGCCCCACATGCAACTGGACCCTCCTTATTCGCTCTTTCACAGCAAGCCTAAATATAGCACTAGCCGGCACCGGAGATGACTAAAAAATCAGGCAAAAGAAAACGCCTTACAAGACCTTTTCGCCCATCCAAATGTGCCCCCAAAGGAAGGCTTTGGGTACAAGTGAACTCCCCAGGGGAGCCTTTACGCAGCCCCACATGCAACTGGACCCTCCGTATTCGCTCTTTCACAGCAAGCCTAAATATAGCACTAGCCGGCATAGTAGACGACTGAAAACTCGGGCCTCAGAAAACGGGTTACAAGCCCCATTCTCCCATCCAAAAGTGCCCCCAAAAGAAGGCTTTGGGTACAAGTGAACTCCCCAGGGGAGCTTTTTTGAAGCCCCACATGCAACTGGACCCTCCGGGTTCGCTCTTTCACCGCAAGACTAAATATAGCCCTAGTCGCAAAGGGTGAAGACTGAAAAAGCGGGCCTCAGAAAACGCATTGCGAGTCTCTTTGGACCATCCAAAAGTGCCCCCAAAGGAAGGCTTTGGGTACAAGTGAACTCCCCAGGGGAGCCTTTATGCAGCCCCACATGCAACTGGACCTTCAGTGTTCGCTGTTTCAAAGCAACACTAAATATAGCCCTAGCCGGCATTGGAGACGACTGAAAATTCGGGCCCCAAAAAACGCATTCCCAGCCACATTCGCCCATCCAAAAGTGCCCCCAGAGGAAGGCTTTGGGTACAAGTGAACTCCCCAGGGGAGCCTTTATGCAGCCCCACATGCAACTGGACCCTCCGCGTTCACTCTTTCACAGCAAGCCTAAATATAGCCCTAACCGGCATCGGAGATGACTGAAAAATCGGGCCAAAGAAAACGGCTTACAAGACCATTTCGCCCATCCAAAAGTGCCCCCAAAGGAAGGCTTTGGGTACAACTGAACTCCCCAGGGGAGCCTTTATGCAGCCCCACATGGAACTCGACCCTCCGGTTTCGCTGTTTCACAGCAACCCTATGTACAACCCTAGCCAGCATGGCAGAAGACTGAAAACTAGGGCCACAAAAAAAGCGTTTCAAGCCCCTTTCACCCATCCAAAAGTTCCCCCAAAGGAAGGCTTTGCGTACAGCTGAACTCCCCTGGGGAGCCTTTGTGCAGCCCCACATGCAACTGGCCCCTCCTTATTCGCTCTTTCACAGCAAGCCTAAATATAGCACTAGCCGGCACCGGAGATGACTAAAAAATCAGGCAAAAGAAAACGCCTTACAAGACCTTTTCGCCCATCCAAATGTGCCCCCAAAGGAAGGCTTTGGGTACAAGTGAAGTTCCCAGGGGAGCCTTTACGCAGCCCCACATGCAGCTGGACCCTCCGTATTCGCTCTTTCACAGCAACTCTAAATATAACCCTGGCCCACACGGCAGACAACTGAAAACTCGGGCCCCAGAAAACTCATTCCGAGCCCCTTTCGCCCATCCAAAAGTGCCCCCAGAGGAAGGCTTTGGGTACAACTGAATTCCCCAGGGGAGCGTTTTTGCAGCCCCACATGCAACTGGACCCTCCGGGTTCACTCTTTCACCGCAAGACTAAATATAGCCCTAGCCGCAAAGGGAGAAGACTGAAAAAGCGGGCCTCAGAAAACGCATTGCGATTCCCCTTGGACCATCCAAAGGTGCCCCCAAAAGAAGGCTTTGGGTACAGCTGAACTCCCGAGGAGAGCCTTTATGCAGCCCCACATGCAACTGGACCCTCCGTATTCGCTCTTTCACAGCAACCCTAAATATAACCCTAGCCGACATGGGAGATGACTGAAAACTCGGGCCCCAGAGAACTCATTCCAAGCCCTATTCGCCCATCCAGAAGTGCCCCGAAAGGAAGGCTTTGGTACAGCTGAACTCCCCAGGGGAGCCTTTGTGCAGAACCAAATGCAAATGGATCCTCCTTATTCGCTCTTTCACAGCAAGCCTAAATATAGCCCTAGCCGGCACCGGAGATGACTGAAAAATCGGGCCAAAGAAAACGCCTTACAAGACCCTTTCGCCCATCCAAAAGTGCCCCCAAAGGAAGGCTTTGAGTACAACTGAACTCCCCAGGGGAGCCTTTATGCAGCCCCACATGCAACTGGACCCTCCTTATTCGCTCTTTCACAGCAACCCTAAATATAGCCCTGGCCCACATGGCAGACGACTGAAAACTCGGGCCCCAGAAAATGCGTTACAAGCCCCATTCGCCAATCCAAAAGTGCCCCCAAATAAAGGCTTTGGGTACAAGTGAACTCCCCATGGGAGCCTTTATGCAGGCCCACATGCAACTGGACCCTCCATATACGCTCTTTCACAGCAAGCCTAAATATATCCGTAGCTGGCATCGGAGTTGACTGAAAAATCGGGCCAAAGAAAACGGCTTACAAGACAATTTCGCCAATCCAAAAGTGCCCCCAAAGGAAGGCTTTGGGTACAAGTGAACTCCCCAGGGGAGCCTTTGTGCAGCCCCACATGCAACTGGACCCTCCGGGTTCGCTCTTTCACAGCTACATTAAATATAGCCCTAGCCGGCAAGGGAGACGACTGAAACCTCGGGCCCCAGAAAACGCATTCCGAGACCCATTCGCCCATCCAAAAGTGCCCCCAGAGGAAGGCTATGAGTAGAAGTGAACTTCCCAGGGGAGACTTTATACAGCCTCACATGCAACTGGACCCTCCGTATTCGCTCTTTCACAGCAACCCTAAATATAGCCCTGGCACGCATTGTAGACGACTGAAAACTCGGGCCCCAGAAAACGGGTTACAAGCCCCATTCGCCCATCCAAAAGTGCCCCCAAAGGAAGGCTTTGGGTACAAGTGAACTCCCCAGGGGAGCCTTTATGCAGCCCCACATGCAGCTGGAACTTCAGGGTTCGCTGTTTCAAAGCAACACTAAATATAGCCCTAGCCGGCATTGGAGACGACTGAAAATTCGGGCCCCAAAAAACGCATTCCCAGCCACATTCGCCTATCCAAAAGTGCCCCCAAAGGAAGGCTTTGGGTACAGCTGAACTCCCCTGGGGAGCCTTTGTGCAGCCCCACATGCAAGTGGACCCTCCTTATTCGCTCTTTCACAGCAAGCCTAAATATAGCACTAGCCGGCACCGGAGATGACTAAAAAATCAGGCAAAAGAAAACGCCTTACAAGACCTTTTCGCCCATCCAAATGTGCCCCCAAAGGAAGGCTTTGGGTACAAGTGAACTCCCCAGGGGAGCCTTTACGCAGCCCCACATGCAACTGGACCCTCCGTATTCGCTCTTTCACAGCAAGCCTAAATATAGCCCTGGCCCGCATAATAGACGACTGAAAACTCAGGCAACAGAAAACGGGTTACAAGCCCCATTCGCCCATCCAAAAGTGCCCCCAAAGGAAGCCTTTGGGTACAAGAAAACTTCCCAGGGGAGCCTTTACGCAGCCCCACATGCAACTGGACCCTCCTTATTCGCTCTTTCACAGCGACCCTAAATATAACCCTGGCCCACACGGCAGACAACTGAAAAATCGGGCCTCAGAAAACGCATTCCAAGCCCCTTTCGCCCATCCAAAAGTGCCCCCAGAGGAAGGCTTTGGGTACAACTGAATTCCCCAGGGGAGCCTTTTTGCAGCCCCACATGCAACTGGACCCTCCGCGTTCACTCTTTCACCGCAAGACTAAATATAGCCCTAGCCGCAAAGGGAGAAGACTGAAAAAGCGGGCCTCAGAAAACGCATTGCGATTCCCCTTGGACCATCCAAAGGTGCCCCCAAAAGAAGGCTTTGGGTACAGCTGAACTCCCGAGGAGAGCCTTTATGCAGCCCCACATGCAACTGGACCCTCCGTATTCGCTCTTTCACAGCAACCCTAAATATAGCCCTAGCCGACATGGGAGACGACTGAAAACTCGGGCCCCAGAAAACTCATTCCAAGCCCTATTCGCCCATCCAGAAGTGCCCCCAAAGGAAGGCTTTGGTACAGCTGAACTCCCCAGGGGAGCCTTTGTGCAGAACCAAATGCAAATGGATCCTCCTTATTCGCTCTTTCACAGCAAGGCTAAATATAGCCCTAGCCGGCACCGGAGATGACTGAAAAATTGGGCCAAAGAAAACGCCTTACAAGACCCTTTCGCCCATATAAAAGTGCCCCCAAAAGAAGGCTTTGAGTACAAATGAACTCCCCAGGGAAGCCTTTACGCAGCCCCACATGCAATTGGACACTCCTTATTCGCTCTTTCACAGCAACCCTAAATATAGCCCTGGCCCGCATGGCAGACGACTGAAAACTCAGGCCCCAGAAAAGGCGTTACAAGCCCCATTCGCCAATCCAAAAGTGCCCCCAAATAAAGGCTTTGGGTACAAGTGAACTCCCCAGGGGAGCTTTTTTGAAGCCCCACATGCAACTGGACCTTCCGGGTTCGCTCTTTTTACGCAAGCCTAAATATAGCCCTAGTCGCAAAGGGTGAACACTGAAAAAGAGGGCCTCAGAAAACGCATTGCAAGTCTCTTTCGACCATCCGAAAGTGCCCCCAAAGGAAGGCTTTGGGTACATCAGAACTCCCCAGGGGAGCCTTTCTGCAGCCCCACATGCAACTGGACCCTCCTTATTCGCTCTCTCACAGCAAGCCTAAATATATCCGTAGCCGTCATCGGAGGTGACTGAAAAAGCAGGCCTCAGAAAACGCATTGCGAGTCTCTTTCCACCATCCAAAAGTGACCCCAAAGGAAGGCTTTGGGTACATCTGAACTCCCCAGGGGAGCCTTTACGCAGCCCCACATGCATCCAAACCCTCCGAATTCGCTCTTTCACAGCAACCCTAAATATAACCCTGGCCCCCATGGCAGACAACTGAGAACTCGGGCCCCAGAAAACGCGTTACAAGCCCCATTCGCCCATCCAAAAGTGCCCCCAAAGGAAGGCTTTGGGTACAAGTGAACTCCCCAGGGGAGCCTTTATGCAGCCCCACATGCAACTGGACCCTCCGTATACGCTCTTTCACAGCAAGCCTAAATATATCCCTGGCCCGCATGGCAGACGACTGAAAACTCGGGCCCCAGAAAACGCATTCCGAGCCCCATTCGCCCATCCAAAGGTGCCCCCAGAGTAAGGCTTTGAGTACAAGTGAACTCCCCAGGGGAGCCTTTATGCAGCCCCACATGCAACTGGACCTTCCTGGTTCGCTCTTTCACAGCAAGTCTAAATATAACCCTAGCCGGCATCGGAGATGACTGAAAAATAGGGAAAAAGAAAACTCATTCCAAGCCCCTTTCGCCCATGCAGAAGTGCCCCCAAAGGAAGGCTTTGGGTACAACTAAATTCCCCAGGGGAGCCTTTATGCAGCCCCACATGCAACTGGACCCTCTGGGTTCGCTGTTTCCGAGCAACACTAAATATATCCCTAGCCGGCATCGGACATGACTGAAAACTCGGGCCCCTGAAAACGCGTTGTGAGACTCTTTCACCCATGAAAAAGTGCCCCCAAAGTAAGGATTTGGGTACAAGTGAACTCCCCAGGGTAGTCTTTACGCAGCCCCGCATGCAACTGGACCCTTCGGGTTCACTCTTTCTGAGCAAGCCTAATAATAGCCCTATCCAGCATCGGAGACGACTGAAAACTCGGGCCGCAGAAAACACGTTAGAAGCCCATTTCACCCATCCAAAAGTGCACCCAAAGGAAGGCTTTGGGTACATCTGAATTCCCCGGGGGAGCCTTTACGCAGCCCCACATGCAACAGGACCCCTCTTGTTCGCGCTTTCCGAGGAACATTAAACGTAACCCTAGCAAGCATGGGAGACGCTTGAGAACTCGGGCCCCAGAAAACGCAATCCGAGCCCCTTTCGGCCATCCAAAAGCGCCCCCAAAGGAAGGCTTTGGGTACAACTGAACTCCCCAGCGGAGCCTTTACGCAGCCCCACATACAACTTGACCCTCCTTGTTCGCGCTTTCCGAGCAACATTAAACGTAACCTTAGCAAGCATGGGAGACGCTTGAGAACTCGGGCCCTAAAAAACGCAATCCTAGCCCCTTTCGCCCATCCAAAAGTGCCCCCAGAGGAAGGCTTTGGGTACAAGTGAACAACCCAGGGGAGCTTTTACGCAGCCCCACATGCAACTGGACCCTCCAGGTTCGCTCTTTCCGAGAAACCCTATACATAGCCCTAACCAGCATCAAAGACGACTGAAAACTCGGGCCGCAGAAAACCTGTTCAGAACCCCATTCTCCCATCCAAAAGTGCCCCCAAAGGAAGGCTTTGGGTACATATGAACTCCCCAGGGAAGCCTTTATGCAGCCCCACATTCAACTGGACCCTCCAGATTCCCTATTTCACAGCAAGCCTAAATATAGCCCTAGCCGGCATCAGAAACAACCTTAAATGGGGGTGCCAGAAAACGCGTTGCGAGCCCCTTTCGCCCATGCAAAAGTGCCCCCAAAGGAAGGCTTTGGGTACATCTGAACTCCCCAGGGGAGCCTTTACGCAGCCCCACATGCAACTTGACCCTACATGTTCGCGCTTTCGGAGCAACATTAAACGTAACCCTAGCAAGCATGGGAGACGCTTGAGAACTCGGGCCCCAGAAAACGAGTTGCGAGCCCCTTTCGCCCATTCAAAAGTGCCCCCAAAGGAAGGCTTTGGGTACATCTGAACTCCCCAGGGGATCCTTTACGCAGCCCCACATGCAACTGGACCCTCCAGGCTCGCTCTTTCCAAGTAACCCTATACATAGCCCTAACCAGCATCGAAGACGACTGAAAACTCAGGCCGCAGAAAACCTATTCCGAGCCCCTTTCTCCCATCCAAAAGTGCCCCCAGAGGAAGGCTTTAGATACATATGAACTGCACAGGGAAGCCTTTACGCAGCCCTACATGCAACTGGACCCTCACGGGTCGCTGTTTCCGAGCAACACTAAATATATCCCGAGCCGGCATCGGAGACGACCTTAAAAGGGGGTGCCAGAAAACGCGTTGCGAGCCCCTTTCGCCCATCCAAAAGCACCCCCAAAGTAAGGATTTGGGTACAAGTGAACTCCCCAGGGGAGTCTTTACACAGCCCCACATGCAACTGGACCCTTCGGGTTCACTCTTTCTGAGCAAGCCTAATAATAGCCCTATCCAGCATCGGAGAGGACTGAAAACTCGGGCCCCAGAAAACACGTTACAAGCCCATTTCGCCCATGCAAAAGTGCCCCCAAAGGAAGGCTTTGGGTACATCTGAATTCCCCGGGGGAGCCTTTACGCAGCCCCACATGCAACAGGACCCCTCTTGTTCGCGCTTTCCTAGCAACATTAAACGTAACCCTAGCAAGCATGGGAGACGCTTGAAAACTCGGGCCCCAGAAAACGCAATCCGAGCCCCTTTTGCCGATCCAAAAGCGCCCCCAAAGGAAGGCTGTGGGTACACGTGAACTCCCCAGGGGAGCATTTACAGACACCCACATAGAACTTGACCGTCCTTGTTCGCGCATTGCGAGCAACGTTAAACGTAACGCTAGCAAGCATGGGAGACTCTTCAGAAAACTCGGGCCCCAGAAAACGCAATCCGAGCCCCTTTCGCCCATCCAAAAGCACCCCCAGAGGAAGGCTTTGGGTACAAGTGAACTCCCCAGGGGAGCCTTTATGCAGCCCCACATGCAACTGGACCCTCCGTGTTCGCTCTCTTGAGCAAGCCTAAACAGAGCCCTAGCCGGCATTGGAGACGACCTAAAACTCGGGCCATAGAAAACCTGTTCCGAGCCCCTTTCTCCCATCCAAAAGTGCCCCCAGAGGAAGGCTTTGGGTACATATGAAATCCACAGGGAAGCCTTTATGCAGCCCCACATGCAACTGGACCCTCCTGGTTCGCTCTTTCCGAGCAACACTAAATATAGCCCTAGCCGGCATCAGAGACGACCTTAAAAGGAGGTGCCAGAAAACGCGTTGTGAGCCCCTTTCGCCCATCCAAAAGTGCCACCAAAGGAAGGCTTTGGGTACAAGTGAACTCCCCAGGGTAGCCTTTACGCAGCCCCACATGCAACTGGTCCCTCCTTTTTCTCTCTTTCACAGCAACCCTAAATATAGCCCTGGCCCGCATGGCAGTCGACTGAAAACTCGGGCCCCAGAAAACGCGTTGCGAGCCCGTTTCGCCCATCCAAAAGTGCCCCCAGAGGAAGGCTTTGGGTACAACTGAACTCCCCAGGGGAGCCTTTTTGCAGCCCCACATGCAACTGGACCCTCTGGGTTCGCTGTTTCCGAGCAACACTGAATATATCCCTAGCCGGCATCGGATATGACTGAAAACTCGGGCCCCTGAAAACGCGTTGCGAGCCCCTTTCGCCCATCCAAAAGTACCCCCAGAGGAAGGCTTTGGGTACAACTGAACTCCCCAGGGGAGCCTTTACAGAGTCCCACATACAACTTGACCCTCCTTGTTCGCGCTTTCTGAGCAACATTAAACGTAATCCTAGGAAGCATTGGAGACGCTTAAGAAATCGGGCCCCAAAAAATGCAATCCGAGCCCCTTTCGCCCATCCAGAAGTGCCCCCAGAGGAAGTCTTTGGGTACAAGTGAACTCCAGAGGGGAGCCTTTATGCAGCCCCACATGCAACTTGACCCTACATGTTCGCTCTCTTGAGCAAGCCTAAACATAGCCCTAGCCGGCATTGGAGACGACTGAAAACTCGGGCCACAGAAAACCTGTTCCGAGCCCCTTTCTCCCATCCAAAAGTGCCCCCAGAGAAAGGCTTTGGGTACATATGAAATCCACAGGGAAGCCTTTACGCAGCCCCACATGCAACTGGACCCTCCGGGTTCGCTGTTTCCGAGCAGCACTAAATATAGCCCTAGACGGAATGGGAGACGACTGAAAACTCGGGCCACAGAAAAAGCGTTACAAGCCCCTTTCGCCCATCCAAAAGTGCCCCCAGAGGAAGGCTTTAGTTACAAGTGAACTCCCCAGGGGAGCCTTTACGCAGCCCCACATGCAACTTGACCCTCCTTATTCGCTCTTTCACAGCAAGCCTAAATATAGCCCTAACCGGCATCGAAGATGACTGAAAAATCGGGCCAAAGAAAACGCATTACAAGACCCTTTCACCCATCCAAAAGTGCCCCCAAAGTAAGGCTTTGGGTACAACTGAACTCCCCAGGGGAGCCTTTACGCAGCCCCACATGCAACTGGACCTTCCGGGTTCGCTGTTTCCGAGCAACATTAAATATAGCCCAAGCCAGCATTGGAGACAACTGAAAACTCGGACCCCTGAAAATGCGTTGCAACACCATTTACCCATCTAGAAATGCCCCCAAAGGAAGGCTTTGGGTACAAGTGAACTCCCCAGGGGAGCCTTTACGCAGCCCCACATGCAACTGGACCCTCCGTATTCGCTCTTTCACAGCAAGCCTAAATATAGCCCTGGCCCGCATGGCAGACGGCTGAAAACTCGGGCCCCAGAAAACGCGTTACAAGCCCCGTTCGCCCATCCAAAAGTGCCCCCAAAGGAAGGCTTTGGGTAGAACTGAACTCCCCAGGGGAGCCTTTACGCAGCCCCACATGCAACTGGACCTTCCGGGTTCGCTGTTTCCGAGCAACACTAAATATAGCCCAAGCCGGCATTGGAGACAACTGAAAACTCGGGCCCCTGAAAATGCGTTGCAACCCCATTCACCCATCTAGAAATGCCCCCAAAGGAAGGCTTTGGGTACAAGTGAACTCCCCAGGGGAGCCTTTACGCAGCCCCACATGCAACTGGACCCTCCTTGTTCGTTCTTTCACAGCAATCCTAAATATATCCATAGGAGGCTTCGGAGATGACTGAAGAAATGGGCCTCAGAAAACGCATTGCGAGTCTCTTTCGACCATCCAAAAGTGTCCCAAAGGAAGGCTTTGGGTACAACTGAACTCCCCAGGGGAGCCTTTATGCAGCCAAACATGCAACTGGACCCTCCGGGTTCAGTCTTTCACCGCAAGCATAAATATAGCCCTCGGCGCAATGGGAGGAGACTGAAAAAGCGGGCCTCAGAAAACGCATTGCGATTCCCCTTGGACCATCTAAAAGTGCCCCCAAAGGAAGGCTTTGGGTACAACTGAACTCCCCAGGGGAGCCTTTATGCAGCCCCACATGCAACTGGACCCTCCGGGTTCGCTGTTTCCGAGCAGCACTAAATATAGCCCTAGCCGGCATGGGAGACGACTGAAACCTCGGGCCACAGAAAACGCGTTAGAAGCCCCTTTCGCCCATCCAAAAGTGCCCCCAGAGGAAGGCTTTGGTTACAAGTGAACTCCCCAGGGGAGCCTTTACGCAGCCCCACATGCAACTTGACCCTCCTTATTCGCTCTTTCACAGCAAGCCTAAATATAGCCCTAACCGGCATCGAAGATGACTGAAAAATCGGGCCAAAGAAAACGCATTACAAGACCCGTTCACCCATCCAAAAGTGCCCCCAAAGGAAGGCTTTGGGTACAAATGAACTCACCAGGGGAGCCTTTACGCAGCCCCACGTGCAACTGGACCTTCCGGGTTCGCTGTTTCCGAGCAACATTAAATATATCCCAAGGCGGCATTGGAGACAACTGAAAACTCGGGCCCCTGAAAATGCGTTGCAACCCCATTCACCCATTTAGAAATGCCCCCAAAGGAAGGCTTTGGGTACAAGTGAACTCCCCAGGGGAGCCTTTACGCAGCCCCACATGCAACTGGACCCTCCGTATTCGCTCTTTCACAGCAACCCTAAATATATCCGTAGCCGGCATCGGAGATGACTGAAGAAGCGGGCCTCAGAAAACGCATTGCGACTCTCTTTCGACCATCCAAAAGTGCCCCCAAAGGAAGGCTTTGGGTACAAGTGAACTCCCCAGGGGAGCCTTTACGCAGCCCCACATGCAAGTGGACCCTCCGTATTCGCTCTTTCACAGCAACCCTAAATAAAGCCCTAGCCGGCATGGGAGACGACTGAAAACTCGGGCCACAGAAAACGCGTTACAAGCCCCTTTCGCCCATCCAAAAGTGCCCCCAGAGGAAGGCTTTAGTTACAAGTGAACTCCCCAGGGGACCTTTTACGCAGCCCCACATGCAAGTTGACCCTCCTTATTCGCTCTTTCACAGCAAGCCTAAAAATAGCCCTAACCGGCATCGAAGATGACTGAAAAATCGGGCCAAAGAAAACGCATTACAAGACCTTTTCACCCATCCAAAAGTGCCCCCAAAGGAAGGCTTTGGGTACAACTGAACTCCCCAGGGGAGCCTTTACGCAGCCCCACATGCAACTGGACCTTCCGGGTTCGCTGTTTCCGAGCAACATTAAATATAGCCCAAGCCGGCATTGGAGACAACTGAAAACTCGGGCCCCTGAAAATGCGTTGCAACCCCATTCACCCATCTAGAAATGCCCCCAAAGGAAGGCTTTGGGTACAACTGAACTCCCAGGGAAGCCTTTACGCAGCCCCACATGCAACTGGACCTTCCGGGTTCGCTGTTTCCGAGCAACATTAAATATAGCCCAAGCCGGCATTGGAGACAACTGAAAAGTCGGGCCCCTGAAAATGCGTTGAAACCCCATTCACCCATCTAGAAATGCACCTAAAGGAAGGCTTTGGGTACAAGTGAACTCCCCAGGGGAGCCTTTACGCAGCCCCACATGCAACTGCACCCTCCGTATTCGCTCTTTCACAGCAACCCTAAATATAGCCCTGGCCCGCATGGCAGACGGCTGAAAATTCGGGCCCCAGAAAACGCCTTACAAGACCCTTTCACCCATCCAAAAGTGCCCCCAAAGGAAGGCTTTGGGTACAACTGAACTCCCCAGGGGAGCCTTTACGCAGCCCCACATGCAACTGGACCTTCCGGGTTCGCTGTTTCCGAGCAACCCTTAAACATAACACTAGCCAGCTTGGAAGAAGCCTGAAAACTCGGGCAACAGAAAAAGCGTTTCAAGCCCCATTCGCCCATCCAAAAGTGCCCCCAGAGGAAGGCTTTGGGTACAACTGAACTCCCCAGGGGAGCCTTTATGCAGCCCCACAAGCAACTGGACCCTCCGTATTTGCTCTTTCACAGCAAGCCTAAATATATCCGTAGCCGGCATCGGAGATGACTGAAGAAGCGGGCCTCAGAAAACGCATTGTGACTCTCTTTCGCCCATCCAAAAGTGCCCCAAAGGAAGGCTTTGGGTACAACTAAACTCCCCAGGGGAGCCTTTATGCAGCCCCACATGCAACTGGACCTTCCGGGTTCGCTGTTTCCGAGCAAAATTAAATATAGCAAACGCCAGCATTGGAGACAACTGAAAACTCGGGCCCCTGAAAATGCGTTGCAACCCCATTCACCCATCTAGAAATGCCCCCAAAGGAAGGCTTTAGTTACAAGTGAACTCCCCAGGGGAGCCTTTATGCAGCCCCACATGCAACTGGACCCTCCGGGTTCACTCTTTCACCGCAAGCATAAATATAGCCCTTGTCGAAACGGGAGAAGACTGAAAAAGCGGGCCTCAGAAAACGCATTGCGATTCCCCTTTGACCATCCAAAAGTGCCCGCAGAGGAAGGCTGTAGTTACCAGTGAACTCCCCAGGGGACCTTTTACGCAGCCCCACATGCAAGTTGACCCTCCTTATTCGCTCTTTCACAGCAAGCCTAAAAATAGCCCTAACCGGCATCGAAGATGACTGAAAAATCGGGCCAAAGAAAACGCATTACAAGACCTTTTCACCCATCCAAAAGTGCCCCCAAAGGAAGGCTTTGGGTACAACTGAACTCCCCAGGGGAGCCTTTACGCAGCCCCACATGCAACTGGACCTTCCGGGTTCGCTGTTTCCGAGCAACATTAAATATAGCCCAAGCCGGCATTGGAGACAACTGAAAACTCGGGCCCCTGAAAATGCGTTGCAACCCCATTCACCCATCTAGAAATGCCCCCAAAGGAAGGCTTTGGGTACAACTGAACTCCCAGGGAAGCCTTTACGCAGCCCCACATGCAACTGGACCTTCCGGGTTCGCTGTTTCCGAGCAACATTAAATATAGCCCAAGCCGGCATTGGAGACAACTGAAAAGTCGGGCCCCTGAAAATGCGTTGAAACCCCATTCACCCATCTAGAAATGCACCTAAAGGAAGGCTTTGGGTACAAGTGAACTCCCCAGGGGAGCCTTTACGCAGCCCCACATGCAACTGCACCCTCCGTATTCGCTCTTTCACAGCAACCCTAAATATAGCCCTGGCCCGCATGGCAGACGGCTGAAAATTCGGGCCCCAGAAAACGCCTTACAAGACCCTTTCACCCATCCAAAAGTGCCCCCAAAGGAAGGCTTTGGGTACAACTGAACTCCCCAGGGGAGCCTTTACGCAGCCCCACATGCAACTGGACCTTCCGGGTTCGCTGTTTCCGAGCAACCCTTAAACATAACACTAGCCAGCTTGGAAGAAGCCTGAAAACTCGGGCAACAGAAAAAGCGTTTCAAGCCCCATTCGCCCATCCAAAAGTGCCCCCAGAGGAAGGCTTTGGGTACAACTGAACTCCCCAGGGGAGCCTTTATGCAGCCCCACAAGCAACTGGACCCTCCGTATTTGCTCTTTCACAGCAAGCCTAAATATATCCGTAGCCGGCATCGGAGATGACTGAAGAAGCGGGCCTCAGAAAACGCATTGTGACTCTCTTTCGCCCATCCAAAAGTGCCCCAAAGGAAGGCTTTGGGTACAACTAAACTCCCCAGGGGAGCCTTTATGCAGCCCCACATGCAACTGGACCTTCCGGGTTCGCTGTTTCCGAGCAAAATTAAATATAGCAAACGCCAGCATTGGAGACAACTGAAAACTCGGGCCCCTGAAAATGCGTTGCAACCCCATTCACCCATCTAGAAATGCCCCCAAAGGAAGGCTTTAGTTACAAGTGAACTCCCCAGGGGAGCCTTTATGCAGCCCCACATGCAACTGGACCCTCCGGGTTCACTCTTTCACCGCAAGCATAAATATAGCCCTTGTCGAAACGGGAGAAGACTGAAAAAGCGGGCCTCAGAAAACGCATTGCGATTCCCCTTTGACCATCCAAAAGTGCCCGCAGAGGAAGGCTGTAGTTACCAGTGAACTCCCCAGGGGAGCCTTTACGCAGCCCCACATGCAACGTGACCCTCCTTATTCGCTCTTTCACAGCAAGCCTAAATATAGCCCTAACCGGCATCGAAGATGACTGAAAAATCGGGCCAAAGAAAACGCATTACAAGACCCTTTCACCCATCCAAAAGTGCCCCCAAAGGAAGGCTTTGGGTACAAGTGAACTCCCCAGGGGAGCCTTTACGCAGCCCCACATGCAACTGGACCTTCCGGGTTCGCTGTTTCCGAGCAACATTAAATATAGCCCAAGCCGGCATTGGAGACAACTGAAAACTCGGGCCCCTGAAAATGCGTTGCAACCCCATTCACCCATCTAGAAATGCCCCCAAAGGAAGGCTTTGGGTACAAGTGAACTCCCCAGGGGAGCCTTTACGCAGCCCCACATGCAACTGGACCTTCCGGGTTCGCTGTTTCCGAGCAACCCTAAATATAACACTAGCCAGCTTGGAAGAAGCCTGAAAACTCGGGCAACAGAAAAAGCGTTTCAAGCCCCGTTCGCCCATCCAAAAGTGCCCCCAGAGGAAGGTTTTGGGTACAACTGAACTCCCCAGGGGAGCCTTTATGCAGCCCCACATGCAACTGGACCCTCCGTATTTGCTCTTTCACAGCAAGCCTAAATATACCCCTAACCGGCATCGAAGATGACTGAAAAATCGGGCCAAAGAAAACGCCTTACAAGACCCTTTCACCCATCCAAAAGTGCCCCCAAAGGAAGGCTTTGGGTACAACTGAACACCCCAGGGGAGCCTTTAAGCAGCCCCACATGCAACTGGACCCTCCGTATTCGCTCTTTCACAGCAACCCTAAATATAGATCTCGGCGCAATGGGAGAAGACTGAAAAAGCGGGCCTCAGAAAACGCATTGCGATTCCCCTTGGACCATCCAAAAGTGCCCCCAAAGGAAGGCTTTGGGTACAACTGAACTCCCCAGGGGAGCCTTTATGCAGCCCCACATGCAACTGGACCCTCCTTATTTGCTCTTTCACAGCAAGCCTAAATATATCCGTAGCCGGCATCGGAGATGACTGAAGAAGCGGGCCTCAGAAAACGCATTGCGACTCTCTTTCGACCATCCAAAAGTGCCCCCAAAGGAAGGCTTTGGGTACATCTGAACTCCCCAGGGGAGCCTTTATGCAGCCCCACATGCAACTGGACCCTCTGGGTTCGCTGTTTCCGAGCAACCCTAAATATAGCCCAAGCCGGCATTGGAGACAACTGAAAACTCGGGCCCCTGAAAATGCGTTGCAACCCCATTCACCCATCTAGAAATGCCCCCAAAGGAAGGCTTTGGGTACAAGTGAACTCCCCAGGGGAGCCTTTACGCAGCCCCACATGCAACTGGACCCTCCGTATTCGCTCTTTCACAGCAACCCTAAATATAGCCCTGGCCCGCATGGCAGACGGCTGAAAACTCGGGCCCCACAAAACGCCTTACAAGACCCTTTCACCCATCCAAAAGTGCCCCCAAAGGAAGGCTTTGGGTACAACTGAACTCCCCAGGGGAGTCTTTACGCAGCCCCACATGCAACTGGACCTTCCGGGTTCGCTGTTTCCGAGCAACCCTAAATATAACACTAGCCAGCTTGGAAGAAGCCTGAAAACTCGGGCAACAGAAAAAGCGTTACAAGCCCCTTTCGCCCATCCAAAAGTGCCCCCAGAGGAAGGCTTTAGTTACAAGTGAACTCCCCAGGGGAGCCTTTATGCAGCCCCACATGCAACTGGACCCTCCGGGTTCGCTCTTTCACAGCAACCCGAAATATATCCCTCGGCGCAATGGGAGAAGACTGAAAAAGTGCGCCTAAGAAAACGCATTGCGATTCCCTTTGGACCATCCAAAAGTGCCCCCAAAGGAAGGCTTTGGGTACAACTGAACTCCCCAGGGGAGCCTTTACGCAGCCCCACATGCAACTGGACCTTCCGGGTTCTCTGTTTCCGAGCAACCTTTAAATATAACACTAGCCAGCTTGGAAGAAGCCTGAAAACTCGGGCAACAGAAAAAGCGTTTCAAGCCCCGTTCACCCATCCAAAAGTGCCCCCAGAGGAAGGCTTTGGGTACAACTGAACTCCCCAGGGGAGCCTTTATGCAGCCCCACATGCAACTGGACCCTCCGTATTTGCTCTTTCACAGCAAGCCTAAATATAGCCCTAACCGGCATGGAAGATGACTGAAAAATCGGGCCAAAGAAAACGCCTTACAAGACCCTTTCACCCATCCAAAAGTGCCCCCAAAGGAAGGCTTTGGGTACAACTGAACACCCCAGGGGAGCCTTTATGCAGCCCCACATGCAACTGGACCCTCCGTATTCGCTCTTTCACAGCAACCCTAAATATAGATCTCGGCGCAATGGGAGAAGACTGAAAAAGCGGGCCTCAGAAAACGCATTGCGATTCCCCTTGGACCATCCAAAAGTGCCCCCAAAGGAAGGCTTTGGGTACAACTGAACTCCCCAGGGGAGCTTTTATGCAGCCCCACATGCAACTGGACCCTCCGGGTTCGCTGTTTCCGAGCAGCACTAAATATAGCCCTAGCCGGCATGGGAGACGACTGAAAACTGGGGCCCGAGAAAAGGCGTTACAAGCCCCTTTCGCCCATCCAAAAGTGCCCCCAGAGGAAGGCTTTAGTTACAAGTGAACTCCCCAGGGGAGCCTTTATGCAGCCCCACATGCAACTTGACCCTCCTTATTCGCTCTTTCACAGCAAGCCTAAATATATCCCTAACCGGCATCGAAGATGACTGAAAAATCGGGCCAAAGAAAACGCCTTACAAGACCCTTTCACCCATCCAAAAGTGCCCCCAAAGGGAGGCTTTGGGTACAACTGAACTCCCCAGGGGAGCCTTTACGCAGCCCCACATGCAACTGGACCTTCCGGGTTCGCTGTTTCCGAGCAACCCTAAATATAACACTAGCCAGCTTGGAAGAAGCCTGAAAACTCGGGCAACAGAAAAAGCGTTACAAGCCCCTTTCGCCCATCCAAAAGTGCCCCCAGAGGAAGGCTTTAGTTACAAGTGAACTCCCCAGGGGAGCCTTTATGCAGCCCCACATGCAACTTGACCCTCCTTATTTGCTCTTTCACAGCAAGCCTAAATATATCCGTAGCCGGCATCGAAGATGACTGAAAAATCGGGCCAAAGAAAACGCCTTACAAGACCCTTTCACCCATCCAAAAGTGCCCCCAAAGGAAGGCTTTGGGTACAACTGAACTCCCAAGGGGAGCCTTTATGCAGCCCCACATGCAACTGGAGCCTTCGGGTTTGCTGTTTCCGAGCAGCACTAAATATATCCCTAGCCGGCATGGGAGACGACTGAAACCTCGGGCCACAGAAAACTCGTTACAAGCCCCTTTCGCCCATCCAAAAGTGCCCCCAGAGGAAGGCTTTAGTTACAAGTGAACTCCCCAGGGGAGCCTTTACGCAGCCCCACATGCAACTTGACCCTCCTTATTCGCTCTTTCACAGCAAGCCTAAATATAGCCCTAACCGGCATCGAAGATGACTGAAAAATCGGGCCAAAGAAAACGCATTACAAGACCCTTTCACCCATCCAAAAGTGCCCCCAAAGGAAGGCTTTGGGTACAACTGAACTCCCCAGGGGAGCCTTTATGCAGCCCCACATGCAACTGGACCTTCCGGGTTCGCTGTTTCCGAGCAAAATTAAATATAGCAAACGCCAGCTTTGGAGACAACTGAAAACTCGGGCCCCTGAAAATGCGTTGCAACCCCATTCACCCATCTAGAAATGCCCCCAAAGGAAGGCTTTAGTTACAAGTGAACTCCCCAGGGGAGCCTTTATGCAGCCCCACATGCAACTGGACCCTCCGGGTTCACTCTTTCACCGCAAGCATAAATATAGCCCTTGTCGAAACGGGAGAAGACTGAAAAAGCGGGCCTCAGAAAACGCATTGCGATTCCCCTTTGACCATCCAAAAGTGCCCGCAGAGGAAGGCTGTAGTTACCAGTGAACTCCCCAGGGGAGCCTTTACTCAGCCCCACATGCAACGTGACCCTCCTTATTCGCTCTTTCACAGCAAGCCTAAATATAGCCCTAACCGGCATCGAAGATGACTGAAAAATCGGGCCAAAGAAAACGCATTACAAGACCCTTTCACCCATCCAAAAGTGCCCCCAAAGGAAGGCTTTGGGTACAAGTGAACTCCCCAGGGGAGCCTTTACGCAGCCCCACATGCAACTGGACCTTCCGGGTTCGCTGTTTCCGAGCAACATTAAATATAGCCCAAGCCGGCATTGGAGACAACTGAAAACTCGGGCCCCTGAAAATGCGTTGCAACCCCATTCACCCATCTAGAAATGCCCCCAAAGGAAGGCTTTGGGTACAAGTGAACTCCCCAGGGGAGCCTTTACGCAGCCCCACATGCAACTGGACCTGCCGGGTTCGCTGTTTCCGAGCAACCCTAAATATAACACTAGCCAGCTTGGAAGAAGCCTGAAAACTCGGGCAACAGAAAAAGCGTTACAAGCCCCTTTCGCCCATCCAAAAGTGCCCCCAGAGGAAGGCTTTAGTTACAAGTGAACTCCCCATGGGAGCCTTTATGCAGCCCCACATGCAACTTGACCCTCCTTATTCGCTCTTTCACAGCAAGCCTAAATATAGCCCTAACCGGCATCAAAGATGACTGAAAAATCGGGCCAAAGAAAACGCCTTACAAGACCCTTTCACCCATCCAAAAGTGCCCCCAAAGGAAGGCTTTGGGTACAACTGAACTCCCCAGGGGAGCCTTTACGCAGCCCCACATGCAACTGGACATTCCGGGTTCGCTGTTTCCGAGCAACCCTTAAATATAACACTAGCCAGCTTGGAAGAAGCCTGAAAACTCGGGCAACAGAAAATGCGTTTCAAGCCCCATTCGCCCATCCAAAAGTGCCCCCAGAGGAAGGCTTTGGGTACAAGTGAACTCCCCAGGGGAGCCTTTATGCAGCCCCACATGCAACTGGACCCTCCTTATTTGCTCTTTCACAGCAAGCCTAAATATATCCGTAGCCGGCATCGGAGATGACTGAAGAAGCAGGCCTCAGAAAACGCATTGCGACTCTCTTTCGACCATCCAAAAGTGCCCCCAAAGGAAGGCTTTGGGTACATCTGAACTCCCCAGGGGAGCCTTTATGCAGCCCCACATGCAACTGGACCCTCTGGGTTCGCTGTTTCCGAGCAACCCTAAATATAGCCCTAGCCGGCATTGGAGACAACTGAAAACTCGGGCCCCTGAAAATGCGTTGCAACCCCATTCACCCATCTAGAAATGCCCCCAAAGGAAGGCTTTGGGTACAAGTGAACTCCCCAGGGGAGCCTTTACGCAGCCCCACATGCAACTGGACCCTCCGTATTCGCTCTTTCACAGCAACCCTAAATATAGCCCTGGCCCGCATGGCAGACGGCTGAAAACTCGGGCCCCACAAAACGCCTTACAAGACCCTTTCACCCATCCAAAAGTGCCCCCAAAGGAAGGCTTTGGGTACAACTGAACTCCCCAGGGGAGCCTTTACGCAGCCCCACATGCAACTGGACCTTCCGGGTTCGCTGTTTCCGAGCAACCCTAAATATAACACTAGCCAGCTTGGAAGAAGCCTGAAAACTCGGGCAACAGAAAAAGCGTTACAAGCCCCTTTCGCCCATCCAAAAGTGCCCCCAGAGGAAGGCTTTAGTGACAAGTGAACTCCCCAGGGGAGCCTTTATGCAGCCCCACATGCAACTTGACCCTCCTTATTCGCTCTTTCACAGCAACCCTAAATATATCCCTCGGCGCAATGGGAGAAGACTGAAAAAGTGCGCCTAAGAAAACGCATTGCGATTCCCTTTGGACCATCCAAAAGTGCCCCCAAAGGAAAGCTTTGGGTACAACTGAACTCCCCAGGGGAGCCTTTACGCAGCCCCACATGCAACTGGACCTTCCGGGTTCTCTGTTTCCGAGCAACCTTTAAATATAACACTAGCCAGCTTGGAAGAAGCCTGAAAACTCGGGCAACAGAAAAAGCGTTTCAAGCCCCGTTCGCCCATCCAAAAGTGCCCCCAGAGGAAGGTTTTGGGTACAACTGAACTCCCCAGGGGAGCCTTTATGCAGCCCCACATGCAACTGGACCCTCCGTATTTGCTCTTTCACAGCAAGCCTAAATATACCCCTAACCGGCATCGAAGATGACTGAAAAATCGGGCCAAAGAAAACGCCTTACAAGACCCTTTCACCCATCCAAAAGTGCCCCCAAAGGAAGGCTTTGGGTACAACTGAACACCCCAGGGGAGCCTTTAAGCAGCCCCACATGCAACTGGACCCTCCGTATTCGCTCTTTCACAGCAACCCTAAATATAGATCTCGGCGCAATGGGAGAAGACTGAAAAAGCGGGCCTCAGAAAACGCATTGCGATTCCCCTTGGACCATCCAAAAGTGCCCCCAAAGGAAGGCTTTGGGTACAACTGAACTCCCCAGGGGAGCCTTTATGCAGCCCCACATGCAACTGGACCCTCCTTATTTGCTCTTTCACAGCAAGCCTAAATATATCCGTAGCCGGCATCGGAGATGACTGAAGAAGCGGGCCTCAGAAAACGCATTGCGACTCTCTTTCGACCATCCAAAAGTGCCCCCAAAGGAAGGCTTTGGGTACATCTGAACTCCCCAGGGGAGCCTTTATGCAGCCCCACATGCAACTGGACCCTCTGGGTTCGCTGTTTCCGAGCAACCCTAAATATAGCCCAAGCCGGCATTGGAGACAACTGAAAACTCGGGCCCCTGAAAATGCGTTGCAACCCCATTCACCCATCTAGAAATGCCCCCAAAGGAAGGCTTTGGGTACAAGTGAACTCCCCAGGGGAGCCTTTACGCAGCCCCACATGCAACTGGACCCTCCGTATTCGCTCTTTCACAGCAACCCTAAATATAGCCCTGGCCCGCATGGCAGACGGCTGAAAACTCGGGCCCCACAAAACGCCTTACAAGACCCTTTCACCCATCCAAAAGTGCCCCCAAAGGAAGGCTTTGGGTACAACTGAACTCCCCAGGGGAGTCTTTACGCAGCCCCACATGCAACTGGACCTTCCGGGTTCGCTGTTTCCGAGCAACCCTAAATATAACACTAGCCAGCTTGGAAGAAGCCTGAAAACTCGGGCAACAGAAAAAGCGTTACAAGCCCCTTTCGCCCATCCAAAAGTGCCCCCAGAGGAAGGCTTTAGTTACAAGTGAACTCCCCAGGGGAGCCTTTATGCAGCCCCACATGCAACTTGACCCTCCTTATTCGCTCTTTCACAGCAACCCTAAATATAAATCTCGGCGCAATGGGAGAAGACTGAAAAAGTGCGCCTAAGAAAACGCATTGCGATTCCCTTTGGACCATCCAAAAGTGCCCCCAAAGGAAGGCTTTGGGTACAACTGAACTCCCCAGGGGAGCCTTTACGCAGCCCCACATGCAACTGGACCTTCCGGGTTCTCTGTTTCCGAGCAACCTTTAAATATAACACTAGCCAGCTTGGAAGAAGCCTGAAAACTCGGGCAACAGAAAAAGCGTTTCAAGCCCCGTTCACCCATCCAAAAGTGCCCCCAGAGGAAGGTTTTGGGTACAACTGAACTCCCCAGGGGAGCCTTTATGCAGCCCCACATGCAACTGGACCCTCCGTATTTGCTCTTTCACAGCAAGCCTAAATATAGCCCTAACCGGCATCGAAGATGACTGAAAAATCGGGCCAAAGAAAACGCCTTACAAGACCCTTTCACCCATCCAAAAGTGCCCCCAAAGGAAGGCTTTGGGTACAACTGAACACCCCAGGGGAGCCTTTATGCAGCCCCACATGCAACTGGACCCTCCGTATTCGCTCTTTCACAGCAACCCTAAATATAAATCTCGGCGCAATGGGAGAAGACTGAAAAAGCGGGCCTCAGAAAACGCATTGCGATTCCCCTTGGACCATCCAAAAGTGCCCCCAAAGGAAGGCTTTGGGTACAACTGAACTCCCCAGGGGAGCTTTTATGCAGCCCCACATGCAACTGGACCCTCCGGGTTCGCTGTTTCCGAGCAGCACTAAATATAGCCCTAGCCGGCATGGGAGACGACTGAAAACTGGGGCCCGAGAAAAGGCGTTACAAGCCCCTTTCGCCCATCCAAAAGTGCCCCCAGAGGAAGGCTTTAGTTACAAGTGAACTCCCCAGGGGAGCCTTTATGCAGCCCCACATGCAACTTGACCCTCCTTATTCGCTCTTTCACAGCAACCCTAAATATAGCCCTGGCCCGCATGGCAGACGGCTGAAAACTCGGGCCCCACAAAACGCCTTACAAGACCCTTTCACCCATCCAAAAGTGCCCCCAAAGGAAGGCTTTGGGTACAACTGAACTCCCCAGGGGAGTCTTTACGCAGCCCCACATGCAACTGGACCTTCCGGGTTCGCTGTTTCCGAGCAACCCTAAATATAACACTAGCCAGCTTGGAAGAAGCCTGAAAACTCGGGCAACAGAAAAAGCGTTACAAGCCCCTTTCGCCCATCCAAAAGTGCCCCCAGAGGAAGGCTTTAGTTACAAGTGAACTCCCCAGGGGAGCCTTTATGCAGCCCCACATGCAACATTGACCCTCCTTATTCGCTCTTTCACAGCAAGCCTTAATATAGCCCTAACCGGCATCGAAGATGACTGAAAAATCGGGCCAAAGAAAACACCTTACAAGACCCTTTCACCCATCCAAAAGTGCCCCCAAAGGAAGGCTTTGGGTACAACTGAACTCCCCAGGGGAGCCTTTACGCAGCCCCACATGCAACTGGACCTTCCGGGTTCGCTGTTTCTGAGCAACCTTTAAATATAACACTAGCCAGCTTGGAAGAAGCCTGAAAACTCGGGCAACAGAAAAAGCGTTTCAAGCCCCATTCGCCCATCCAAAAGTGCCCCCAAAGGAAGGCTTTGGGTACAACTGAACTCCCCAGGGGAGCCTTTACGCAGCCCCACATGCAACTGGACCCTCCGTATTTGCTCTTTCACAGCAAGCCTAAATATATCCGTAGCCGGCATCGGAGATGACTGAAGAAGCGGGCCTCAGAAAACGCATTGCGACTTTATTTCGCCCATCCAAAAGTGCCCCCAAAGGAAGGCTTTGGGTACATCTGAACACCCCACAGGAGCCTTTATGCAGCCCCACATGCAACTGGACCCTCTGGGTTCGCTGTTTCCGAGAAACACTAAGTATAGCCCTAGCCGGCATGGGAGACAACTGAAAACTCGGACCCCTGAAAATGGGTTGCAACCCCATTCACCCATCTAGAAATGCCCCCAAAGGAAGGCTTTGGGTACAACTGAACTCCCCAGGGGAGCTTTTATGCAGCCCCACATGCAACTGGACCCTCCGGGTTCGCTGTTTCCGAGCAGCACTAAATATAGCCCTAGCCGGCATGGGAGACGACTGAAAACTGGGGCCCGAGAAATGGCGTTACAAGCCCCTTTCGCCCATCCAAAAGTGCCCCCAGAGGAAGGCTTTAGTTACAAGTGAACTCCCCAGGGGAGCCTTTACGCAGCCCCACATGCAACTTGACCCTCCTTATTCGCTCTTTCACAGCAAGCCTAAATATAGCCCTAACCGGCATCGAAGATGACTGAAAAATCGGGCCAAAGAAAACGCCTTACAAGACCCTTTCACCCATCTAGTAATGCCCCCAAAGGAAGGCTTTGGGTACAAGTGAACTCCCCAGGGGAGCCTTTACGCAGCCCCACATGCAACTGGACCTTCCGGGTTCGCTGTTTCCAAGCAACATTAAACATAGCCCAAGCGGGCATTGGAGACAACTGAAAACTTGGGCCCCTGAAAATGCGTTGCAACCCCATTCACCCATCTAGAAGTGCCCCCAAAGGAAGGCTTTGGGTACAACTGAACTCCCCAGCGGAGTCTTTATGCAGCCCCACATGCAACTGGACCCTCCCCGTTCACTCTTTCACCGCAAGCCTAAATATAGCCCTCTGTGCAATGGGAGAAGACTGAAAAAGCGGCCCTCAGAAAACGCATTGCGATTCCCCTTGGACCATCCAAAAGTGCCCCCAAAGGAAGGCTTTGTGTACAAGTGAACTCCCCAGGGGAGCTTTTATGCAGCCCAACATGCAACTGGACCTTCCGGGTTCGCTGTTTCCGAGCAGCACTAAATATAACCCTAGCCGGCATGGGAGACGACTGAAAACTGGGGCCCGAGAAATGGCGTTACAAGCCCCTTTCGCCCATCCAAAAGTGCCCCCAGAGGAAGGCTTTAGTTACAAGTGAACTCCCCAGGGGAGCCTTTATGCAGCCCCACATGCAACTTGGCCCTCCTTATTCGCTCTTTCACAGCAAGCCTAAATATAGCCCTAACCGGCATCGAAGATGACTGAAAAATCGGGCCAAAGAAAACGCCTTACAAGACCCCTTCACCCATCCAAAAGTGCCCCCAAAGGAAGGCTTTGGGTACAAGTGAACTCCCCAGGGGAGCTTTTACGCAGCCCCACATGCAACTGGACCTTCCGGGTTCGCTGTTTCCGAGCAACCCTAAATATAACACTAGCCAGCTTGGAAGAAGCCTGAAAACTCGGGCAACAGAAAAAGCGTTACAAGCTCCTTTCGCCCATCCAAAAGTGCCCCCAGAGGAAGGCTTTAGTTACAAGTGAACTCCCCAGGGGAGCCTTTATGCAGCCCCACATGCAACTTGACCCTCCTTATTCGCTCTTTCACAGCAAGCCTTAATATAGCCCTAACCGGCATCGAAGATGACTGAAAAATCGGGCCAAAGAAAACACCTTACAAGACCCTTTCACCCATCCAAAAGTGCCCCCAAAGGAAGGCTTTGGGTACAACTGAACTCCCCAGGGGAGCCTTTACGCAGCCCCACATGCAACTGGACCTTCCGGGTTCGCTGTTTCCGAGCAACCTTTAAATATAACACTAGCCAGCTTGGAAGAAGCCTGAAAACTCGGGCAACAGAAAAAGCGTTTCAAGCCCCATTCGCCCATCCAAAAGTGCCCCCAAAGGAAGGCTTTGGGTACAACTGAACTCCCCAGGGGAGCCTTTACGCAGCCCCACATGCAACTGGACCCTCCGTATTTGCTCTTTCACAGCAAGCCTAAATATATCCGTAGCCGGCATCGGAGATGACTGAAGAAGCGGGCCTCAGAAAACGCATTGCGACTTTCTTTCGCCCATCCAAAAGTGCCCCCAAAGGAAGGCTTTGGGTACATCTGAACACCCCACAGGAGCCTTTATGCAGCCCCACATGCAACTGGACCCTCTGGGTTCGCTGTTTCCGAGCAACACTAAGTATAGCCCTAGCCGGCATTGGAGAAAACTGAAAACTCGGGCCCCTGAAAATGGGTTGCAACCCCATTCACCCATCTAGAAATGCCCCCAAAGGAAGGCTTTTGGTACAACTGAACTCCCCAGGGGAGCCTTTATGCAGCCCCACATGCAACTGGACCCTCCGGGTTCCCTGTTTCCGAGCAGCACTAAATATAGCCCTAGCCGGCATGGGAGACGACTGAAAACTGGGGCCCGAGAAATGGCGTTACAAGCCCCTTTCGCCCATCCAAAAGTGCCCCCAGAGGAAGGCTTTAGTTACAAGTGAACTCCCCAGGGGAGCCTTTATGCAGCCCCACATGCAACTTGACCCTCCTTATTCGCTCTTTCACAGCAAGCCTAAATATAGCCCTAACCGGCATCGAAGATGACTGAAAAATCGGGCCAAAGAAAACGCCTTACAAGACCCTTTCACCCATCTAGTAATGCCCCCAAAGGAAGGCTTTGGGTACAAGTGAACTCCCCAGGGGAGCCTTTACGCAGCCCCACATGCAACTGGACCTTCCGGGTTCGCTGTTTCCAAGCAACATTAAACATAGCCCAAGCGGGCATTGGAGACAACTGAAAACTTGGGCTCCTGAAAATGCGTTGCAACCCCATTCACCCATCTAGAAGTGCCCCCAAAGGAAGGCTTTGGGTACAACTGAACTCCCCAGCGGAGTCTTTATGCAGCCCCACATGCAACTGGACCCTCCCCGTTCACTCTTTCACCGCAAGCCTAAATATATCCTTCTGTGCAATGGGAGAATACTGAAAAAGCGGCCCTCAGAAAACGCATTGCGATTCCCCTTGGACCATCCAAAAGTGCCCCCAAAGGAAGGCTTTGAGTACAAGTGAATTCCCCAGGGGAGCTTTTATGCAGCCTCACATGCAACTGGACCTTCCGGGTTCGCTGTTTCCGAGAAGCACTAAATATAGCCCTAGCCGGCATGGGAGACGACTGAAAACTGGGGCCCGAGAAATGGCGTTACAAGCCCCTTTCGCCCATCCAAAAGTGCCCCCAGAGGAAGGCTTTGGGTAGAAGTGAACTCCCCAGGGGAGCCTTTATGCAGCCCCACATGCAACTGGACCTTCCGGGTTCGCTGTTTCCGAGCAACATTAAATATAGCCCAAGCGGGCATTGGAGACAACTGAAAAGTCGGGCCCCTGAAAATGCGTTGCAACCCCATTCACCCATCTAGAAATGCCCCCAAAGGAAGGCTTTGGGTACAACTGAACTCCCCAGGGGAGCCTTTACGCAGCCCCACATGCAACTGGACCTTCCGGGTTCGCTGTTTCCGAGCAACCCTAAATATAACACTAGCCAGCTTGGAAGAAGCCTGAAAACTCGGGCAACAGAAAAAGCGTTACAAGCCCCTTTCGCCCATCCAAAAGTGCCCCCAGAGGAAGGCTTTAGTTACAAGTGAACTCCCCAGGGGAGCCTTTATGCAGCCCCACATGCAACTTGACCCTCCTTATTCGCTCTTTCACAGCAAGCCTAAATATAGCCCTAACCGGCATCGAAGATGACTGAAAATTCGGGCCAAAGAAAACGCCTTACAAGACCCTTTCACCCATCCAAAAGTGCCCCCAAAGGAAGGCTTTGGGTACAACTGAACTCCCCAGGGGAGCCTTTACGCAGCCCCACATGCAACTGGACCTTCCGGGTTCGCTGTTTCCGAGCAACATTAAACATATCCCAAGCGGGCATTGGAGACAACTGAAAACTCGGGCCCCTGAAAATGCGTTGCAACCCCATTCACCCATCTAGGAATGCCCCCAAAGGAAGGCTTTGGGTGCAACTGAACTCCCCAGGGGAGCCAATACGCAGCCCCACATGCAACTGGACCCTCCTCGTTCACTCTTTCACCGCAAGCCTAAATATAGCCCTCGGCGCAATGGGAGAAGACTGAAAAAGCGGGCCTCAGAAAACGCATTGCGATTCCCCTTGGACCATCCAAAAGTGCCCCCAAAGGAAGGCTTTGGGTATAAGTGAACTCCCCAGGGGAGCTTTCATGCAGCCCCACATGCAACTGGACCTTCCGGGTTCGCTGTTTCCGAGCAGCACTAAATATAGCCCTAGCCGGCATGGGAGACGACTGAAAACTGGGGCCACAGAAAACGCGTTACAAGCCCCTTTCGCCCATCCAAAAGTGCCCCCAGAGGAAGGCTTTAGTTACAAGTGAACTCCCCAGGGGAGCTTTTATTCAGCCCCACATGCAACTTGACCCTCCTTATTCGCTCTTTCACAGCAAGCCTAAATATAGCCCTAACCGGCATCGAAGATGACTGAAAAATCGGGCCAAAGAAAACGCATTACAAGACCCGTTCACCCATCCAAAAGTGCCCCCAAAGGAAGGCTTTGGGTACAACTGAACTCCCCAGGGGAGTCTTTACGCAGCCCCACATGCAACTGGACCTTCCGGGTTCGCTGTTTCCGAGCAACATTAAATATAGCCCAAGCGGGCATTGGAGACAACTGAAAACTCGGGCCCCTGAAAATGCGTTGCAACCCCATTCACCCATCTAGAAATGCCCCCAAAGGAAGTCTTTGGGTAAAAGTGAACTCCCCAGGGGAGCCTTTACGCAGCCCCACATGCAACTGGACCCTCCGTATTCGCTCTTTCACAGCAAGCCTAAATATAGCCCTGGCCCGCATGGCAGACGGCTGAAAACTCGGGCCCCAGAAAACGCCTTACAAGACCCTTTCATCCATCCAAAAGTGCCCCCAAAGGAAGGCTTTGGGTACAACTGTACTCCCCAGGGGAGCCTTTACGCAGCCCCACATGCAACTGGACCCTCCGGGTTCGCTGTTTCCGAGCAACCCTATATATAACACTAGCCAGCTTGGAAGAAGCCTGAAAACTCGGGCAACAGAAAAAGCGTTACAAGCCCCTTTCGCCCATCCAAAAGTGCCCCCAGAGGAAGGCTTTAGTTACAAGTGAACTCCCCAGGGGAGCCTTTATGCAGCCCCACATGCAACTGGACCCTCCTTATTCGCTCTTTCACAGCAAGCCTAAATATAGCCCTCGGCAAAATGGGAGAAGACTGAAAAAGCGGGCCTCAGAAAACGCATTGCGATTCCCCTTGGACCATCCAAAAGTGCCCCCAAAGGAAGGCTTTGGGTACAACTGAACTCCCCAGGGGAGCTTTTATGCAGCCCCACATGCAACTGGACCCTCCGGGTTCGCTGCTTCCGAGCAGCACTAAATATAGCCCTAGCCGGCATAGGAGACGACTGAAAACTGGGGCCCGAGAAAAGGCGTTACAAGCCCCTTTCGCCCATGCAAAAGTGCCCCCAAAGGAAGGCTTTGGGTACAACTGAACTCCCCAGGGGAGCCTTTATGCAGCCCCACATGCAACTGGACCTTCCGGGTTCGCTGTTTCCGAGCAACATTAAATATAGCCCAAGCCGGCATTGGAGACAACTGAAAACTCGGGCCCCTGAAAATGCGTTGCAACCCCATTCACCCATCTAGAAATGCCCCCAAAGGAAGGCTTTGGGTACAACTGAACTCCCCAGGGGAGCCTTTACGCAGCCCCACATGCAACTGGACCCTCCGGGTTCGCTCTTTCACAGCAAGCCTAAATATAGCCCTGGCCCGCATGGCAGACGGCTGAAAACTCGGGCCCCACAAAACGCCTTACAAGACCCTTTCACCCATCCAAAAGTGCCCCCAAAGGAAAGCTTTGGGTACATCTGAACTCCCCAGGGGAGCCTTTACGCAGCCCCACATGCAGCTGGACCTTCCGGGTTCGCTTTTTCCAAGCAACCCTAAATATAACACTAGCCAGCTTGGGAGAAGCCTGAAAACTCGGGCAACAGAAAAAGCGTTACAAGCCCCTTTCGCCCATCCAAAAGTGCCCCCAGAGGAAGGCTTTAGTTACAAGTGAAGTCCCCAGGGGAGCCTTTATGCAGCCCCACATGCAACTTGACCCTCCTTGTTCGCTCTTTCACAGCAAGCCTAAATATAGCCCTAACCGGCATCGAAGATGACTGAAAAATCGGGCCAAAGAAAACGCCTTACAAGACCCTTTCACCCATCCAAAAGTGCCCCCAAAGGAAGGCTTTGGGTACAACTGATCTCCCCAGGGGAGCCTTTACGCAGCCCCACATGCAACTGGACCCTCCGTACTCGCTCTTTCACAGCAACCCTAAATATAGACCTCGGCGCAATGGGAGAAGACTGAAAATCGGGCCTCAGAAAACGCATTGCGATTCCCCTTGGACCCATCCCAAAGTGCCCCCAAAGGAAGGCTTTGGGTACATCTGAACTCCCCAGGGGAGTCTTTACGCAGCCCCACATGCAACTGGACCTTCCGGGTTCGCTGTTTCCGAGTAACATTAAATATAGCCCAAGCGGGCATTGGAGACAACTGAAAACTCGGGCCCCTGAAAATGCGTTGCAACCCCATTCACCCATCTAGAAATGCCCCCAAAGGAAGTCTTAGGGTAAAAGTGAACTCCCCAGGGGAGCCTTTACGCAGCCCCACATGCAACTGGACCCTCCGTATTCGCTCTTTCACAGCAAGCCTAAATATAGCCCTGGCCCGCATGGCAGACGGCTGAAAACTCGGGCCCCAGAAAACGAATTACAAGACCCTTTCATCCATCCAAAAGTGCCCCCAAAGGAAGGCTTTGGGTACAACTGAACTCCCCAGGGGAGCCTTTACGCAGCCCCACATGCAACTGGACCTTCCGGGTTCGCTGTTTCCGAGCAACATTAAATACAGCCCAAGACGACATTGGAGACAACTGAAAACTTGGGCCCCTGAAAATGCGTTGCAACCCCATTCACCCATCTAGAAATGCCCCCAAAGAAAGGCTTTGGGTACAACTGAACTCCCCAGGGGAGCCTTTACGCAGCCCCACATGCAACTGGACCCTCCGGGTTCGCTGTTTCCGAGCAACCCTATATATAACACTAGCCAGCTTGGAAGAAGCCTGAAAACTCGGGCAACAGAAAAAGCGTTACAAGCCCCTTTCGCCCATCCAAAAGTGCCCCCAGAGGAAGGCTTTAGTTACAAGTGAACTCCCCAGGGGAGCCTTTATGCAGCCCCACATGCAACTGGACCCTCCTTATTCGCTCTTTCACAGCAAGCCTAAATATAGCCCTCGGCAAAATGGGAGAAGACTGAAAAAGCGGCCCTCAGAAAACGCATTGCGATTCCCCTTGGACCATCCAAAAGTGCCCCCAAAGGAAGGCTTTGGGTACAACTGAACTCCCCAGGGGAGCTTTTATGCAGCCCCACATGCAACTGGACCCTCCGGGTTCGCTGTTTCCGAGCAGCACTAAATATAGCCCTAGCCGGCATGGGAGACGACTGAAAACTGGGGCCCGAGAAAAGGCGTTACAAGCCCCTTTCGCCCATGCAAAAGTGCCCCCAAAGGAAGGCTTTGGGTACAACTGAACTCCCCAGGGGAGCCTTTATGCAGCCCCACATGCAACTGGACCTTCCGGGTTCGCTGTTTCCGAGCAACATTAAATATAGCCCAAGCCGGCATTGGAGACAACTGAAAACTCGGGCCCCTGAAAATGCGTTGCAACCCCATTCACCCATCTAGAAATGCCCCCAAAGGAAGGCTTTGGGTACAACTGAACTCCCCAGGGGAGCCTTTACGCAGCCCCACATGCAACTGGACCCTCCGGGTTCGCTCTTTCACCGCAAGCCTAAATATAGCCCTGGCCCGCATGGCAGACGGCTGAAAACTCGGGCCCCACAAAACGCCTTACAAGACCCTTTCACCCATCCAAAAGTGCCCCCAAAGGAAAGCTTTGGGTACATCTGAACTCCCCAGGGGAGCCTTTACGCAGCCCCACATGCAGCTGGACCTTCCGGGTTCGCTGTTTCCGAGCAACCTTTAAATATAACACTAGCCAGCTTGGAAGAAGCCTGAAAACTCGGGCAACAGAAAAAGCGTTTCAAGCCCAATTCGCCCATCCAAAAGTGCCCCCAGAGGAAGGCTTTAGTTACAAGTGAACTCCCCAGGGGAGCCTTTATGCAGCCCCACATGCAACTTTACCCTCCTTGTTCGCTCTTTCACAGCAAGCCTAAATATATCCCTAACCGGCATCGAAGATGACTGAAAAATCGGGCCAAAGAAAACGCCTTACAAGACCCTTTCACCCATCCAAAAGTGCCCCCAAAGGAAGGCTTTGGGTACAACTGATCTCCCCAGGGGAGCCTTTACGCAGCCCCACATGCAACTGGACCCTCCGTACTCGCTCTTTCACAGCAACCCTAAATATAGACCTCGGCGCAATGGGAGAAGACTGAAAAAGCGGGCCTCAGAAAACGCATTGCGATTCCCCTTGGACCCATCCCAAAGTGCCCCCAAAGGAAGGCTTTGGGTACAACTGAACTCCCAAGGGGAGCCTTTATGCAGCCCCACATGCAACTGGACCCTCCGGGTTCGCTGTTTCCGAGCAGCACTAAATATAGCCCTAGCCGGCATTGGAGACGACTGAAAACTGGGGCTAGAGAAAAGGCGTTACAAGCCCCTTTCGCCCATCCAAAAGTGCCCCCAGAGGAAGGCTTTAGTTACAAGTGAACTCCCCAGGGGAGCCTTTATGCAGCCCCACATGCAACTTGACCCTCCTTATTCGCTCTTTCACAGCAAGCCTAAATATAGCCCTAACCGGCATCGAAGATGACTGAAAAATCGGGCCAAAGAAAACGCCTTACAAGACCCTTTCACCCATCCAAAAGTGCCCCCAAAGGAAGGCTTTGGGTACAAGTGAACTCCCCAGGGGAGCCTTTACGCAGCCCCACATGCAACTGGACCTTCCGGGTTCGCTGTTTCCGAGCAACCCTAAATATAACACTAGCCAGCTTGGAAGAAACCTGAAAACTCGGGCAACAGAAAAAGCGTTACAAGCCCCTTTCGCCCATCCAAAAGTGCCCCCAGAGGAAGGCTTTAGTTACAAGTGAACTCCCCAGGGGAGCCTTTATGCAGCCCCACATGCAACTTGACCCTCCTTATTCGCTCTTTCACAGCAAGCCTAAATATAGCCCTAACCGGCATCGAAGATGACTGAAAAATCGGGCCAAAGAAAACGCCTTACAGGACCCTTTCACCCATCCAAAAGTGCCCCCAGAGGAAGGCTTTGGGTACAACTGATCTCCCCAGGGGAGCCTTTATGCAGCCCCACATGCAACGGAACCCTCTGGGTTCGCTGTTTCCTAGCAACACTAAGTATAGCCCTAGCCGGCATGGGAGACAACTTAAACCTCGGGCCCCTGAAAATGCGTTGCAACCCCATTCACCCATCCAGAAATGCCCCCAAAGGAAGTCTTTGGGTACAACTGAACTCCCCAGGGGAGTCTTTATGCAGCCCCACATGCAACTGGACCCTCCCCGTTCACTCTTTCACCGCAAGCCTAAATATAGCCCTTGGCGCAATGGGAGAAGACTGAAAAAGCGGGCCTCAGAAAACGCATTGCGATTCCCCTTGGACCATCCAAAAGTGCCCCCAAAGGAAGGCTTTGGGTACAACTGAACTCCCCAGGGGAGCCTTTATGCAGCCCCACATGCAACTGGACCTTCCGGGTTCGCTGTTTCCGAGCAACATTAAATATAGCCCAAGCCGGAATTGGAGACAACTGAAAACTCGGGCCCCTGAAAATGAGTTGAAACGCCATTCACCCATCCAAAAGTGCCCCCAAAGGAAGGCTTTGGGTACAAGTGAACTCCCCAGGGGAGCCTTTATGCAGCCCCGCATGCAACTGGACCCTCCGTATTCGCTCTTTCACAGCAAGCCTAAATATAGCCCTGGCCCGCATGGCAGACTGCTGAAAACTCGGGCCCCAGAAAACGCCTTACAAGACCCTTTCACCCATCCAAAAGTGCCCCCAAAGGAAGGCTTTGGGTACAACTGAACTCCCCAGGGAGCATTTACGCAGCCCCACATGCAACTGGACCCTCCGTACTCGCTCTTTCACAGCAACCCTAAATATAGCCCTCGGCGCAATGGGAGAAGACTGAAAATGCGGGCCTCAGAAAACGCATTGCGATTCCCCTTGGACCATCCAAAAGTGCCCCCAGAGGAAGGCTTTGGGTACAACAGAACTCCCCAGGGGAGCCTTTATGCAGCCCCACATGCAACTGGACCCTCCGTATTTGCTCATTCACAGCAAGCCTAAATATATCCGTAGCCGGCATCGGAGATGACTGAAGAAGCGGGCCTCAGAAAACGCATTTCGACTTTCTTTAGCCCATCCAAAAGTGCCCCCAAGGGAAGGCTTTAGTTACAAGTGAACTCCCCAGGGGAGCCTTTATGCAGCCCCACATGCAACTGGACCCTCTGGGTTCGCTGTTTCCGAGCAACATTAAATATATCCCTAGCCGGCATTGGAGACAACTGAAAACTCGGGCCCCTGAAAATGCGTTGCAACCCCATTCACCCATCTAGGAATGCCCCCAAAGGAAGGCTTTGGGTACAACTGAACTCCCCAGGGGAGTCTTTATGCAGCCCCACATGCAACTGGACCCTCCCCGTTCACTCTTTCACCGCAAGCCTAAATATAGCCCTCGGCGCAATGGGAGAAGACTGAAAAAGCGGGTCTCAGAAAACGCATTGCGATTCCCCTTGGACCCATCCCAAAGTGCCCCCAAAGGAAGGCTTTGGGTACAACTGAACTCCCCAGGAGAGCTTTTATGCAGCCCCACATGCAACTGGACCCTCCGGGTTCGCTGTTTCCGAGCAGCACTAAATATAGCCCTAGCCGGCATGGGAGACGACTGAAAACTGGGGCCCGAGAAAAGGCGTTACAAGCCCCTTTCGCCCATCCAAAAGTGCCCCCAGAGGAAGGCTTTAGTTACAAGTGAACTCCCCAGGGGAGCCTTTATGCAGCCCCACATGCAACTTGACCCTCCTTATTCGCTCTTTCACAGCAAGCCTAAATATAGCCCTAACCGGCATCGAAGATGACTGAAAAATCGGGCCAAAGAAAACGCCTTACAAGACCCTTTCACCCATCCAAAAGTGCCCCCAAAGGAAGGCTTTGGGTACAACTGAACTCCCCAGAGGAGCCATTACGCAGCCCCACATGCAACTGGACCTTCCGGGTTCGCTGTTTCCGAGCAACATTAAATATAGCCCAAGCGGGCATTGGAGACAACTGAAAACTCGGGCAAATGAAAATGCGTTGCAACCCCATTCACCCATCTAGAAATGCCCCCAAAGGAAGGCTTTGGGTACAACTGAACTCCCCAGGGGAGCCTTTACGCAGCCCCACATGCAACTGGATCTTCCGGGTTCGCTGTTTCCGAGCAACCCTAAATATAACACTAGCCAGCTTGGGAGAAGCCTGAAAACTCGGGCAACAGAAAAAGCGTTACAAGCCCCTTTCGCCCATCCAAAAGTGCCCCCAGAGGAAGGCTTTAGTTACAAGTGAACTCCCCAGGGGAGCCTTTATGCAGCCCCACATGCAACTTGACCCTCCTTATTCGCTCTTTCACAGCAAGCCTAAATATATCCGTAGCCGGCATCGAAGATGACTGAAAAATCGGGCCAAAGAAAACGCCTTACAAGACCCTTTCACCCATCCAAAAGTGCCCCCAAAGGAAGGCTTTGGGTACAACTGAACTCCCCAGGGGAGCCTTTACGCAGCCCCACATGCAACTTGACCTTCCGGGTTCGCTGTTTCCGAGCAACCCTAAATATAACATTAGCCAGCTTGGAAGAAGCCTGAAAACTCGGGCAACAGAAAAAGCGTTACAAGCGCCTTTCGCCCATCCAAAAGTGCCCCCAGAGGAAGGCTTTAGTTACAAGTGAACTCCCCAGGGGAGCCTTTATGCAGCCCCACATGCAACTGGACCCTCTGGGTTCGCTGTTTCCGAGCAACCTTTAATATAGCCCTAGCCGGAATTGGAGACAAGTGAAAACTCGGGCCCCCAAAATGCGTTGCAACCCCATTCACCCATCTAGAAATGCCTCCAAAGGAAGGCTTTGGGTACAACTGAACTCCCCAGGGGAGTCTTTATGCAGCCCCACATGCAACTGGACCCTCCGGGTTCGCTGTTTCCGAGCAACCCTAAATATAGCCCTCGGCGCAATGGGAGAAGACTGAAAAAGCGGGCCTCAGAAAACGCATTGCGATTCCCCTTGGACCATCCAAAAGTGCCCCCAAAGGAAGGCTTTGGGTACAACTGAACTTCCCAGGGGAGCTTTTATGCAGCCCCACATGCAACTGGACCCTCCGGGTTCGCTGTTTCCGAGCAGCACTAAATATAACCCTAGCCGGCATGGGAGACGACTGAAAACTGGGGCCACAGAAAACGCGTTTCAAGCCCCTTTCGCCCATCCAAAAGTGCCCCCAGAGGAAGGCTTTAGTTACAAGTGAACTCCCCAGGGGAGCTTTTATGCAGCCCCACATGCAACTTGACCCTCCTTATTCGCTCTTTCACAGCAAGCCTAAATATAGCCCTAACCGGCATCGAAGATGACTGAAAAATCGGGCCAAAGAAAACGCATTACAAGACCCGTTCACCCATCCAAAAGTGCCCCCAAAGGAAGGCTTTGGGTACAACTGAACTCCCCAGGGGAGCCTTTATGCAGCCCCACATGCAACTGGACCTTCCGGGTTCGCTGTTTCCGAGCAACATTAAATATAGCCCAAGCGGGCATTGGAGACAACTGAAAACTCGGGCCCCTGAAAATGCGTTGCAACCCCATTCACCCATCTAGAAATGCCCCCAAAGGAAGGCTTTGGGTACAAGTGAACTCCCCAGGGGAGCCTTTACGCAGCCCCACATGCAACTGGACCCTCCGTATTCGCTCTTTCACAGCAACCCTAAATATAACCCTGGCCCGCATGGCAGACGGCTGAAAACTCGGGCCCCAGAAAACGCCTTAGAAGACCCTTTCACCCATCCAAAAGTGCCCCCAAAGGAAGGCTTTGGGTACAACTGAACTCCCCAGGGGAGCTTTTACGCAGCCCCACATGCAACTGGAACTTCCGGGTTCGCTGTTTCCGAGCAACCCTAAATATAACACTAGCCAGCTTGGAAGAAGCCTGAAAACTCGGGCAACAGAAAAAGCGTTACAAGCCGCTTTCGCCCATCCAAAAGTGCCCCCAGAGGAAGGCTTTAGTTACAAGTGAACTCCCCAGGGGAGCCTTTATCCAGCCCCACATGCAACTTGACCCTCCTTATTCGCTCTTTCACAGCAAGCCTAAATATATCCGTAGCCGGCATCGAAGATGACTGAAAAATCGGGCCAAAGAAAACGCCTTACAAGACCCTTTCACCCATCCAAAAGTGCCCCCAAAGGAAGGCTATGGGTACAACTGAACTCCCCAGGGGAGCCTTTACGCAGCCCCACATGCAACTGGACCCTCCGTATTCGCTCTTTCACAGCAAGCCTAAATATAGCCCTGGCCCGCATGGCAGACGGCTGAAAACTCGGGCCCCAGAAAACGCCTTACAAGACCCTTTCACCCATCCAAAAGTGCCCCCAAAGGAAGGCTTTGGGTACAACTGAACTCCCCAGGGGAGCCTTTACGCAGCCCCACATGCAACTGGACCTTCCGGGTTCGCTGTTTCCGAGCAACCCTAAATATAACACTAGCCAGCTTGGAAGAAGCCTGAAAACTCAGGCAACAGAAAAAGCGTTAAAAGCCCCTTTCGCCCATCCAAAAGTGCCCCCAGAGGAAGGCTTTAGTTACAAGTGAACTCCCCAGGGGAGCCTTTATGCAGCCCCACATGCAACTTGACCCTCCTTGTTCGCTCTTTCACAGCAAGCCTAAATATAGCCCTAACCGGCATCGAAGATGACTGAAAAAGCGGGCCAAAGAAAACGCCTTACAAGAACCTTTCACCCATCCAAAAGTGCCCCCAAAGGAAGGCTTTGGGTAGAAGTGAACTCCCCAGGGGAGCCTTTACGCAGCCCCACATGCAACTGGACCTTCCGGGTTCGCTGTTTCCGAGCAACATTAAATATAGCCCAAGCGGGCATTGGAGACAACTGAAAACTCGGGCCCCTGAAAATGCGTTGCAACCCCTTTCACCCATCTAGAAATGCCCCCAAAGGAAGGCTTTGGGTACAACTGAACTCCCCAGGGGAGCCTTTACGCAGCCCCACATGCAACTGGACCTTCCGGGTTCGCTGTTTCCGAGCAACATTAAATATAGCCCAAGCGGGCATTGGAGACAACTGAAAACTCGGGCCCCTGAAAATGCGTTGCAACCCCATTCACCCATCTAGAAATGCCCCCAAAGGAAGGCTTTGGGTACAAGTGAACTCCCCAGGGGAGCCTTTACGCAGCCCCACATGCAACTGGACCCTCCGTATTCGCTCTTTCACAGCAACCCTAAATATAACCCTGGCCCGCATGGCAGACGGCTGAAAACTCGGGCCCCAGAAAACGCCTTACAAGACCCTTTCACCCATCCAAAAGTGCCCCCAAAGGAAGGCTTTGGGTACAACTGAACTCCCCAGGGGAGCCTTTACGCAGCCCCACATGCAACTGGACCCTCCGTATTCGCTCTTTCACAGCAAGCCTAAATATAGCCCTGGCCCGCATGGCAGACGGCTGAAAACTCGGGCCCCAGAAAACGCCTTACAAGACCCTTTCACCCATCCAAAAGTGCCCCCAAAGGAAGGCTTTGGGTACAACTGAACTCCCCAGGGGAGCCTTTACGCAGCCCCACATGCAACTGGACCTTCCGGGTTCGCTGTTTCCGAGCAACCCTAAATATAACACTAGCCAGCTTGGAAGAAGCCTGAAAACTCAGGCAACAGAAAAAGCGTTAAAAGCCCCTTTCGCCCATCCAAAAGTGCCCCCAGAGGAAGGCTTTAGTTACAAGTGAACTCCCCAGGGGAGCCTTTATGCAGCCCCACATGCAACTTGACCCTCCTTATTCGCTCTTTCACAGCAAGCCTAAATATAGCCCTAACCGGCATCGAAGATGACTGAAAAAGCGGGCCAAAGAAAACGCCTTACAAGACCCTTTCACCCATCCAAAAGTGCCCCCAAAGGAAGGCTTTGGGTACAACTGAACTCCCCAGGGGAGCCTTTACGCAGCCCCACATGCAACTGGACCTTCCGGGTTCGCTGTTTCCGAGCAACATTAAATATAGCCCAAGCGGGCATTGGAGACAACTGAAAACTCGGGCCCCTGAAAATGCGTTGCAACCCCTTTCACCCATCTAGAAATGCCCCCAAAGGAAGGCTTTGGGTACAACTGAACTCCCCAGGGGAGCCTTTACGCAGCCCCACATGCAACTGGACCTTCCGGGTTCGCTGTTTCCGAGCAACCCTAAATATAACACTAGCCAGCTTGGAAGAAGCCTGAAAACTCGGGCAACAGAAAAAGCGTTACAAGCCCCTTTCGCCCATCCAAAAGTGCCCCCAGAGGAAGGCTTTAGTTACAAGTGAACTCCCCAGGGGAGCCTTTACGCAGCCCCACATGCAACTGGACCTTCCGGGTTCGCTGTTTCCGAGCAACATTAAACATAGCCCAAGCCGGCATTGGAGACAACTGAAAACTCGGGCCCCTGAAAATGCGTTGCAACCCCATTCACCCATCTAGAAATGCCCCCAAAGGAAGGCTTTGGGTACAACTGAACTCCCCAGCGGAGTCTTTATGCAGCCCCACATGCAACTGGACCCTCCCCGTTCACTCCTTCACCGCAAGCCTAAGTATAGCCGTTGGCGCAATGGGAGAAGACTGAAAAAGCGGGCCTCAGAAAACGCATTGCGATTCCCCTTGGACCATCCAAAAGTGCCCCCACAGGAAGGCTTTGGGTACAAGTGAACTCCCCAGGGGAGCTTTTATGCAGCCCCACATGCAACTGGACCCTCCGGGTTCGCTGTTTCCGAGCAGCACTAAATATAACCCTAGCCGGCATGGGAGACGACTGAAAACTGGGGCCACAGAAAACGCGTTACAAGCCCCTTTCGCCCATACAAAAGTGCCCCCAGAGGAAGGCTTTAGTTACAAGTGAACTCCCCAGGGGAGCCTCTATGCAGCCCCACATGCAACTTGACCCTCCTTATTCGCTCTTTCACAGCAACCCTAAATATAGCCCTAACTGGCATCGAAGATGACTGAAAAATCGGGCCAAAGAAAACGCCTTACAAGACCCTTTCACCCATCCAAAAGTGCCCCCAAAGGAAGGCTTTGGGTACAACTGAACTCCCCAGGGGAGCCTTTACGCAGCCCCACATGCAACTGGACCTTCCGGGTTCGCTGTTTCCGAGCAACATTAAATGTAGCCCAAGCGGGCATTGGAGACAACTGAAAACTCGGGCCCCTGAAAATGCGTTGCAACCCCATTCAACCATCTAGAAATGCACCTAAAGGAAGGCTTTGGGTACAAGTGAACTCCCCAGGGGAGCCTTTACGCAGCCCCACATGCAACTGGACCCTCCGTATTCGCTCTTTCACAGCAAGCCTAAATATAGCCCTGGCCCGCATGGCAGACGGCTGAAAACTCGGGCCAAAGAAAACGCCTTACAAGACCCTTTCACCCATCCAAAAGTGCCCCCAAAGGAAGGCTTTGGGTACAAGTGAACTCCCCAGGGGAGCCTTTACGCAGCCCCACATGCAACTGGACCCTCCGGGTTCGCTGTTTCCGAGCAACCCTAAATATAGCCCTCGGCGCAATGGGAGAAGACTGAAAAAGCGGGCCTCAGAAAACGCATTGCGATTCCCCTTGGACCATCCAAAAGTGCCCCCAAAGGAAGGCTTTGGGTACAACTGAACTCCCCAGGGGAGCCTTTATGCAGCCCCACATGCAACTGGACCCTCCGTATTTGCTCTTTCACAGCAAGTCTAAATATATCCGTAGCCGGCATCGGAGATGACTGAAGAAGCGGGCCTCAGAAAACGCATTTCGACTTTCTTTAGCCCATTCAAAAGTGCCCCCAAAGGAAGGCTTTGGGTACATCTGAACTCCCCAGGGGAGCCTTTATGCAGCCCCACATGCAACTGGACCCTCTGGGTTCGCTCTTTCCGAGCAACACTAAGTATAGCCCTAGCCGGCATGGGAGACAACTGAAAACTCGGGCCCCTGAAAATGCGTTGCAACCCCATTCACCCATCTAGAAATGCCCCCAAAGGAAGGCTTTGGATACAACTGAACTCCCCAGCGGAGTCTTTATGCAGCCCCACATGCAACTGGACCCTCCCCGTTCACTCTTTCACTGCAAGCCTAAATATAGCCCTCGGCGCAATGGGAGAAGACTGAAAAAGCGGGCCTCAGAAAACGCATTGCGATTCCCATTGGACCATCCAAAAGTGCCCCCAAAGGAAGGCTTTGGGTACAACTGAACTCCCCAGGGGAGCTTTTATGCAGCCCCACATGCAACTGGACCCTCCGGGTTCGCTGTTTCCGAGCAGCACTAAATATAGCCCTAGCCGGCATGGGAGACGACTGAAAACTGGGGCCCGAGAAAAGGCGTTACAAGCCCCTTTCGCCCATCCAAAAGTGCCCCCAAAGGAAGGCTTTGGGTACAACTGAACTCCCCAGGGGAGCCTTTACGCAGCCCCACATGCAACTGGACCTTCCGAGTTCGCTGTTTCCGAGCAACATTAAATATAGCCCAAGCGGGCATTGGAGACAACTGAAAACTCGGGCCCCTGAAAATGCGTTGCAACCCCATTCACCCATCTAGAAATGCCCCCAAAGGAAGGCTTTGGGTACAACTGAACTCCCCAGGGGAGCCAATACGCAGCCCCACATGCAACTGGACCTTCCGGGTTCGCTGTTTCCAAGCAACCCTAAATATAACACTAGCCAGCTTGGAAGAAGCCTGAAAACTATGGCAACAGAAAAAGCGTTACAAGCCCCTTTCGCCCATCCAAAAGTGCCCCCAGAGGAAGGCTTTAGTTACAAGTGAACTCCCCAGGGGAGCCTTTATGCAGCCCCACATGCAACTTGACCCTCCTTATTCGCTCTTTCACAGCAAGCCTAAATATAGCCCTAACCGGCATCGAAGATGACTGAAAAATCGGGCCAAAGAAAACGCCTTATAAGACGCTTTCACCCATCCAAAAGTGCCCCCAAAGGAAGGCTTTGGGTACAAGTGAACTCCCCAGGGGAGCCTTTACGCAGCCCCACATGCAACTGGACCCTCCGTATTCGCTCTTTCACAGCAACCCTAAATATAGCCCTAACCCGCATGGCAGACGGCTGAAAAATCGGGCCCCAGAAAACGCCTTAGAAGACCCTTTCACCCATCCAAAAGTGCCCCCAAAGGAAGGCTTTGGGTACAACTGAACTCCCCAGGGGAGCCTTTATGCAGCCCCACATGCAACTGGACCCTCCGTATTCGCTCTTTCACAGCAAGCCTAAATATAGCCCTGGCCCGCATGGCAGACGGCTGAAAACTCGGGCCCCAGAAAACGCCTTACAAGACCCTTTCACCCATCCAAAAGTGCCCCCAAAGGAAGGCTTTGGGTACAACTGAACTCCCCAGGGGAGCCTTTATGCAGCCCCACATGCAACTTGACCCTCCTTATTCGCTCTTTCACAGCAAGCCTAAATATAGCCCTAACCGGCATCGAAGATGACTGAAACATCGGGTCAAAGAAAACGCCTTACAAGACCCTTTCACCCATCCAAAAGTGCCCCCAAAGGAAGGCTTTGGGTACAACTGAACTCCCCAGGGGAGCCTTTACGCAGCCCCACATGCAACTGGACCTTCCGGGTTCGCTGTTTCCGAGCAACCCTAAATATAACATTAGCCAGCTTAGAAGAAGCATGAAAACTCGGGCAACAGAAAAAGCGTTACAAGCCCCTTTCGCCCATCCAAAAGTGCCCCCAGAGGAAGGCTTTAGTTACAAGTGAACTCCCCAGGGGAGCCTTTATGCAGCCCCACATGCAACTGGACCCTCTGGGTTCGCTGTTTCCGAGCAACATTAAATATATCCCTAGCGGGCATTGGAGACAACTGAAAACTCGGGCCCCTGAAAATGCGTTGCAACCACATTCACCCATCTAGGAATGCCCCCAAAGGAAGGCTTTGGGTACAACTGAACTCCCCAGGGGAGTCTTTATGCAGCCCCACATGCAACTGGACCCTCCCCGTTCACTCTTTCACCGCAAGCCTAAATATAGCCCTCGGCGCAATGGGAGAAGACTGAAAAAGCGGGCCTCAGAAAACGCATTGCGATTCCCCTTGTACCATCCAAAAGTGCCCCCAAAGGAAGGCTTTGGGTACAAGTGAACTCCCCAGGGGAGCTTTTATGCAGCCCCACATGCAACTGGACCCTCTGGGTTCGCTGTTTCCGAGCAGCACTAAATATAGCCCTAGCCGGCATGGGAGACGACTGAAAACTAGGGCCCGAGAAAAGGCGTTACAAGCCCCTTTCGCCCATCCAAAAGTGCCCCCAGAGGAAGGCTTTAGTTACAAGTGAACTCCCCAGGGGAGCCTTTATGCAGCCCCCCATGCAACTTGACCCTCCTTATTCGCTCTTTCACAGCAAGCCTAAATATAGCCCTAACCGGCATCGAAGATGACTGAAAAATCGGGCCAAAGAAAACGCATTACAAGACCCTTTCACCCATCCAAAAGTGCCCCCAAAGGAAGGCTTTGGGTACAACTGAACTCCCCAGGGGAGCCTTTATGCAGCCCCACATGCAACTGGACCTTCCGGGTTCACTGTTTCCGAGCAACATTAAATATAGCCCAAGCGGGCATTGGAGACAACTGAAAACTCGGGCCCCAGAAAATGCGTTGCAACCCCATTCACCCATCTAGAAATGCCCCCAAAGGAAGGCTTTGGGTACAAGTGAACTCCCCAGGGGAGCCTTTACGCAGCCCCACATGCAACTGGACCCTCCGGGTTCGCTCTTTCACAGCAAGCCTAAATATAGCCCTGGCCCGCATGGCAGACGGCTGAAAATTCGGGCCCCAGAAAACGCCTTACAAGACCCTTTCACCCATCCAAAAGTGCCCCCAAAGGAAGGCTTTGGGTACAACTGAACTCCCCAGGGGAGCCTTTATGCAGCCCCACATGCAACTGGACCTTCCGGGTTCGCTGTTTCCGAGCAACATTAAATATATCCCAAGCCGGCATTGGAGAAAACTGAAAAGTCGGGCCCCTGAAAATGCGTTGCAACCCCATTCACCCATCTAGAAATGCCCCCAAAGGAAGGCTTTGGGTAAAAGTGAACTCCTCAGGGGAGCCTTTATGCAGCCCCACATGCAACTGGACCCTCCGGGTTCGCTGTTTCCGAGCAACCCTAAATATAACACTAGCCAGCTTGGAAGAAGCCTGAAAACTCGGGCAACAGAAAAAGCGTTACAAGCCCCTTTCGCCCATCCAAAAGTGCCCCCAGAGGAAGGCTTTAGTTACAAGTGAACTCCTCAGGGGAGCCTTTATGCAGCCCCACATGCAACTGGACCCTCTGGGTTCGCTGTTTCCGAGCAACATTAAATATAGCCCTAGCCGGCATTGGAGACAACTGAAAACTCGGGCCCCTGAAAATGCGTTGCAACCCCATTCACCCATCTAGGAATGCCCCCAAAGGAAGGCTTTGGGTACAATTGAACTCCCCAGGGGAGCCAATATGCAGCCCCACATGCAACTGGAACCTCCCCGTTCACTCTTTCACCGCAAGCCTAAATATAGCCCTTGGCGCAATGGGAGAAGACTGAAAAAGCGGGCCTTAGAAAACGCATTGCGATTCCCCTTGGACCATCCAAAAGTGCCCCCAAAGGAAGGCTTGGGTACAACTGAACTCCCCAGGGGAGCTTTTATGCAGCCCCACATGCAACTGGACCCTCCGGGTTCGCTGTTTCCGAGAAATATTATATATAGCCCAAGCGGGCATTGGAGACAACTGAAAACTCGGGCCCCTGAAAATGCGTTGCAACCCCATTCACCAATCTAGAAATGCCCCCAAAGGAAGGCTTTGGGTACAAGTGAACTCCCCAGGGGAGCCTTTATGCAGCCCCACATGCAACTGGACCCTCCGGGTTCGCTCTTTCACAGCAAGCCTAAATATAGCCCTGGCAAGCATGGCAGACGGCTGAAAACTCGGGCCCCACAAAAAGCCTTACAAGACCCTTTCACCCATCCAAAAGTGCCCCCAAAGGAAGGCTTTGGGTACAACTGAACTCCCCAGGGGAGCCTTTACGCAGCCCCACATGCAACTGGACCTTCCGGGTTCGCTGTTTCCGAGCAACCCTAAATATAACACTAGCCAGCTTGGAAGAAGCCTGAAAACTCGGGCAACAGAAAAAGCGTTACAAGCCCCTTTCGCCCATCCAAAAGTGCCCCCAGAGGAAGGCTTTGGGTACAACTGAACTCCCCAGGGGAGCCTTTATGCAGCCCCACATGCAACTGGACCCTCTGGGTTCGCTGTTTCCGAGCAACATTATATATAGCCCTAGCCGGCATTGGAGACAACTGAAAACTCCTTGCCCCTGAAAATGCGTTGCAACCCCATTCACCCATCTAGAAATGCCCCCAAAGGAAGGCTTTGGGTACAACTGAACTCCCCAGGGGAGCCAATACGCAGCCCCACATGCAACTGGAACCTCCCCGTTCACTCTTTCACCGCAAGCCTAAATATAGCCCTCGGCGCAATGGGAGAAGACTGAAAAAGCGGGCCTCAGAAAACGCATTGCGATTCCCCTTGGACCATCCAAAAGTGCCCCCAAAGGAAGGCTTTGGGTAGAACTGAACTCCCCAGGGGAGCCTTTACGCAGCCCCACATGCAACTGGACCTTCCGGGTTCGCTGTTTCCGAGCAACCCTAAATATAACACTAGCCAGCTTGGAAGAAGCCTGAAAACTCGGGCAACAGAAAAAGCGTTACAAGCCCCTTTCGCCCATCCAAAAGTGCCCCCAGAGGAAGGCTTTAGTTACAAGTGAACTCCCCAGGGGAGCCTTTATGCAGCCCCACATGCAACTTGACCCTCCTTATTCGCTCTTTCACAGCAAGCCTAAATATTGCCCTAACCGGCATCGAAGATGACTGAAAAATCGGGCCAAAGAAAACGCATTACAAGACCCTTTCACCCATCCAAAAGTGCCCCCAAAGGAAGGCTTTGGGTACAACTGAACTCCCCAGGGGAGCCTTTATGCAGCCCCACATGCAACTGGACCTACCGGGTTCGCTGTTTCCGAGCAACATTAAATATATCCCAAGCCGGCATTGGAGACAACTGAAAACTCGGGCCCCTGAAAATGCGTTGCAACCCCATTCACCCATCTAGAAATGCCCCCAAAGGAAGGCTTTGGGTACAAGTGAACTCCTCAGGGGAGCCTTTATGCAGCCCCACATGCAACTGGACCCTCCGTATTCGCTCTTTCACAGCAACCCTAAATATAGCCCTGGCCCGCATGGCAGACGGCTGAAAACTCGGGCCCCAGAAAACGCCTTAGAAGACCCTTTCACCCATCCAAAAGTGCCCCCAAAGGAAGGCTTTGGGTACAAGTGAACTCCCCAGGGGAGCCTTTATGCAGCCCCACATGCAACTTGACCCTCCTTATTCGCTCTTTCACAGCAAGCCTAAATATAGCCCTAACCGGCATCGAAGATGACTGAAAAATCGAGCCAAAGAAAACGCCTTACAAGACCCTTTCACCCATCCAAAAGTGCCCCCAAAGGAAGGCTTTGGGTACAACTGAACTCCCCAGGGGAGCCAATACGCAGCCCCACATGCAACTGGAACCTCCCCGTTCACTCTTTCACCGCAAGCCTAAATATAGCCCTCGGCGCAATGGGAGAAGACTGAAAAAGCGGGCCTCAGAAAACGCATTGCGATTCCCCTTGGACCATCCAAAAGTGCCCCCAAAGGAAGGCTTTGGGTACAACTGAACTCCCCAGGGGAGCCTTTACGCAGCCCCACATGCAACTGGACCCTCCGGGTTCGCTGTTTCCGAGCAACCCAAATATAACACTAGCCAGCTTGGAAGAAGCCTGAAAACTCGGGCAACAGAAAAAGCGTTACAAGCCCATTTCGCCCATCCAAAAGTGCCCCCAGGGGAAGGCTTTAGTTACAAGTGAACTCCCCAGGGGAGCCTTTATGCAGCCCCACATGCAACTTGACCCTCCTTATTCGCTCTTTCACAGCAAGCCTAAATATAGCCCTAACCGGCATCGAAGATGACTGAAAAATCGGGCCAAAGAAAACGCCTTACAAGACCCTTTCACCCATCAAGGAATGCCCCCAAAGGAAGGCTTTGGGTACAACTGAACTCCCCAGGGGAGCCTTTATGCAGCCCCACATGCAACTGGACCTTCCGGGTTAGCTGTTTCCGAGCAACATTAAATATATCCCAAGCCGGCATTGGAGACAACTGAAAACTCGGGCCCCTGAAAATGCGTTGCAACCAAATTCACCCATCTAGAAATGCCCCCAAAGGAAGGCTTTGGGTACAAGTGAACTCCCCAGGGGAGCCTTTACGCAGCCCCACATGCAACTGGACCTTCCGTGTTCGCTGTTTCCGAGCAAACCTAAATATAACATTAGCCAGCTTGGAAGAAGCCTGAAAACTCGGGCAACAGAAAAAGCGTTACAAGCCCCTTTCGCCCATCCAAAAGTGCCCCCAAAGGAAGGCTTTGGGTACAACTGAACTCCCCAGGGGAGCCTTTATGCAGCCCCACATGCAACTGGACCTACCGGGTTCGCTGTTTCCGAGCAACATTAAATATAGCCCAAGCCGGCATTGGAGACAACTGAAAACTCGGGCCCCTGAAAATGCCTTGCAACCCCATTCACCCATCTAGAAATGCCCCCAAAGGAAGGCTTTGGGTACAACTGAACTCCCCAGGGGAGCCTTTACGCAGCCCCACATGCAACTGGACCCTCCGGGTTCGCTGTTTCCGAGCAACCCTAAATATAACACTAGCCAGCTTGGAAGAAGCCTGAAAACTCGGGCAACAGAAAAAGCGTTACAAGCCCTTTTCGCCCATCCAAAAGTGCCCCCAGAGGAAGGCTTTAGTTACAAGTGAACTCCCCAGGGGAGCCTTTATGCAGCCCCACATGCAACTTGACCCTCCTTATTCGCTCTTTCACAGCAAGCCTAAATATAGCCCTAACCGGCATCGAAGATGACTGAAAAATCGGGCCAAAGAAAACGCCTTACAAGACCCTTTCACCCATCCAAAAGTGCCCCCAAAGGAAGGCTTTGGGTACAACTGAACTCCCCAGGGGAGCCTTTATGCAGCCCAACATGCAACTGGACCCTCTGGGTTCGCTGTTTCCGAGCAACATTAAATATAGCCCAAGCCGGCATTGGAGACAACTGAAAACTCGGGCCCCTGAAAATGCGTTGCAACCCCATTCACCCATCTAGAAATGCCCCCAAAGGAAGGCTTTGGGTACAAGTGAACTCCCCAGGGGAGCCTTTATGCAGCCCCACATGCAACTGGACCCTCCGTATTCGCTCTTTCACAGCAAGCCTAAATATAGCCCTGGCCCGCATGGCAGACGGCTGAAAATTCGGTCCCCACAAAACGCCTTACAAGACCCTTTCACCCATCCAAAAGTGCCCCCAAAGGAAGGCTTTGGGTACAACTGAACTCCCCGGGAGAGCTTTTATGCAGCCCCACATGCAACTGGACCCTCTGGGTTCGCTGTTTCCGAGCAGCACTAAATATAGCTCTAGCCGGCATGGGAGACGACTGAAAACTGGGGCCACAGAAAACGCGTTACAAGCCCCTTTCGCCCATCCAAAAGTGCCCCCAGAGGAAGGCTTTAGTTACAAGTGAACTCCCCAGGGGAGCCTTTATGCAGCCCCACATGCAACTTGACCCTCCTTATTCGCTCTTTCACAGCCAGCCTAAATATTGCCCTAACCGGCATCGAAGATGACTGAAACATCGGGTCAAAGAAAACGCCTTACAAGACCCTTTCACCCATCCAAAAGTGCCCCCAAAGGAAGGCTTTGGGTACAACTGAACTCCCCAGGGGAGCCTTTACGCAGCCCCACATGCAACTGGACCTTCCGGGTTCGCTGTTTCCGAGCAACCCTAAATATAACATTAGCCAGCTTAGAAGAAGCATGAAAACTCGGGCAACAGAAAAAGCGTTACAAGCCCCTTTCGCCCATCCAAAAGTGCCCCCAGAGGAAGGCTTTAGTTACAAGTGAACTCCCCAGGGGAGCCTTTATGCAGCCCCACATGCAACTGGACCCTCTGGGTTCGCTGTTTCCGAGCAACATTAAATATATCCCTAGCGGGCATTGGAGACAACTGAAAACTCGGGCCCCTGAAAATGCGTTGCAACCACATTCACCCATCTAGGAATGCCCCCAAAGGAAGGCTTTGGGTACAACTGAACTCCCCAGGGGAGTCTTTATGCAGCCCCACATGCAACTGGACCCTCCCCGTTCACTCTTTCACCGCAAGCCTAAATATAGCCCTCGGCGCAATGGGAGAAGACTGAAAAAGCGGGCCTCAGAAAACGCATTGCGATTCCCCTTGTACCATCCAAAAGTGCCCCCAAAGGAAGGCTTTGGGTACAAGTGAACTCCCCAGGGGAGCTTTTATGCAGCCCCACATGCAACTGGACCCTCTGGGTTCGCTGTTTCCGAGCAGCACTAAATATAGCCCTAGCCGGCATGGGAGACGACTGAAAACTAGGGCCCGAGAAAAGGCGTTACAAGCCCCTTTCGCCCATCCAAAAGTGCCCCCAGAGGAAGGCTTTAGTTACAAGTGAACTCCCCAGGGGAGCCTTTATGCAGCCCCCCATGCAACTTGACCCTCCTTATTCGCTCTTTCACAGCAAGCCTAAATATAGCCCTAACCGGCATCGAAGATGACTGAAAAATCGGGCCAAAGAAAACGCATTACAAGACCCTTTCACCCATCCAAAAGTGCCCCCAAAGGAAGGCTTTGGGTACAACTGAACTCCCCAGGGGAGCCTTTATGCAGCCCCACATGCAACTGGACCTTCCGGGTTCACTGTTTCCGAGCAACATTAAATATAGCCCAAGCGGGCATTGGAGACAACTGAAAACTCGGGCCCCAGAAAATGCGTTGCAACCCCATTCACCCATCTAGAAATGCCCCCAAAGGAAGGCTTTGGGTACAAGTGAACTCCCCAGGGGAGCCTTTACGCAGCCCCACATGCAACTGGACCCTCCGGGTTCGCTCTTTCACAGCAAGCCTAAATATAGCCCTGGCCCGCATGGCAGACGGCTGAAAATTCGGGCCCCAGAAAACGCCTTACAAGACCCTTTCACCCATCCAAAAGTGCCCCCAAAGGAAGGCTTTGGGTACAACTGAACTCCCCAGGGGAGCCTTTATGCAGCCCCACATGCAACTGGACCTTCCGGGTTCGCTGTTTCCGAGCAACATTAAATATATCCCAAGCCGGCATTGGAGACAACTGAAAAGTCGGGCCCCTGAAAATGCGTTGCAACCCCATTCACCCATCTAGAAATGCCCCCAAAGGAAGGCTTTGGGTAAAAGTGAACTCCTCAGGGGAGCCTTTATGCAGCCCCACATGCAACTGGACCCTCCGTATTCGCTCTTTCACAGCAACCCTAACTATAGCCCTAACCGGCATCGAAGATGACTGAAAAATCGGGACAAAGAAAACGCCTTACAAGACCCTTTCACCCATCCAAAAGTGCCCCCAAAGGAAGGCTTTGGGTACAAGTGAACTCCCCAGGGGAGCCTTTACGCAGCCCCACATGCAACTGGACCTTCCGGGTTCGCTGTTTCCGAGCAACCCTAAATATAACACTAGCCAGCTTGGAAGAAGCCTGAAAACTCGGGCAACAGAAAAAGCGTTACAAGCCCCTTTCGCCCATCCAAAAGTGCCCCCAGAGGAAGGCTTTAGTTACAAGTGAACTCCTCAGGGGAGCCTTTATGCAGCCCCACATGCAACTGGACCCTCTGGGTTCGCTGTTTCCGAGCAACATTAAATATAGCCCTAGCCGGCATTGGAGACAACTGAAAACTCGGGCCCCTGAAAATGCGTTGCAACCCCATTCACCCATCTAGGAATGCCCCCAAAGGAAGGCTTTGGGTACAATTGAACTCCCCAGGGGAGCCAATATGCAGCCCCACATGCAACTGGAACCTCCCCGTTCACTCTTTCACCGCAAGCCTAAATATAGCCCTTGGCGCAATGGGAGAAGACTGAAAAAGCGGGCCTCAGAAAACGCATTGCGATTCCCCTTGGACCATCCAAAAGTGCCCCCAAAGGAAGGCTTGGGTACAACTGAACTCCCCAGGGGAGCTTTTATGCAGCCCCACATGCAACTGGACCCTCCGGGTTCGCTGTTTCCGAGAAATATTATATATAGCCCAAGCGGGCATTGGAGACAACTGAAAACTCGGGCCCCTGAAAATGCGTTGCAACCCCATTCACCAATCTAGAAATGCCCCCAAAGGAAGGCTTTGGGTACAAGTGAACTCCCCAGGGGAGCCTTTATGCAGCCCCACATGCAACTGGACCCTCCGGGTTCGCTCTTTCACAGCAAGCCTAAATATAGCCCTGGCAAGCATGGCAGACGGCTGAAAACTCGGGCCCCACAAAAAGCCTTACAAGACCCTTTCACCCATCCAAAAGTGCCCCCAAAGGAAGGCTTTGGGTACAACTGAACTCCCCAGGGGAGCCTTTACGCAGCCCCACATGCAACTGGACCTTCCGGGTTCGCTGTTTCCGAGCAACCCTAAATATAACACTAGCCAGCTTGGAAGAAGCCTGAAAACTCGGGCAACAGAAAAAGCGTTACAAGCCCCTTTCGCCCATCCAAAAGTGCCCCCAGAGGAAGGCTTTGGGTACAACTGAACTCCCCAGGGGAGCCTTTATGCAGCCCCACATGCAACTGGACCCTCTGGGTTCGCTGTTTCCGAGCAACATTATATATAGCCCTAGCCGGCATTGGAGACAACTGAAAACTCCTTGCCCCTGAAAATGCGTTGCAACCCCATTCACCCATCTAGAAATGCCCCCAAAGGAAGGCTTTGGGTACAACTGAACTCCCCAGGGGAGCCAATACGCAGCCCCACATGCAACTGGAACCTCCCCGTTCACTCTTTCACCGCAAGCCTAAATATAGCCCTCGGCGCAATGGGAGAAGACTGAAAAAGCGGGCCTCAGAAAACGCATTGCGATTCCCCTTGGACCATCCAAAAGTGCCCCCAAAGGAAGGCTTTGGGTAGAACTGAACTCCCCAGGGGAGCCTTTACGCAGCCCCACATGCAACTGGACCTTCCGGGTTCGCTGTTTCCGAGCAACCCTAAATATAACACTAGCCAGCTTGGAAGAAGCCTGAAAACTCGGGCAACAGAAAAAGCGTTACAAGCCCCTTTCGCCCATCCAAAAGTGCCCCCAGAGGAAGGCTTTAGTTACAAGTGAACTCCCCAGGGGAGCCTTTATGCAGCCCCACATGCAACTTGACCCTCCTTATTCGCTCTTTCACAGCAAGCCTAAATATTGCCCTAACCGGCATCGAAGATGACTGAAAAATCGGGCCAAAGAAAACGCATTACAAGACCCTTTCACCCATCCAAAAGTGCCTCCAAAGGAAGGCTTTGGGTACAACTGAACTCCCCAGGGGAGCCTTTATGCAGCCCCACATGCAACTGGACCTACCGGGTTCGCTGTTTCCGAGCAACATTAAATATATCCCAAGCCGGCATTGGAGACAACTGAAAACTCGGGCCCCTGAAAATGCGTTGCAACCCCATTCACCCATCTAGAAATGCCCCCAAAGGAAGGCTTTGGGTACAAGTGAACTCCTCAGGGGAGCCTTTATGCAGCCCCACATGCAACTGGACCCTCCGTATTCGCTCTTTCACAGCAACCCTAAATATAGCCCTGGCCCGCATGGCAGACGGCTGAAAACTCGGGCCCCAGAAAACGCCTTAGAAGACCCTTTCACCCATCCAAAAGTGCCCCCAAAGGAAGGCTTTGGGTACAAGTGAACTCCCCAGGGGAGCCTTTATGCAGCCCCACATGCAACTTGACCCTCCTTATTCGCTCTTTCACAGCAAGCCTAAATATAGCCCTAACCGGCATCGAAGATGACTGAAAAATCGAGCCAAAGAAAACGCCTTACAAGACCCTTTCACCCATCCAAAAGTGCCCCCAAAGGAAGGCTTTGGGTACAACTGAACTCCCCAGGGGAGCCAATACGCAGCCCCACATGCAACTGGAACCTCCCCGTTCACTCTTTCACCGCAAGCCTAAATATAGCCCTCGGCGCAATGGGAGAAGACTGAAAAAGCGGGCCTCAGAAAACGCATTGCGATTCCCCTTGGACCATCCAAAAGTGCCCCCAAAGGAAGGCTTTGGGTACAACTGAACTCCCCAGGGGAGCCTTTACGCAGCCCCACATGCAACTGGACCCTCCGGGTTCGCTGTTTCCGAGCAACCCAAATATAACACTAGCCAGCTTGGAAGAAGCCTGAAAACTCGGGCAACAGAAAAAGCGTTACAAGCCCATTTCGCCCATCCAAAAGTGCCCCCAGGGGAAGGCTTTAGTTACAAGTGAACTCCCCAGGGGAGCCTTTATGCAGCCCCACATGCAACTTGACCCTCCTTATTCGCTCTTTCACAGCAAGCCTAAATATAGCCCTAACCGGCATCGAAGATGACTGAAAAATCGGGCCAAAGAAAACGCCTTACAAGACCCTTTCACCCATCAAGGAATGCCCCCAAAGGAAGGCTTTGGGTACAACTGAACTCCCCAGGGGAGCCTTTATGCAGCCCCACATGCAACTGGACCTTCCGGGTTAGCTGTTTCCGAGCAACATTAAATATATCCCAAGCCGGCATTGGAGACAACTGAAAACTCGGGCCCCTGAAAATGCGTTGCAACCAAATTCACCCATCTAGAAATGCCCCCAAAGGAAGGCTTTGGGTACAAGTGAACTCCCCAGGGGAGCCTTTACGCAGCCCCACATGCAACTGGACCTTCCGTGTTCGCTGTTTCCGAGCAAACCTAAATATAACATTAGCCAGCTTGGAAGAAGCCTGAAAACTCGGGCAACAGAAAAAGCGTTACAAGCCCCTTTCGCCCATCCAAAAGTGCCCCCAAAGGAAGGCTTTGGGTACAACTGAACTCCCCAGGGGAGCCTTTATGCAGCCCCACATGCAACTGGACCTACCGGGTTCGCTGTTTCCGAGCAACATTAAATATAGCCCAAGCCGGCATTGGAGACAACTGAAAACTCGGGCCCCTGAAAATGCCTTGCAACCCCATTCACCCATCTAGAAATGCCCCCAAAGGAAGGCTTTGGGTACAACTGAACTCCCCAGGGGAGCCTTTACGCAGCCCCACATGCAACTGGACCCTCCGGGTTCGCTGTTTCCGAGCAACCCTAAATATAACACTAGCCAGCTTGGAAGAAGCCTGAAAACTCGGGCAACAGAAAAAGCGTTACAAGCCCTTTTCGCCCATCCAAAAGTGCCCCCAGAGGAAGGCTTTAGTTACAAGTGAACTCCCCAGGGGAGCCTTTATGCAGCCCCACATGCAACTTGACCCTCCTTATTCGCTCTTTCACAGCAAGCCTAAATATAGCCCTAACCGGCATCGAAGATGACTGAAAAATCGGGCCAAAGAAAACGCCTTACAAGACCCTTTCACCCATCCAAAAGTGCCCCCAAAGGAAGGCTTTGGGTACAACTGAACTCCCCAGGGGAGCCTTTATGCAGCCCCACATGCAACTGGACCCTCTGGGTTCGCTGTTTCCGAGCAACATTAAATATAGCCCAAGCCGGCATTGGAGACAACTGAAAACTCGGGCCCCTGAAAATGCGTTGCAACCCCATTCACCCATCTAGAAATGCCCCCAAAGGAAGGCTTTGGGTACAAGTGAACTCCCCAGGGGAGCCTTTATGCAGCCCCACATGCAACTGGACCCTCCGTATTCGCTCTTTCACAGCAAGCCTAAATATAGCCCTGGCCCGCATGGCAGACGGCTGAAAATTCGGTCCCCACAAAACGCCTTACAAGACCCTTTCACCCATCCAAAAGTGCCCCCAAAGGAAGGCTTTGGGTACAACTGAACTCCCCAGGGGAGCCTTTACGCAGCCCCACATGCAACTGGACCCTCTGGGTTCGCTGTTTCCGAGCAGCACTAAATATAGCTCTAGCCGGCATGGGAGACGACTGAAAACTGGGGCCACAGAAAACGCGTTACAAGCCCCTTTCGCCCATCCAAAAGTGCCCCCAGAGGAAGGCTTTAGTTACAAGTGAACTCCCCAGGGGAGCCTTTATGCAGCCCCACATGCAACTTGACCCTCCTTATTCGCTCTTTCACAGCCAGCCTAAATATTGCCCTAACCGGCATCGAAGATGACTGAAAATTCGGGCCAAAGAAAACGCCTTACAAGACCCTTTCACCCATCCAAAAGTGCCCCCAAAGGAAGGCTTTGGGTACAAGTGAACTCCCCAGGGGAGCCTTTACGCAGCCCCACATGCAACTGGACCTTCCGTGTTCGCTGTTTCCGAGCAACCCTAAATATAACATTAGCCAGCTTGGAAGAAGCCTGAAAACTCGGGCAACAGAAAAAGCGTTACAAGCCCCTTTCGCCCATCCAAAAGTGCCCCCAAAGGAAGGCTTTGGGTACAACTGAACTCCCCAGGGGAGCCTTTATGCAGCCCCACATGCAACTGGACCCTCTGGGTTCGCTGTTTCCGAGCAACATTAAATATAGCCCAAGCCGGCATTGGAGACAACTGAAAACTCGGGCCCCTGAAAATGCGTTGCAACCACATTCACCCATCTAGAAATGCCCCCAAAGGAAGGCTTTGGGTACAAGTGAACTCCCCAGGGGAGCCTTTATGCAGCCCCACATGCAACTGGACCCTCCGTATTCGCTCTTTCACAGCAACCCTAAATATAGCCCTGGCCCGCATGGCAGACGGCTGAAAACTCGGGCCCCAGAAAACGCCTTACAAGACCCTTTCACCCATCCAAAAGTGCCCCCAAAGGAAGGCTTTGGGTACAACTGAACTCCCCAGGGGAGCCTTTATGCAGCCCCACATGCAACTGGACCTTCCGGGTTCGCTGTTTCCGAGCAACATTAAATATATCCCAAGCCGGCATTGGAGATAACTGAAAACTCGGGCCCCTGAAAATGCCTTGCAACCCCATTCACCCATCTAGAAATGCCTCCAAAGGAAGGCTTTGGGTACAAGTGAACTCCCCAGGGGAGCCTTTACGCAGCCCCACATGCAACTGGACCCTCTGGGTTCGCTCTTTCACAGCAAGCCTAAATATAGCCCTGGCCCGCATGGCAGACGGCTGAAAACTCGGGCCCCAGAAAACGCCTTAGAAGACCCTTTCACCCATCCAAAAGTGCCCCCAAAGGAAGGCTTTGGGTACAACTGAACTCCCCAGGGGAGCCTTTACGCAGCCCCACATGCAACTGGACCCTCCGGGTTCGCTGTTTCCGAGCAACCCTAAATATAACACTAGCCAGCTTGGAAGAAGCCTGAAAACTCGGGCAACAGAAAAAGCGTTACAAGCCCTTTTCGCCCATCCAAAAGTGCCCCCAGAGGAAGGCTTTAGTTACAAGTGAACTCCCCAGGGGAGCCTTTATGCAGCCCCACATGCAACTTGACCCTCCTTATTCGCTCTTTCACAGCCAGCCTAAATATTGCCCTAACCGGCATCGAAGATGACTGAAAAATCGGGCCAAAGAAAACGCCTTACAAGACCCTTTCACCCATCCAAAAGTGCCCCCAAAGGAAGGCTTTGGGTACAACTGAACTCCCCAGGAGAGCCTTTATGCAGCCCCACATGCAACTGGACCTACCGGGTTCGCTGTTTCCGAGCAACATTAAATATAACCCAAGCCGGCATTGGAGACAACTGAAAACTCGGGCCCCTGAAAATGCGTTGCAACCCCATTCACCCATTTAGAAATGCCCCCAAAGGAAGGCTTTGGGTACAAGTGAACTCCCCAGGGGAGCCTTTACGCAGCCCCACATGCAACTGGACCTTCCGGGTTCGCTGTTTCCGAGCAACCCTAAATATAACACTAGCCAGCTTGGAAGAAGCCTGAAAACTCGGGCAACAGAAAAAGCGTTACAAGCCCCTTTCGCCCATCCAAAAGTGCCCCCAGAGGAAGGCTTTAGTTACAAGTGAACTCCCCAGGGGAGCCTTTATGCAGCCCCACATGCAACTTGACCCTCCTTATTCGCTCTTTCACAGCAAGCCTAAATATAGCCCTAACCGGCATCGAAGAAGACTGAAAACTCGGGCCAAAGAAAACACCTTACAAGACCCTTTCACCCATCCAAAAGTGCCCCCAAAGGAAGGCTTTGGGTACAAGTGAACTCCCCAGGGGAGCCTTTACGCAGCCCCACATGCAACTGGACCTTCCGGGTTTGCTGTTTCCGAGCAACCTTTAAATATAACACTAGCCAGCTTGGAAGAAGCCTGAAAACTCGGGCAACAGAAAAAGCGTTTCAAGCCCAATTCGCCCATCCAAAAGTGCTCCCAAAGGAAGGCTTTGGGTACAACTGAACTCCCCAGGGGAGCCTTTACGCAGCCCCACATGCAACTGGACCCTCCGTATTCGCTCTTTCACAGCAAGCCTAAATATAGCCCTAACCGGCATCGAAGATGACTGAAAACTCGGGCCCCAGAAAACACCTTACAAGACCCTTTCACCCATCCAAAAGTGCCCCCAAAGGAAGGCTTTGGGTACAACTGAACTCCCCAGGGGAGCCTTTATGCAGCCCCACATGCAACTGGACCTTCCGGGTTCGCTGTTTCCGAGCAACCCTAAATATAACACTAGCCAGCTTGGAAGAAGCCTGAAAACTCGGGCAACAGAAAAAGCGTTACAAGCCCCTTTCGCCCATCCAAAAGTGCCCCCAGAGGAAGGCTTTAGTTACAAGTGAACTCCCCAGGGGAGCCTTTATGCAGCCCCACATGCAACTTGACCCTCCTTATTCGCTCTTTCACAGCAAGCCTAAATATAGCCCTAACCGGCATCGAAGATGACTGAAAAATCGGGCCAAAGAAAACGCATTACAAGACCCTTTCACCCATCCAAAAGTGCCCCCAAAGGAAGGCTTTGGGTACAACTGAACTCCCCAGGGGAGCCTTTACGCAGCCCCACATGCAACTGGACCTTCCGGGTTCGCTGTTTCCGAGCAACCCTAAATATAGCCCAAGCGGGCTTTGGAGACAACTGAAAACTCGGGCCCCTGAAAATGCGTTGCAACCCCATTCACCCATCTAGAAATGCCCCCAAAGGAAGGCTTTGGGTACAACTGAACTCCCCAGGGGAGCCTTTACGCAGCCCCACATGCAACTGGACCTTCCGGGTTCACTGTTTCCGAGCAACCCTAAATATAACACTAGCCAGCTTGGAAGAAGCCTGAAAACTCGTGCAACAGAAAAAGCGTTACAAGCCCTTTTCGCCCATCCAAAAGTGCCCCCAGAGGAAGGCTTTAGTGACAAGTGAACTCCCCAGGGGAGCCTTTATGCAGCCCCACATGCAACTTGACCCTCCTTATTCGCTCTTTCACAGCAAGCCTAAATATAGCCCTAACCGGCATCGAAGATGACTGAAAAATCGGGCCAAAGAAAACGCATTACAAGACCCTTTCACCCATCCAAAAGTGCCCAAAAGGAAGGCTTTGGGTACAACTGAACTCCCCAGGGGAGCCTTTATGCAGCCCCACATGCAACTGGACCCTCTGGGTTCGCTGTTTCCGAGCAAAACTAAGTATAGCCCTAGCCGGCATGGGAGACAACTGAAAACTCGGGCCCCTGAAAATGCGTTGCAACCCCATTCACCCATCTAGAAATGCCCCCAAAGGAAGGCTTTGGGTACAACTGAACTCCCCAGGGGAGTCGTTATGCAGCCCCACATGCAACTGGACCCTCCCCGTTCACTCTTTCACCGTAAGCCTAAATATAGCCCTCGGCGCAATGGGAGAAGACTGAAAATGCGGGCCTCAGAAAACGCATTGCGATTCCCCTTGGACCATCCAAAAGTGCCCCCAAAGGAAGGCTTTGGGTACAAGTGAACTCCCCAGGGGAGCTTTTATGCAGCCCCACATGCAACTGGACCTTCCGGGTTCGCTGTTTCCGAGCAGCACTAAATATAGCCCTAGCCGGCATGGGAGACGACTGAAAACTGGGGCCCGAGAAAAGGCGTTACAAGCCCCTTTCGCCCATCCAAAAGTGCCCCCAGAGGAAGGCTTTAGTTACAAGTGAACTCCCCAGGGGAGCCTTTATGCAGCCCCACATGCAACTTGACCCTCCTTATTCACTCTTTCACAGCAAGCCTAAATATAGCCCTAACCGGCATCGAAGATGACTGAAAAATCGGGCCAAAGAAAACGCCTTACAAGACCCTTTCACCCATCCAAAAGTGCCCCCAAATGAAGGCTTTGGGTACAAGTGAACTCCCCAGGGGAGCCTTTACGCAGCCCCACATGCAACCAGACCTTCCGGGTTCGCTGTTTTAGAGCAACATTAAATATAGCCCAAGCGGGCATTGGAGACAACTGAAAACTCGGGCCCCTGAAAATGCATTGCAACCCCATTCACCCATCTAGAAATGCCCCCAAAGGAAGGCTTTGGGTACAACTGAACTCCCCAGGGGAGCCTTTACGCAGCCCCACATGCAACTGGACCTTCCGGGTTCGCTGTTTCCGAGCAACCCTAAATATAACACTAGCCAGCTTGGAAGAAGCCTGAAAACTCGGGCAACAGAAAAAGCGTTACAAGCCCCTTTCGCCCATCCAAAAGTGCCCCCAGAGGAAGGCTTTAGTGACAAGTGAACTCCCCAGGGGAGCCTTTATGCAGCCCCACATGCAACTTGACCCTCCTTATTCGCTCTTTCACAGCAAGCCTAAATATAGCCCTAACCGGCATCGAAGATGACTGAAAAATCGGGCCAAAGAAAACGCATTACAAGACCCTTTCACCCATCCAAAAGTGCCCAAAAGGAAGGCTTTGGGTACAACTGAACTCCCCAGGGGAGCCTTTACGCAGCCCCACATGCAACTGGACCCTCTGGGTTCGCTGTTTCCGAGCAACACTAAGTATAGCCCTAGCCGGCATGGGAGACAACTGAAAACTCGGGCCCCTGAAAATGCGTTGCAACCCCATTCACCCATCTAGAAATGCCCCCAAAGGAAGGCTTTGGGTACAACTGAACTCCCCAGCGGAGTCTTTATGCAGCCCCACATGCAACTGGACCCTCCCCGTTCACTCTTTCACCGTAAGCCTAAATATAGCCCTCGGCGCAATGGGAGAAGACTGAAAATGCGGGCCTCAGAAAACGCATTGCGATTCCCCTTGGACCATCCAAAAGTGCCCCCAAAGGAAGGCTTTGGGTACAAGTGAACTCCCCAGGGGAGCTTTTATGCAGCCCCACATGCAACTGGACCTTCCGGGTTCGCTGTTTCCGAGCAGCACTAAATATAGCCCTAGCCGGCATGGGAGACGACTGAAAACTGGGGCCCGAGAAAAAGCGTTACAAGCCCCTTTCGCCCATCCAAAAGTGCCCCCAGAGGAAGGCTTTAGTTACAAGTGAACTCCCCAGGGGAGCCTTTATGCAGCCCCACATGCAACTTGACCCTCCTTATTCACTCTTTCACAGCAAGCCTAAATATAGCCCTAACCGGCATCGAAGATGACTGAAAAATCGGGCCAAAGAAAACGCCTTACAAGACCCTTTCACCCATCCAAAAGTGCCCCCAAAGGAAGGCTTTGGGTACAACTGAACTCCCCAGGGGAGCTTTTATGCAGCCCCACATGCAACTGGACCTTCCGGGTTCGCTGTTTCCGAGCAGCACTAAATATAGCCCTAGCCGGCATGGGAGACGACTGAAAACTGGGGCCCGAGAAAAAGCGTTACAAGCCCCTTTCGCCCATCCAAAAGTGCCCCCAGAGGAAGGCTTTAGTTACAAGTGAACTCCCCAGGGGAGCCTTTATGCAGCCCCACATGCAACTTGACCCTCCTTATTCACTCTTTCACAGCAATCCTAAGTATAGCCCTAACCGGCATCGAAGATGACTGAAAAATCGGGCCAAAGAAAACGCCTTACAAGACCCTTTCACCCATCCAAAAGTGCCCCCAAAGGAAGGCTTTGGGTACAAGTGAACTCCCCAGGGGAGCCTTTACGCAGCCCCACATGCAACCGGACCTTCCGGGTTCGCTGTTTTCGAGCAACATTAAATATAGCCCAAGCGGGCATTGGAGACAACTGAAAACTCGGGCCCCTGAAAATGCATTGCAACCCCATTCACCCATCTAGAAATGCCCCCAAAGGAAGGCTTTGGGTACAACTGAACTCCCCAGGGGAGCCTTTACGCAGCCCCACATGCAACTGGACCTTCCGGGTTCGCTGTTTCCGAGCAACCCTAAATATAACACTAGCCAGCTTGGAAGAAGCCTGAAAACTCGGGCAACAGAAAAAGCGTTACAAGCCCCTTTCGCCCATCCAAAAGTGCCCCCAGAGGAAGGCTTTAGTTACAAGTGAACTCCCCAGGGGAGCCTTTATGCAGCCCCACATGCAACTTGACCCTCCTTATTCGCTCTTTCACAGCAAGCCTAAATATAGCCCTAACTGGCATCGAAGATGACTGAAAAATCGGGCCAAAGAAAACGCCTTACAAGACCCTTTCACCCATCCAAAAGTGCCCCCAAAGGAAGGCTTTGGGTACAAGTGAACTCCCCAGGGGAGCCTTTACGCAGCCCCACATGCAACTGGACCTTCCGTGTTCGCTGTTTCCGAGCAACCCTAAATATAGCCCAAGCTGGCATTGGAGACAACTGAAAACTCGAGCCCCTGAAAATGCGTTGCAACCCCATTCACGAATCTAGAAATGCCCCCAAAAGAAGGCTTTGGGTACAACTGAACTCCCCAGCGGAGTCTTTATGCAGCCCCACATGCAACTGGACCCTCCCCGTTCACTCTTTCACCGTAAGCCTAAATATAGCCCTCGGCGCAATGGGAGAAGACTGAAAAAGCGGGCCTCAGAAAACGCATTGCGATTCCCCTTGTACCATCCAAAAGTGCCCCCAAAGGAAGGCTTTGGGTACAACTGAACTCCCCAGGGGAGCCTTTACGCAGCCCCACATGCAACTGGACCTTCCGGGTTCGCTGTTTCCGAGCAACATTAAATATAGCCCAAGCGGGCATTGGAGACAACTGAAAACTCGGGCCCCTGAAAATGCGTTGCAACCCCATTCACCCATCTAGAAATGCCCCCAAAGGAAGGCTTTGGGTACAACTGAACTCCCCAGGGGAGCCTTTACGCAGCCCCACATGCAACTGGACCTTCCGGGTTCGCTGTTTCCGAGCAACCCTAAATATAACACTAGCCAGCTTGGAAGAAGCCTGAAAACTCGGGCAACAGAAAAAGCGTTACAAGCCCCATTCGCCCATCCAAAAGTGCCCCCAGAGGAAGGCTTTGGGTACAAGTGAACTCCCCAGGGGAGCCTTTATGCAGCCCCACATGCAACTGGACCCTCCGTATTTGCTCTTTCACAGCAAGCCTAAATATATCCGTAGCCGGCATCGGAGATGACTGAAGAAGCGGGCCTCAGAAAACGCATTGCGACTTTCTTTCGCCCATCCAAAAGTGCCCCCAAAGGAAGGCTTAGGGTACATCTGAACTCCCCAGGGGAGCCTTTATGCAGCCCCACATGCAACTGGACCCTCTGGGTTCGCTCTTTCCGAGCAACACTAAGTATAGCCCTAGCCGGCATGGGAGACAACTGAAAACTCGGGCCCCTGAAAATGCGTTGCAACCCCATTCACCCATCTAGAAATGCCCCCAAAGGAAGGCTTTGGGTAAAACTGAACTCCCCAGTGGAGTCTTTATGCAGCCCCACATGCAACTGGACCCTCCCCGTTCACTCTTTCACCGTAAGCCTAAATATAGCCATCGGCGCAATGGGAGAAGACTGAAAAAGCGGGCCTCAGAAAACGCATTGCGATTCCCCTTGGACCATCCAAAAGTGCCCCCAAAGGAAGGCTTTGGGTACAAGTGAACTCCCCAGGGGAGCTTTAATGCAGCCCCACATGCAACTGGACCCTCCGGGTTCGCTGTTTCCGAGCAGCACTAAATATAGCCCTAGCCGGCATGGGAGACGACTGAAAACTGGGGCCCGAGAAAAGGCGTTACAAGCCCCTTTCGCCCATCCAAAAGTGCCCCCAGAGGAAGGCTTTAGTTACAAGTGAACTCCCCAGGGGAGCCTTTATGCAGCCCCACATGCAACTTGACCCTCCTTATTCGCTCTTTCACAGCAAGCCTAAATATAGCTCTAACCGGCATCGAAGATGACTGAAAAATCGGGCCTCAGAAAACGCCTTACAAGACCCTTTCACCCATCCAAAAGTGCCCCCAAAGGAAGGCTTTGGGTACAAGTGAACTCCCCAGGGGAGCCTTTATGCAGCCCCACATGCAACTGGACCTTCCGGGTTCGCTGTTTCCGAGCAACATTAAATATAGCCCAAGCGGGCATTGGAGACAACTGAAAACTCGGGCCCCTGAAAATGCGTTGCAACCCCATTCACCCATCTAGAAATGCCCCCAAAGGAAGGCTTTGGGTACAACTGAACTCCCCAGGGGAGCCTTTACGCAGCCCCACATGCAACTGGACCTTCCGGGTTCGCTGTTTCCGAGCAACCCTAAATATAACACTAGCCAGCTTGGAAGAAGCCTGAAAACTCGGGCAACAGAAAAAGCGTTACAAGCCCCTTTCGCCCATCCAAAAGTGCCCCCAGAGGGAGGCTTTAGTTACAAGTGAACTCCCCAGGGGAGCCTTTATGCAGCCCCACATGCAACTTGACCCTCCTTATTCGCTCTTTCACAGCAAGCCTAAATATAGCCCTAACTGGCATCGAAGATGACTGAAAAATCGGGCCAAAGAAAACGCCTTACAAGACCCTTTCACCCATCCAAAAGTGCCCCCAAAGGAAGGCTTTGGGTACAACTGAACTCCCCAGGGGAGCCTTTACGCAGCCCCACATGCAACTGGACCTTCCGGGTTCGCTGTTTCCGAGCAACCCTAAATATAGCCCAAGCTGGCATTGGAGACAACTGAAAACTCGAGCCCCTGAAAATGCGTTGCAACCCCATTCACGAATCTAGAAATGCCCCCAAAGGAAGGCTTTGGGTACAACTGAACTCCCCAGCAGAGTCTTTATGCAGCCCCACATGCAACTGGACCCTCCCCGTTCACTCTTTCACCGTAAGCCTAAATATAGCCCTCGGCGCAATGGGAGAAGACTGAAAAAGCGGGCCTCAGAAAACGCATTGCGATTCCCCTTGTACCATCCAAAAGTGCCCCCAAAGGAAGGCTTTGGGTACAACTGAACTCCCCAGGGGAGCCTTTACGCAGCCCCACATGCAACTGGACCTTCCGGGTTCGCTGTTTCCGAGCAACATTAAATATAGCCCAAGCGGGCATTGGAGACAACTGAAAACTCGGGCCCCTGAAAATGCGTTGCAACCCCTTTCACCCATCTAGAAATGCCCCCAAAGGAAGGCTTTGGGTACAACTGAACTCCCCAGGGGAGCCTTTACGCAGCCCCACATGCAACTGGACCTTCCGGGTTCGCTGTTTCCGAGCAACCCTAAATATAACACTAGCCAGCTTGGAAGAAGCCTGAAAACTCGGGCAACAGAAAAAGCGTTACAAGCCCCATTCGCCCATCCAAAAGTGCCCCCAGAGGAAGGCTTTGGGTACAAGTGAACTCCCCAGGGGAGCCTTTATGCAGCCCCACATGCAACTGGACCCTCCGTATTTGCTCTTTCACAGCAAGCCTAAATATATCCGTAGCCGGCATCGGAGATGACTGAAGAAGCGGGCCTCAGAAAACGCATTGCGACTTTCTTTCGCCCATCCAAAAGTGCCCCCAAAGGAAGGCTTTGGGTACATCTGAACTCCCCAGGGGAGCCTTTATGCAGCCCCACATGCAACTGGACCCACTGGGTTCGCTGTTTTCGAGCAACACTAAGTATAGCCCTAGCCGGCATGGGAGACAACTGAAAACTCGGGCCCCTGAAAATGCGTTGCAACCCCATTCACCCATCTAGAAATGCCCCCAAAGGAAGGCTTTGGGTAAAACTGAACTCCCCAGTGGAGTCTTTATGCAGCCCCACATGCAACTGGACCCTCCCCGTTCACTCTTTCACCGTAAGCCTAAATATAGCCCTCGGCGCAATGGGAGAAGACTGAAAAAGCGGGCCTCAGAAAACGCATTGCGATTCCCCTTGGACCATCCAAAAGTGCCCCCAAAGAAAGGCTTTGGGTACAACTGAACTCCCCAGGGGAGCTTTAATGCAGCCCCACATGCAACTGGACCCTCCGGGTTCGCTGTTTCCGAGCAGCACTAAATATAGCCCTAGCCGGCATGGGAGACGACTGAAAACTGGGGCCCGAGAAAAGGCGTTACAAGCCCCTTTCGCCCATCCAAAAGTGCCCCCAGAGGAAGGCTTTAGTTACAAGTGAACTCCCCAGGGGAGCCTTTATGCAGCCCCACATGCAACTTGACCCTCCTTATTCGCTCTTTCACAGCAAGCCTAAATATAGCCCTAACCGGCATCGAAGATGACTGAAAAATCGGGCCAAAGAAAACGCCTTACAAGACCCTTTCACCCATCCAAAAGTGCCCCCAAAGGAAGGCTTTGGGTAGAAGTGAACTCCCCAGGGGAGCCTTTATGCAGCCCCACATGCAACTGGACCTTCCGGGTTCGCTGTTTCCGAGCAACATTAAATATAGCCCAAGCGGGCATTGGAGACAACTGAAAACTCGGGCCCCTGAAAATGCGTTGCAACCCCATTCACCCATCTAGAAATGCCCCCAAAGGAAGGCTTTGGGTACAAGTGAACTCCCCAGGGGAGCCTTTACGCAGCCCCACATGCAACTGGACCTTCCGGGTTCGCTGTTTCCGAGCAACCCTAAATATAACACTAGCCAGCTTGGAAGAAGCCTGAAAACTCGGGCAACAGAAAAAGCGTTACAAGCCCCTTTCGCCCATCCAAAAGTGCCCCCAGAGGGAGGCTTTAGTTACAAGTGAACTCCCCAGGGGAGCCTTTATGCAGCCCCACATGCAACTTGACCCTCCTTATTCACTCTTTCACAGCAAGCCTAAATATAGCCCTAACCGGCATCGAAGATGACTGAAAAATCGGGCCAAAGAAAACGCCTTACAAGACCCTTTCACCCATCCAAAAGTGCCCCCAAAGGAAGGCTTTGGGTACAACTGAACTCCCCAGGGGAGCCATTACGCAGCCCCACATGCAACTGGACCTTCCGGGTTCGCTGTTTCCGAGCAACCCTAAATATAACACTAGCCAGCTTGGAAGAAGCCTGAAAACTCGGGCAACAGAAAAAGCGTTACAAGCCCCTTTCGCCCATCCAAAAGTGCCCCCAGAGGAAGGCTTTAGTTACAAGTGAACTCCCCAGGGGAGCCTTTATGCAGCCCCACATGCAACTTGACCCTCCTTATTCGCTCTTTCACAGCAAGCCTAAATATAGCCCTAACTGGCATCGAAGATGACTGAAAAATCGGGCCAAAGAAAACGCCTTACAAGACCCTTTCACCCATCCAAAAGTGCCCCCAAAGGAAGGCTTTGGGTACAAGTGAACTCCCCAGGGGAGCCTTTACGCAGCCCCACATGCAACTGGACCTTCCGGGTTCGCTGTTTCCGAGCAACCCTAAATATAGCCCAAGCTGGCATTGGAGACAACTGAAAACTCGAGCCCCTGAAAATGCGTTGCAACCCCATTCACGAATCTAGAAATGCCCCCAAAGGAAGGCTTTGGGTAAAACTGAACTCCCCAGTGGAGTCTTTATGCAGCCCCACATGCAACTGGACCCTCCCCGTTCACTCTTTCACCGTAAGCCTAAATATAGCCCTCGGCGCAATGGGAGAAGACTGAAAAAGCGGGCCTCAGAAAACGCATTGCGATTCCCCTTGTACCATCCAAAAGTGCCCCCAAAGGAAGGCTTTGGGTACAACTGAACTCCCCAGGGGAGCCTTTACGCAGCCCCACATGCAACTGGACCTTCCGGGTTCGCTGTTTCCGAGCAACCCTAAATATAACACTAGCCAGCTTGGAAGAAGCCTGAAAACTCGGGCAACAGAAAAAGCGTTACAAGCCCCATTCGCCCATCCAAAAGTGCCCCCAGAGGAAGGCTTTGGGTACAAGTGAACTCCCCAGGGGAGCCTTTATGCAGCCCCACATGCAACTGGACCCTCCGTATTTGCTCTTTCACAGCAAGCCTAAATATATCCGTAGCCGGCATCGGAGATGACTGAAGAAGCGGGCCTCAGAAAACGCATTGCGACTTTCTTTCGCCCATCCAAAAGTGCCCCCAAAGGAAGGCTTTGGGTACATCTGAACTCCCCAGGGGAGCCTTTATGCAGCCCCACATGCAACTGGACCCTCTGGGTTCGCTCTTTCCGAGCAACACTAAGTATAGCCCTAGCCGGCATGGGAGACAACTGAAAACTCGGGCCCCTGAAAATGCGTTGCAACCCCATTCACCCATCTAGAAATGCCCCCAAAGGAAGGCTTTGGGTAAAACTGAACTCCCCAGTGGAGTCTTTATGCAGCCCCACATGCAACTGGACCCTCCCCGTTCACTCTTTCACCGTAAGCCTAAATATAGCCCTCGGCGCAATGGGAGAAGACTGAAAAAGCGGGCCTCAGAAAACGCATTGCGATTCCCCTTGGACCATCCAAAAGTGCCCCCAAAGAAAGGCTTTGGGTACAACTGAACTCCCCAGGGGAGCTTTAATGCAGCCCCACATGCAACTGGACCCTCCGGGTTCGCTGTTTCCGAGCAGCACTAAATATAGCCCTAGCCGGCATGGGAGACGACTGAAAACTGGGGCCCGAGAAAAGGCGTTACAAGCCCCTTTCGCCCATCCAAAAGTGCCCCCAGAGGAAGGCTTTAGTTACAAGTGAACTCCCCAGGGGAGCCTTTATGCAGCCCCACATGCAACTTGACCCTCCTTATTCGCTCTTTCACAGCAAGCCTAAATATAGCCCTAACCGGCATCGAAGATGACTGAAAAATCGGGCCAAAGAAAACGCCTTACAAGACCCTTTCACCCATCCAAAAGTGCCCCCAAAGGAAGGCTTTGGGTAGAAGTGAACTCCCCAGGGGAGCCTTTATGCAGCCCCACATGCAACTGGACCTTCCGGGTTCGCTGTTTCCGAGCAACATTAAATATAGCCCAAGCGGGCATTGGAGACAACTGAAAACTCGGGCCCCTGAAAATGCGTTGCAACCCCATTCACCCATCTAGAAATGCCCCCAAAGGAAGGCTTTGGGTACAAGTGAACTCCCCAGGGGAGCCTTTACGCAGCCCCACATGCAACTGGACCTTCCGGGTTCGCTGTTTCCGAGCAACCCTAAATATAACACTAGCCAGCTTGGAAGAAGCCTGAAAACTCGGGCAACAGAAAAAGCGTTACAAGCCCCTTTCGCCCATCCAAAAGTGCCCCCAGAGGGAGGCTTTAGTTACAAGTGAACTCCCCAGGGGAGCCTTTATGCAGCCCCACATGCAACTTGACCCTCCTTATTCACTCTTTCACAGCAAGCCTAAATATAGCCCTAACCGGCATCGAAGATGACTGAAAAATCGGGCCAAAGAAAACGCCTTACAAGACCCTTTCACCCATCCAAAAGTGCCCCCAAAGGAAGGCTTTGGGTACAACTGAACTCCCCAGGGGAGCCATTACGCAGCCCCACATGCAACTGGACCTTCCGGGTTCGCTGTTTCCGAGCAACCCTAAATATAACACTAGCCAGCTTGGAAGAAGCCTGAAAACTCGGGCAACAGAAAAAGCGTTACAAGCCCCTTTCGCCCATCCAAAAGTGCCCCCAGAGGAAGGCTTTAGTTACAAGTGAACTCCCCAGGGGAGCCTTTATGCAGCCCCACATGCAACTTGACCCTCCTTATTCGCTCTTTCACAGCAAGCCTAAATATAGCCCTAACTGGCATCGAAGATGACTGAAAAATCGGGCCAAAGAAAACGCCTTACAAGACCCTTTCACCCATCCAAAAGTGCCCCCAAAGGAAGGCTTTGGGTACAAGTGAACTCCCCAGGGGAGCCTTTACGCAGCCCCACATGCAACTGGACCTTCCGGGTTCGCTGTTTCCGAGCAACCCTAAATATAGCCCAAGCTGGCATTGGAGACAACTGAAAACTCGAGCCCCTGAAAATGCGTTGCAACCCCATTCACGAATCTAGAAATGCCCCCAAAGGAAGGCTTTGGGTAAAACTGAACTCCCCAGTGGAGTCTTTATGCAGCCCCACATGCAACTGGACCCTCCCCGTTCACTCTTTCACCGTAAGCCTAAATATAGCCCTCGGCGCAATGGGAGAAGACTGAAAAAGCGGGCCTCAGAAAACGCATTGCGATTCCCCTTGTACCATCCAAAAGTGCCCCCAAAGGAAGGCTTTGGGTACAACTGAACTCCCCAGGGGAGCCTTTACGCAGCCCCACATGCAACTGGACCTTCCGGGTTCGCTGTTTCCGAGCAACCCTAAATATAACACTAGCCAGCTTGGAAGAAGCCTGAAAACTCGGGCAACAGAAAAAGCGTTACAAGCCCCATTCGCCCATCCAAAAGTGCCCCCAGAGGAAGGCTTTGGGTACAAGTGAACTCCCCAGGGGAGCCTTTATGCAGCCCCACATGCAACTGGACCCTCCGTATTTGCTCTTTCACAGCAAGCCTAAATATATCCGTAGCCGGCATCGGAGATGACTGAAGAAGCGGGCCTCAGAAAACGCATTGCGACTTTCTTTCGCCCATCCAAAAGTGCCCCCAAAGGAAGGCTTTGGGTACATCTGAACTCCCCAGGGGAGCCTTTATGCAGCCCCACATGCAACTGGACCCTCTGGGTTCGCTCTTTCCGAGCAACACTAAGTATAGCCCTAGCCGGCATGGGAGACAACTGAAAACTCGGGCCCCTGAAAATGCGTTGCAACCCCATTCACCCATCTAGAAATGCCCCCAAAGGAAGGCTTTGGGTAAAACTGAACACCCCAGTGGAGTCTTTATGCAGCCCCACATGCAACTGGACCCTCCCCGTTCACTCTTTCACCGTAAGCCTAAATATAGCCCTCGGCGCAATGGGAGAAGACTGAAAAAGCGGGCCTCAGAAAACGCATTGCGATTCCCCTTGGACCATCCAAAAGTGCCCCCAAAGGAAGGCTTTGGGTACAACTGAACTCCCCAGGGGAGCCTTTACGCAGCCCCACATGCAACTGGACCCTCCGGGTTCGCTGTTTCCGAGCAGCACTAAATATAGCCCTAGCCGGCATGGGAGACGACTGAAAACTGGGGCCCGAGAAAAGGCGTTACAAGCCCCTTTCGCCCATCCAAAAGTGCCCCCAGAGGAAGGCTTTAGTTACAAGTGAACTCCCCAGGGGAGCCTTTATGCAGCCCCACATGCAACTTGACCCTCCTTATTCGCTCTTTCACAGCAAGCCTAAATATAGCCCTAACCGGCATCGAAGATGACTGAAAAATCGGGCCAAAGAAAACGCCTTACAAGACCCTTTCACCCATCCAAAAGTGCCCCCAAAGGAAGGCTTTGGGTAGAAGTGAACTCCCCAGGGGAGCCTTTATGCAGCCCCACATGCAACTGGACCTTCCGGGTTCGCTGTTTCCGAGCAACATTAAATATAGCCCAAGCGGGCATTGGAGACAACTGAAAACTCGGGCCCCTGAAAATGCGTTGCAACCCCATTCACCCATCTAGAAATGCCCCCAAAGGAAGGCTTTGGGTACAAGTGAACTCCCCAGGGGAGCCTTTACGCAGCCCCACATGCAACTGGACCTTCCGGGTTCGCTGTTTCCGAGCAACCCTAAATATAACACTAGCCAGCTTGGAAGAAGCCTGAAAACTCGGGCAACAGAAAAAGCGTTACAAGCCCCTTTCGCCCATCCAAAAGTGCCCCCAGAGGGAGGCTTTAGTTACAAGTGAACTCCCCAGGGGAGCCTTTATGCAGCCCCACATGCAACTTGACCCTCCTTATTCGCTCTTTCACAGCAAGCCTAAATATAGCCCTAACCGGCATCGAAGATGACTGAAAAATCGGGCCAAAGAAAACGCCTTACAAGACCCTTTCACCCATCCAAAAGTGCCCCCAAAGGAAGGTTTTGGGTACAACTGAACTCCCCAGGGGAGCCATTACGCAGCCCCACATGCAACTGGACCTTCCGGGTTCGCTGTTTCCGAGCAACCCTAAATATAACACTAGCCAGCTTGGAAGAAGCCTGAAAACTCGGGCAACAGAAAAAGCGTTACAAGCCCTTTTCGCCCATCCAAAAGTGCCCCCAGAGGAAGGCTTTAGTTACAAGTGAACTCCCCAGGGGAGCCTTTATACAGCCCCACATGCAACTTGACCCTCCTTATTCGCTCTTTCACAGCAAGCCTAAATATAGCCCTAACCGGCATCGAAGATGACTGAAAAATCGGGCCAAAGAAAACGCCTTACAAGACCCTTTCACCCACCCAAAAGTGCCCCCAAAGGAAGGCTTTGGGTACAACTGAACTCCCCAGGGGAGCCTTTACGCAGCCCCACATGCAACTGGACCTTCCGGGTTTGCTGTTTCCGAGCAACCTTTAAATATAACACTAGCCAGCTTGGAAGAAGCCTGAAAACTCGGGCAACAGAAAAAGCGTTTCAAGCCCAATTCGCCCATCCAAAAGTGCCCCCAAAGGAAGGCTTTGGGTACAAGTGAACTCCCCAGGGGAGCCTTTACGCAGCCCCACATGCAACTGGACCTTCCGGGTTCGCTGTTTCCGAGCAACATTTAATATAGCCCAAGCGGGCATTGGAGACAACTGAAAACTCGGGCCCCTGAAAATGCGTTGCAACCCCATTCACCCATCTAGAAATGCCCCCAAAGGAAGGCTTTGGGTACAAGTGAACTCCCCAGGGGAGCCTTTACGCAGCCCCACATGCAACTGGACCTTCCGGGTTCACTGTTTCCGAGCAACCCTAAATATAACACTAGCCAGCTTGGAAGAAGCCTGAAAACTCGGGCAAGAGAAAAAGCGTTACAAGCCCCTTTTGCCCATCCAAAAGTGCCCCCAGAGGAAGGCTTTAGTTACAAGTGAACTCCCCAGGGGAGCCTTTATGCAGCCCCACATGCAACTTGACCCTCCTTATTCGCTCTTTCACAGCAAGCCTAAATATAGCCCTAACCGGCATCGAAGATGACTGAAAAATCGGGCCAAAGAAAACACATTACAAGACCCGTTCACCCATCCAAAAGTGCCCCCAAAGGAAGGCTTTGGGTACAACTGAACTCCCCAGGGGAGCCTTTATGCAGCCCCACATGCAACTGGACCTTCCGGGTTCGCTGTTTCCGAGCAACCCTAAATATAGCCCAAGCCGGCATTGGAGACAACTGAAAACTCGGGCCCCTGAAAATGCGTTGCAACCCCATTCACCCATCTAGAAATGCCCCCAAAGGAAGGCTTTGGGTACAAGTGAACTCCCCAGGGGAGCCTTTACGCAGTCCCACATGCAACTGGACCTTCCGGGTTCACTGTTTCCGAGCAACCCTAAATATAACACTAGCCAGCTTCGAAGAAGCCTGAAAACTCGGGCAACAGAAAAAGCGTTACAAGCCCCTTTCGCCCATCCAAAAGTGCCCCCAGAGGAAGGCTTTAGTGACAAGTGAACTCCCCAGGGGAGCCTTTATGCAGCCCCACATGCAACTTGACCCTCCTTATTCGCTCTTTCACAGCAAGCCTAAATATAGCCCTAACCGGCATCGAAGATGACTGAAAAATCGGGCCAAAGAAAACGCCTTACAAGACCCTTTCACCCATCCAAAAGTGCCCCCAAAGGAAGGCTTTGGGTACAAGTGAACTCCCCAGGGGAGCCTTTACGCAGCCCCACATGCAACTGGACCTTCCGGGTTTGCTGTTTCCAAGCAACCTTTAAATATAACACTAGCCAGCTTGGAAGAAGCCTGAAAACTCGGGCAACAGAAAAAGCGTTTCAAGCCCAATTCGCCCATCCAAAAGTGCTCCCAAAGGAAGGCTTTGGGTACAACTGAACTCCCCAGGGGAGCCTTTACGCAGCCCCACATGCAACTGGACCCTCCGTATTCGCTCTTTCACAGCAAGCCTAAATATAGCCCTAACCGGCATCGAAGATGACTGAAAACTCGGGCCCCAGAAAACACCTTACAAGACCCTTTCACCCATCCAAAAGTGCCCCCAAAGGAAGGCTTTGGGTACAACTGAACTCCCCAGGGGAGCCTTTACGCAGCCCCACATGCAACTGGACCTTCCGGGTTCGCTGTTTCCGAGCAACCCTAAATATAACACTAGCCAGCTTGGAAGAAGCCTGAAAACTCAGGCAACAGAAAAAGCGTTACAAGCCCCTTTCGCCCATCCAAAAGTGCCCCCAGAGGAAGGCTTTAGTTACAAGTGAACTCCCCAGGGGAGCCTTTATGCAGCCCCACATGCAACTTGACCCTCCTTATTCGCTCTTTCACAGCAAGCCTAAATATAGCCCTAACCGGCATCGAAGATGACTGAAAAATCGGGCCAAAGAAAACGCCTTACAAGACCCTTTCACCCATCCAAAAGTGCCCCCAAAGGAAGGCTTTGGGTACAAGTGAACTCCCCAGGGGAGCCTTTACGCAGCCCCACATGCAACTGGACCTTCCGGGTTCGCTGTTTCCGAGCAACCCTAAATATAGCCCAAGCCGGCATTGGAGACAACTGAAAACTCGGGCCCCTGAAAATGCGTTGCAACCCCATTCACCCATCTAGAAATGCCCCCAAAGGAAGGCTTTGGGTACAAGTGAACTCCCCAGGGGAGCCTTTACGCAGCCCCACATGCAACTGGACCTTCCGGGTTCACTGTTTCCGAGCAACCCTAAATATAACACTAGCCAGCTTCGAAGAAGCCTGAAAACTCGGGCAACAGAAAAAGCGTTACAAGCCCTTTTCGCCCATCCAAAAGTGCCCCCAGAGGAAGGCTTTAGTGACAAGTGAACTCCCCAGGGGAGCCTTTATGCAGCCCCACATGCAACTTGACCCTCCTTATTCGCTCTTTCACAGCAAGCCTAAATATAGCCCTAACCGGCATCGAAGATGTCTGAAAACTCGGGCCAAAGAAAACGCATTACAAGACCCTTTCACCCATCCAAAAGTGCCCCCAAAGGAAGGCTTTGGGTACAACTGAACTCCCCAGGGGAGCCTTTACGCAGCCCCACATGCAACTGGACCTTCCGGGTTCGCTGTTTCCGAGCAACCCTAAATATAGCCCAAGCCGGCATTGGAGACAACTGAAAACTCGGGCCCCTGAAAATGCGTTGCAACCCCATTCACCCATCTAGAAATGCCCCCAAAGGAAGGCTTTGGGTACAAGTGAACTCCCCAGGGGAGCCTTTACGCAGCCCCACATGCAACTGGACCTTCCGGGTTCACTGTTTCCGAGCAACCCTAAATATAACACTAGCCAGCTTCGAAGAAGCCTGAAAACTCGGGCAACAGAAAAAACGTTACAAGCCCTTTTCGCCCATCCAAAAGTGCCCCCAGAGGAAGGCTTTAGTGACAAGTGAACTCCCCAGGGGAGCCTTTATGCAGCCCCACATGCAACTTGACCCTCCTTATTCGCTCTTTCACAGCAAGCCTAAATATAGCCCTAACCGGCATCGAAGATGTCTGAAAAATCGGGCCAAAGAAAACGCATTACAAGACCCTTTCACCCATCCAAAAGTGCCCCCAAAGGAAGGCTTTGGGTACAACTGAACTCCCCAGGGGAGCCTTTACGCAGCCCCACATGCAACTGGACCTTCCGGGTTCGCTGTTTCCGAGCAACATTAAATATAGCCCAAGCGGGCATTGGAGACAACTGAAAACTCGGGCCCCTGAAAATGCGTTGCAACCCCATTCACCCATCTAGAAATGCCCCCAAAGGAAGGCTTTGGGTACAAGTGAACTCCCCAGGGGAGCCTTTACGCAGCCCCACATGCAACTGGACCTTCCGGGTTCGCTGTTTCCGAGCAACCCTAAATATAACACTAGCCAGCTTGGAAGAAGCCTGAAAACTCGGGCAACAGAAAAAGCGTTACAAGCCCCTTTCGCCCATCCAAAAGTGCCCCCAGAGGAAGGCTTTAGTTACAAGTGAACTCCCCAGGGGAGCCTTTATGCAGCCCCACATGCAACTTGACCCTCCTTATTCGCTCTTTCACAGCAAGCCTAAATATAGCCCTAACTGGCATCGAAGATGACTGAAAAATCGGGCCAAAGAAAACGCCTTACAAGACCCTTTCACCCATCCAAAAGTGCCCCCAAAGGAAGGCTTTGGGTACAAGTGAACTCCCCAGGGGAGCCTTTACGCAGCCCCACATGCAACTGGACCTTCCGGGTTTGCTGTTTCCGAGCAACCTTTAAATATAACACTAGCCAGCTTGGAAGAAGCCTGAAAACTCGGGCAACAGAAAAAGCGTTTCAAGCCCAATTCGCCCATCCAAAAGTGCCCCCAAAGGAAGGCTTTGGGTACAACTGAACTCCCCAGGGGAGCCTTTACGCAGCCCCACATGCAACTGGACCCTCCGTATTCGCTCTTTCACAGCAAGCCTAAATATAGCCCTAACCGGCATCGAAGATGACTGAAAACTCGGGCCCCAGAAAACACCATACAAGACCCTTTCACCCATCCAAAAGTGCCCCCAAAGGAAGGCTTTGGGTACAACTGAACTCCCCAGGGGAGCCTTTACGCAGCCCCACATGCAACTGGACCTTCCGGGTTCGCTGTTTCCGAGCAACCCTAAATATAACACTAGCCAGCTTGGAAGAAGCCTGAAAACTCAGGCAACAGAAAAAGCGTTACAAGCCCCTTTCGCCCATCCAAAAGTGCCCCCAGAGGAAGGCTTTAGTTACAAGTGAACTCCCCAGGGGAGCCTTTATGCAGCCCCACATGCAACTTGACCCTCCTTATTCGCTCTTTCACAGCAAGCCTAAATATAGCCCTAACCGGCATCGAAGATGACTGAAAAATCGGGCCAAAGAAAACGCCTTACAAGACCCTTTCACCCATCCAAAAGTGCCCCCAAAGGAAGGCTTTGGGTACAAGTGAACTCCCCAGGGGAGCCTTTACGCAGCCCCACATGCAACTGGACCTTCCGGGTTCGCTGTTTCCGAGCAACCCTAAATATAGCCCAAGCCGGCATTGGAGACAACTGAAAACTCGGGCCCCTGAAAATGCGTTGCAACCCCATTCACCCATCTAGAAATGCCCCCAAAGGAAGGCTTTGGGTACAAGTGAACTCCCCAGGGGAGCCTTTACGCAGCCCCACATGCAACTGGACCTTCCGGGTTCACTGTTTCCGAGCAACCCTAAATATAACACTAGCCAGCTTCGAAGAAGCCTGAAAACTCGGGCAACAGAAAAAGCGTTACAAGCCCTTTTCGCCCATCCAAAAGTGCCCCCAGAGGAAGGCTTTAGTGACAAGTGAACTCCCCAGGGGAGCCTTTATGCAGCCCCACATGCAACTTGACCCTCCTTATTCGCTCTTTCACAGCAAGCCTAAATATAGCCCTAACCGGCATCGAAGATGTCTGAAAACTCGGGCCAAAGAAAACGCATTACAAGACCCTTTCACCCATCCAAAAGTGCCCCCAAAGGAAGGCTTTGGGTACAACTGAACTCCCCAGGGGAGCCTTTACGCAGCCCCACATGCAACTGGACCTTCCGGGTTCGCTGTTTCCGAGCAACCCTAAATATAGCCCAAGCCGGCATTGGAGACAACTGAAAACTCGGGCCCCTGAAAATGCGTTGCAACCCCATTCACCCATCTAGAAATGCCCCCAAAGGAAGGCTTTGGGTACAAGTGAACTCCCCAGGGGAGCCTTTACGCAGCCCCACATGCAACTGGACCTTCCGGGTTCACTGTTTCCGAGCAACCCTAAATATAACACTAGCCAGCTTCGAAGAAGCCTGAAAACTCGGGCAACAGAAAAAACGTTACAAGCCCTTTTCGCCCATCCAAAAGTGCCCCCAGAGGAAGGCTTTAGTGACAAGTGAACTCCCCAGGGGAGCCTTTATGCAGCCCCACATGCAACTTGACCCTCCTTATTCGCTCTTTCACAGCAAGCCTAAATATAGCCCTAACCGGCATCGAAGATGTCTGAAAAATCGGGCCAAAGAAAACGCATTACAAGACCCTTTCACCCATCCAAAAGTGCCCCCAAAGGAAGGCTTTGGGTACAACTGAACTCCCCAGGGGAGCCTTTACGCAGCCCCACATGCAACTGGACCTTCCGGGTTCGCTGTTTCCGAGCAACATTAAATATAGCCCAAGCGGGCATTGGAGACAACTGAAAAGTCGGGCCCCTGAAAATGCGTTGCAACCCCATTCACCCATCTAGAAATGCCCCCAAAGGAAGGCTTTGGGTACAACTGAACTCCCCAGGGGAGCCTTTACGCAGCCCCACATGCAACTGGACCTTCCGGGTTCGCTGTTTCCGAGCAACCCTAAATATAACACTAGCCAGCTTGGAAGAAGCCTGAAAACTCGGGCAACAGAAAAAGCGTTACAAGCCCCTTTCGCCCATCCAAAAGTGCCCCCAGAGGAAGGCTTTAGTTACAAGTGAACTCCCCAGGGGAGCCTTTATGCAGCCCCACATGCAACTTGACCCTCCTTATTCGCTCTTTCACAGCAAGCCTAAATATAGCCCTAACTGGCATCGAAGATGACTGAAAAATCGGGCCAAAGAAAACGCCTTACAAGACCCTTTCACCCATCCAAAAGTGCCCCCAAAGGAAGGCTTTGGGTACAAGTGAACTCCCCAGGGGAGCCTTTACGCAGCCCCACATGCAACTGGACCTTCCGGGTTTGCTGTTTCCGAGCAACCTTTAAATATAACACTAGCCAGCTTGGAAGAAGCCTGAAAACTCGGGCAACAGAAAAAGCGTTTCAAGCCCAATTCGCCCATCCAAAAGTGCCCCCAAAGGAAGGCTTTGGGTACAACTGAACTCCCCAGGGGAGCCTTTACGCAGCCCCACATGCAACTGGACCCTCCGTATTCGCTCTTTCACAGCAAGCCTAAATATAGCCCTAACCGGCATCGAAGATGACTGAAAACTCGGGCCCCAGAAAACACCATACAAGACCCTTTCACCCATCCAAAAGTGCCCCCAAAGGAAGGCTTTGGGTACAACTGAACTCCCCAGGGGAGCCTTTACGCAGCCCCACATGCAACTGGACCTTCCGGGTTCGCTGTTTCCGAGCAACATTAAATATAGCCCAAGCCGGCATTGGAGACAACTGAAAACTCGGGCCCCTGAAAATGCGTTGCAACCCCATTCACCCATCTAGAAATGCCCCCAAAGGAAGGCTTTGGGTACAACTGAACTCCCCAGGGGAGCCTTTACGCAGCCCCACATGCAACTGGACCTTCCGGGTTCGCTGTTTCCGAGCAACCCTAAATATAACACTAGCCAGCTTGGAAGAAGCCTGAAAACTCGGGCAACAGAAAAAGTGTTACAAGCCCCTTTCGCCCATCCTAAAGTGCCCCCAGAGGAAGGCTTTAGTGACAAGTGAACTCCCCAGGGGAGCCTTTATGCAGCCCCACATGCAACTTGACCCTCCTTATTCGCTCTTTCACAGCAAGCCTAAATATAGCCCTAACCGGCATCGAAGATGACTGAAAAATCGGGCCAAAGAAAACGCCTTACAAGACCCTTTCACCCATTCAAAAGTGCCCAAAAGGAAGGCTTTGGGTACAACTGAACTCCCCAGGGGAGCGTTTATGCAGCCCCACATGCAACTGGACCTACCTGGTTCGCTGTTTCCGAGCAACATTAAATATAGCCCAAGCGGGCATTGGAGACAACTGAAAACTCGGGCCCCTGAAAATGCGTTGCAACCCCATTCACCCATCTAGAAATGCCCCCAAAGGAAGTCTTTGGGTACAAGTGAACTCCCCAGGGGAGCCTTTACGCAGCCCCACATGCAACTGGACCCTCCGTATTCGCTCTTTCACAGCAACCCTAAATATAGCCCTCGGCGCAATGGGAGAAGACTGAAAAAGCGGGCCTCAGAAAACGCATTGCGATACCCCTTGGACCATCCAAAAGTGCCCCCAAAGGAAGGCTTTGGGTACAACTGAACTCCCCAGGAGAGCTTTTATGCAGCCCCACATGCAACTGGACCCTCCGGGTTCGCTGTTTCCGAGCAGCACTAAATATAGCCCTAGCCGGCATGGGAGACGACTGAAAACTGGGGCCACAGAAAAAGCGTTACAAGCCCCTTTCGCCCATCCAAAAGTGCCCCCAAAGGAAGGCTTTAGTTACAAGTGAACTCCCCAGGGGAGCCTTTACGCAGCCCCACATGCAACTTGACCCTCCTTATTCACTCTTTCACAGCAAGCCTAAATATAGCCCTAACCGGCATCGAAGATGACTGAAAAATCGGGCCAAAGAAAACGCCTTACAAGACCCTTTCACCCATCCAAAAGTGCCCCAAAAGGAAGGCTTTGGGTACAACTGAACTCCCCAGGGGAGCCATTACGCAGCCCCACATGCAACTGGACCTTCCGGGTTCGCTGTTTCCGAGCAACATTTAATATAGCCCAAGCGGGCATTGGAGACAACTGAAAAGTCGGGCCCCTGAAAATGCGTTGCAACCCCATTCACCCGTCTAGAAATGCCCCCAAAGGAAGGCTTTGGGTACAACTGAACTCCCCAGGGGAGCCTTTACGCAGCCCCACATGCAACTGGACCTTCCGGGTTCGCTGTTTCCGAGCAACCCTAAATATAACACTAGCCAGCTTGGAAGAAGCCTGAAAACTCGGGCAACAGAAAAAGCGTTACAAGCCCTTTTCACCCATCCAAAAGTGCCCCCAGAGGAAGGCTTTAGTGACAAGTGAACTCCCCAGGGGAGCCTTTATGCAGCCCCACATGCAACTTGACCCTCCTTATTCGCTCTTTCACAGCAAGCCTAAATATAGCCCTAACCGGCATCGAAGATGACTGAAAAATCGGGCCAAAGAAAACGCCTTACAAGACCCTTTCGCCCATCCAAAAGTGCCCCCAAAGGAAGGCTTTGGGTACAACTGAACTCCCCAGGGGAGCCTTTACGCAGCCCCACATGCAACTGGACCTTCCGGGTTCGCTGTTTCCGAGCAACCCTAAATATAGCCCAAGCGGGCATTGGAGACAACTGAAAAGTCGGGCCCCTGAAAATGCGTTGCAACCCCATTCACCCATCTAGAAATGCCCCCAAAGGAAGGCTTTGGGTACAACTGAACTCCCCAGGGGAGCCTTTACGCAGCCCCACATGCAACTGGACCTTCCGGGTTCGCTGTTTCCGAGCAACATTAAATATAACACTAGCCAGCTTGGAAGAAGCCTGAAAACTCGGGCAACAGAAAAAGCGTTACAAGCCCCTTTCGCCTATCCAAAAGTGCCCCCAGAGGAAGGCTTTGGGTACAACTGAACTCCCCAGGGGAGCCTTTACGCAGCCCCACATGCAACTGGACCTTCCGGGTTCGCTGTTTCTGAGCAACCCTAAATATAACACTAGCCAGCTTCGAAGAAGCCTGAAAACTCGGGCAACAGAAAAAGCGTTACAAGCCCCATTCGCCCATCCAAAAGTGCCCCCAGAGGAAGGCTTTAGTTACAAGTGAACTCCCCAGGGGAGCCTTTATGCAGCCCCACATGCAACTTGACCCTCCTTATTCGCTCTTTCACAGCAAGCCTAAATATAGCCCTAACAGGCATCGAAGATGACTGAAAAATCGGGCCAAATAAAACGCCTTACAAGACCCTTTCGCCCATCCAAAAGTGCCCCCAAAGGAAGGCTTTGGGTACAGCTGAACTCCCCAGGGGAGCCTTTACGCAGCCCCACATGCAACTGGACCTTCCGGGTTCGCTGTTTCCGAGCAACTTTAAATATAGCCCAAGCGGGCATTGGAGACAACTGAAAACTCGGGCCCCAGAAAATGCGTTGCAACCCCATTCACCCATCTAGAAATGCCCCCAAAGGAAGGCTTTGGGTACAACTGAACTCCCCAGGGGAGCCTTTACGCAGCCCCACATGCAACTGGACCTTCCGGGTTCGCTGTTTCCGAGCAACCCTAAATATAACACTAGCCAGCTTGGAAGAAGCCTGAAAACTCGGGCAACAGAAAAAGCGTTACAAGCCCCTTTCGCCCATCCAAAAGTGCCCCCAGAGGAAGGCTTTGGGTACAAGTGAACTCCCCAGGGGAGCCTTTATGCAGCCCCACATGCAAATGGACCCTCCGTATTTGCTCTTTCACAGCAAGCCTAAATATATCCGTAGCCGGCATCGGAGATGACTGAAGAAGCGGGCCTCAGAAAACGCATTGCGACTTTCTTTCGCCCATCCAAAAGTGCCCCCAAAGGAAGGCTTAGGGTACATCTGAACTCCCCAGGGGAGCCTTTATGCAGCCCCACATGCAACTGGACCCTCTGGGTTCGCTGTTTCCGAGCAACACTAAGTATAGCCCTAGCCGGCATGGGAGACAACTGAAAAGTCGGGCCCCTGAAAATGCGTTGCAACCCCATTCACCCATCTAGAAATGCCCCCAAAGGAAGGCTTTGGGTACAACTGAACTCCCCAGGGGAGCCTTTACGCAGCCCCACATGCAACTGGACCTTCCGGGTTCGCTGTTTCCGAGCAACCCTAAATATAACACTAGCCAGCTTGGAAGAAGCCTGAAAACTCGGGCAACAGAAAAAGTGTTACAAGCCCCTTTCGCCCATCCTAAAGTGCCCCCAGAGGAAGGCTTTAGTTACAAGTGAACTCCCCAGGGGAGCCTTTATGCAGCCCCACATGCAACTTGACCCTCCTTATTCGCTCTTTCACAGCAAGCCTAAATATAGCCCTAACCGGCATCGAAGATGACTGAAAAATCGGGCCAAAGAAAACGCCTTACAAGACCCTTTAACCCATCCAAATGTGCCCAAAAGGAAGGCTTTGGGTACAACTGAACTCCCCAGGGGAGCCTTTATGCAGCCCCACATGCAACTGGACCTACCTGGTTCGCTGTTTCCGAGCAACATTAAATATAGCCCAAGCGGGCATTGGAGACAACTGAAAAGTCGGGCCCCTGAAAATGCGTTGCAACCCCATTCACCCATCTAGAAATGCCCCCAAAGGAAGGCTTTGGGTACAAGTGAACTCCCCAGGGGAGCCTTTACGCAGCCCCACATGCAACTGGACCCTCCGTATTCGCTCTTTCACAGCAACCCTAAATATAGCCCTCGGCGCAATGGGAGAAGACTGAAAAAGCGGGCCTCAGAAAACGCATTGCGATAACCCTTGGACCATCCAAAAGTGCCCCCAAAGGAAGGCTTTGGGTACAACTGAACTCCCCAGGAGAGCTTTTATGCAGCCCCACATGCAACTGGACCCTCCGGGTTCGCTGTTTCCGAGCAGCACTAAATATAGCCCTAGCCGGCATGGGAGACGACTGAAAACTGGGGCCACAGAAAAAGCGTTACAAGCCCCTTTCGCCCATCCAAAAGTGCCCCCAAAGGAAGGCTTTAGTTACAAGTGAACTCCCCAGGGGAGCCTTTACGCAGCCCCACATGCAACTTGACCCTCCTTATTCACTCTTTCACAGCAAGCCTAAATATAGCCCTAACCGGCATCGAAGATGACTGAAAAATCGGGCCACAGAAAACGCCTTACCAGACCCTTTCACCCATCCAAAAGTGCCCCAAAAGGAAGGCTTTGGGTACAACTGAACTCCCCAGGGGAGCCTTTACGCAGCCCCACATGCAACTGGACCTTCCGGGTTCGCTGTTTCCGAGCAACATTTAATATAGCCCAAGCGGGCATTGGAGACAACTGAAAAGTCGGGCCCCTGAAAATGCGTTGCAACCCCATTCACCCATCTAGAAATGCCCCCAAAGGAAGGCTTTGGGTACAAGTGAACTCCCCAGGGGAGCCTTTACGCAGCCCCACATGCAACTGGACCTTCCGGGTTCGCTGTTTCCGAGCAACCCTAAATATAACACTAGCCAGCTTGGAAGAAGCCTGAAAACTCGGGCAACAGAAAAAGCGTTACAAGCCCCTTTCGCCCATCCAAAAGTGCCCCCAGAGGAAGGCTTTAGTGACAAGTGAACTCCCCAGGGGAGCCTTTATGCAGCCCCACATGCAACTTGACCCTCCTTATTCGCTCTTTCACAGCAAGCCTAAATATAGCCCTAACCGGCATCGAAGATGACTGAAAAATCGGGCCAAATAAAACGCCTTACAAGACCCTTTCGCCCATCCAAAAGTGCCCCCAAAGGAAGGCTTTGGGTACAACTGAACTCCCCAGGGGAGCCTTTACGCAGCCCCACATGCAACTGGACCTTCCGGGTTCGCTGTTTCCGATCAACATTAAATATAGCCCAAGCGGGCATTGGAGACAACTGAAAACTCGGGCCCCTGAAAATGCGTTGCAACCCCATTCACCCATCTAGAAATGCCCCCAAAGGAAAGCTTTGGGTACAAGTGAACTCCCCAGGGGAGCCTTTACGCAGCCCCACATGCAACTGGACCCTCCGTATTCGCTCTTTCACAGCAAGCCTAAATATAGCCCTAACCCGCATGGCAGACGGCTGAAAAGTCGGGCCCCAGAAAACACCTTACAAGACCCTTTCACCCATCCAAAGGTGCCCCCAAAGGAAGGCTTTGGGTACAAGTGAACTCCCCAGGGGAGCCTTTACGCAGCCCCACATGCAACTGGACCTTCCGGGTTCGCTGTTTCCGAGCAACCCTAAATATAACACTAGCCAGCTTGGAAGAAGCCTGAAAACTCGGGCAACAGAAAAAGCGTTACAAGCCCCTTTCGCCCATCCAAAAGTGCCCCCAGAGGAAGGCTTTAGTTACAAGTGAACTCCCCAGGGGAGCCTTTACGCAGCCCCACATGCAACTGGACCCTCCGTATTCGCTCTTTCACAGCAACCCTAAATATATCCCTGGCAAGCATGGCAGACGGCTAAAAACTCGGGCCCCAGAAAACACCTTACAAGACCCTTTCACCCATTCAAAAGTGCCCCCAAAGGAAGGCTTTGGGTACAACTGAACTCCCCAGGGGAGCCTTTATGCAGCCCCACATGCAACTTGACCCTCCTTATTCGCTCTTTCACAGCAACCCTAAATATAGCCCTAACCGGCATCGAAGATGACTGAAAAATCGGGCCAAAGAAAAAGCCTTACAAGACCCTTTCACCCATCCAAAAGTGCCCCCAAAGGAAGGCTTTGGGTACAACTGAACTCCCCAGGGGAGCCTTTACGCAGCCCCACATGCAACTGGACCTTCCGGGTTCGCTGTTTCCGAGCAACCCTAAATATAACACTAGCCAGCTTGGAAGAAGCCTGAAAACTCGGGCAACAGAAAAAGCGTTACAAGCCCCTTTCGCCCATCCAAAAGTGCCCCCAGAGGAAGGCTTTAGTTACAAGTGAACTCCCCAGGGGAGCCTTTACGCAGCCCCACATGCAACTTGACCCTCCTTATTCGCTCTTTCACAGCAAGCCTAAATATAGCCCTAACCGGCATCGAAGATGACTGAAAAATCGGGCCAAAGAAAACGCCTTACAAGACCCTTTCACCCATCCAAAAGTGCCCCCAAAGGAAGGCTTTGGGTACAACTGAACTCCCCAGGGGAGCCTTTACGCAGCCCCACATGCAACTGGACCTTCCGGGTTGGCTGTTTCCGAGCAACATTAAATATAGCCCAAGCCGGCGTTGGAGACAAATGAAAACTCGGGCCCCTGAAAATGCGTTGCAACCCCATTCACCCATCTAGAAATGCCCCCAAAGAAGGCTTTGGGTACAAGTGAACTCCCCAGGGGAGCCTTTACGCAGCCCCACATGCAACTGGACCCTCCGTATTCGCTCTTTCACAGCAACCCTAAATATAGCCCTAACCCGCATGGTAGACGGCTGAAAACTCGGGCCCCAGAAAACACCTTACAAGACCCTTTCACCCATCCAAAAGTGCCCCCAAAGGAAGGCTTTGGGTACAACTGAACTCCCCAGGGGAGCCTTTACGCAGCCCCACATGCAACTGCACCTTCCGGGTTCGCTGTTTCCGAGCAACCCTAAATATAACACTAGCCAGCTTGGAAGAAGCCTGAAAACTCGGGCAACAGAAAAAGCGTTACAAGCCCCTTTCGCCCATCCAAAAGTGCCCCCAGAGGAAGGCTTTAGTTACAAGTGAACTCCCCAGGGGAGCCTTTACGCAGCCCCACATGCAACTTGACCCTCCTTATTCGCTCTTTCACAGCAAGCCTAAATATAGCCCTAACCGGCATCGAAGATGACTGAAAAATCGGGCCAAAGAAAACGCCTTACAAGACCCTTTCACCCATCCAAAAGTGCCCCCAAAGGAAGGCTTTGGGTACAACTGAACTCCCCAGGGGAGCCTTTACGCAGCCCCACATGCAACTGGACCTTCCGGGTTCGCTGTTTCCGAGCAACATTTAATATAGCCGAAGCGGGCATTGGAGACAACTGAAAAGTCGGGCCCCTGAAAATGCGTTGCAACCCCATTCACCCATCTAGAAATGCCCCCAAAGGAAGGCTTTGGGTACAACTGAACTCCCCAGGGGAGCCTTTACGCAGCCCCACATGCAACTGGACCTTCCGGGTTCGCTGTTTCCGAGCAACCCTAAATATAACACTAGCCAGCTTGGAAGAAGCCTGAAAACTCGGGCAACAGAAAAAGCGTTACAAGCCCCTTTCGCCCATCCAAAAGTGCCCCCAGAGGAAGGCTTTAGTTACAAGTGAACTCCCCAGGGGAGCCTTTATGCAGCCCCACATGCAACTTGACCCTCCTTATTCGCTCTTTCACAGCAAGCCTAAATATAGCCCTAACCGGCATCGAAGATGACTGAAAAATCGGGCCAAAGAAAACGCCTTACAAGACCCTTTCACCCATCCAAAAGTGCCCCCAAAGGAAGGCTTTGGGTACAACTGAACTCCCCAGGGGAGCCTTTACGCAACCCCACATGAAACTGGACCTTCCGTGTTCGCTGTTTCCGAGCAACCCTAAATATAGTCCAAGCTGGCATTGGAGACAACTGAAAACTCGAGCCCCTGAAAATGCGTTGCAACCCCATTCACCCATCCAAAAGTGCCCCCAAAGGAAGGCTTTGGGTACAACTGAACTCCCCAGGGGAGCCTTTACGCAGCCCCACATGCAACTGGACCTTCCGGGTTCACTGTTTCCGAGCAACATTAAATATAGCCCAAGTGGGCATTGGAGACAACTGAAAACTCGGGCCCCTGAAAATGCGTTGCAACCCCATTCACCCATCTAGAAATGCCCCCAAAGGAAGGCTTTGGGTACAACTGAACTCCCCAGGGGAGCCTTTACGCAGCCCCACATGCAACTGGACCTTCCGGGTTCCCTGTTTCCGAGCAACATTAAATATAGCCCAAGCCGGCGTTGGAGACAAATGAAAACTCGGGCCCCTGAAAATGCGTTGCAACCCCATTCACCCATCTAGAAATGCCCCCAAAGGAAGGCTTTGGGTACAAGTGAACTCCCCAGGGGAGCCTTTACGCAGCCCCACATGCAACTGGACCCTCCGTATTCGCTCTTTCACAGCAACCCTAAATATAGCCCTAACCCGCATGGTAGACGGCTGAAAACTCGGGCCCCAGAAAACACCTTACAAGACCCTTTCACCCATCCAAAAGTGCCCCCAAAGGAAGGCTTTGGGTACAACTGAACTCCCCAGGGGAGCCTTTACGCAGCCCCACATGCAACTGGACCTTCCGGGTTCGCTGTTTCCGAGCAACCCTAAATATAACACTAGCCAGCTTGGAAGAAGCCTGAAAACTCGGGCAACAGAAAAAGCGTTACAAGCCCCTTTCGCCCATCCAAAAGTGCCCCCAGAGGAAGGCTTTAGTTACAAGTGAACTCCCCAGGGGAGCCTTTACGCAGCCCCACATGCAACTTGACCCTCCTTATTCGCTCTTTCACAGCAAGCCTAAATATAGCCCTAACCGGCATCGAAGATGACTGAAAAATCGGGCCAAAGAAAACGCATTACAAGACCCTTTCACCCATCCAAAAGTGCCCCCAAAGGAAGGCTTTGGGTACAACTGAACTCCCCAGGGGAGCCTTTACGCAGCCCCACATGCAACTGGACCTTCCGGGTTCGCTGTTTCCGAGCAACATTAAATATAGCCCAAGCGGGCATTGGAGACAACTGAAAACTCGGGCCCCTGAAAATGCGTTGCAACCCCATTCACCCATCTAGAAATGCCCCCAAAGGAAGGCTTTGGGTACAACTGAACTCCCCAGGGGAGCCTTTACGCAGCCCCACATGCAACTGGACCTTCCGGGTTCGCTGTTTCCGAGCAACCCTAAATATAACACTAGCCAGCTTGGAAGAAGCCTGAAAACTCGGGCAACAGAAAAAGCGTTACAAGCCCCTTTCGCCCATCCAAAAGTGCCCCCAGAGGAAGGCTTTAGTTACAAGTGAACTCCCCAGGGGAGCCTTTATGCAGCCCCACATGCAACTTGACCCTCCTTATTCGCTCTTTCACAGCAAGCCTAAATATAGCCCTAACCGGCATCGAAGATGACTGAAAAATCGGGCCAAAGAAAACGCCTTACAAGACCCTTTCACCCATCCAAAAGTGCCCCCAAAGGAAGGCTTTGGGTACAACTGAACTCCCCAGGGGAGCCTTTACGCAACCCCACATGAAACTGGACCTTCCGTGTTCGCTGTTTCCGAGCAACCCTAAATATAGTCCAAGCTGGCATTGGAGACAACTGAAAACTCGAGCCCCTGAAAATGCGTTGCAACCCCATTCACCCATCCAAAAGTGCCCCCAAAGGAAGGCTTTGGGTACAACTGAACTCCCCAGGGGAGCCTTTACGCAGCCCCACATGCAACTGGACCTTCCGGGTTCGCTGTTTCCGAGCAACCTTTAAGTATAACACTAGCCAGCTTGGAAGAAGCCTGAAAACTCGGGCAACAGAAAATGCGTTGCAACCCCATTCACCCATCTAGAAATGCCCCCAAAGGAAGGCTTTGGGTACAAGTGAACTCCCCAGGGGAGCCTTTATGCAGCCCCACATGCAACTGGACCTTCCGGGTTCGCTGTTTCTGAGCATCCTTTAAGTATAACACTAGCCAGCTTGGAAGAAGCCTGAAAACTCGGGCAACAGAAAAAGCGTTTCAAGCCCCATTCGCCCATCCAAAAGTGCCCCCAAAGGAAGGCTTTGGGTACAACTGAACTCCCCAGGGGAGCCTTTATGCAGCCCCACATGCAACTTGACCCTCCTTATTCGCTCTTTCACAGCAAGCCTAAATATAGCCCTAACCGGCATCGAAGATGACTGAAAAATCGGGCCAAAGAAAACGCCTTACAAGACCCTGTCACCCATCTAGAAATGCCCCCAAAGGAAGGCTTTGGGTACAAGTGAACTCCCCAGGGGAGCCTTTACGCAGCCCCACATGCAACTGGACCCTCCGTATTCGCTCTTTCACAGCAACCCTAAATATAGCCCTAACCCGCATGGCAGACGGCTGAAAACTCGGGCCCCAGAAAACACCTTACAAGACCCTTTCACCCATCCAAAAGTGCCCCCAAAGGAAGGCTTTGGGTACAACTGAACTCCCCAGGGGAGCCTTTACGCAGCCCCACATGCAACTGGACCTTCCGGGTTCGCTGTTTCCGAGCAACCCTAAATATAACACTAGCCAGCTTGGAAGAAGCCTGAAAACTCGGGCAACAGAAAAAGCGTTACAAGCCCCTTTCGCCCATCCAAAAGTGCCCCTAGAGGAAGGCTTTAGTTACAAGTGAACTCCCCAGGGGAGCCTTTATGCAGCCCCACATGCAACTTGACCCTCCTTATTCGCTCTTTCACAGCAAGCCTAAATATAGCCCTAACCGGCATCGAAGATGACTGAAAAATCGGGCCAAAGAAAACGCCTTACAAGACCCTTTCACCCATCCAAAAGTGCCCCCAAAGGAAGGCTTTGGGTACAACTGAACTCCCCAGGGGAGCCTTTACGCAGCCCCACATGCAACTGGACCTTCCGGGTTCGCTGTTTCCGAGCAACCTTTAAATATAACACTAGCCAGCTTGGAAGAACCCTAAAACTCGGGCAACAGAAAAAGCCTTTCAAGCCCCATTCGCCCATCCAAAAGTGCCCCCAAAGGAAGGCTTTGGGTACAACTGAACTCCCCAGGGGAGCCTTTACGCAGCCCCACATGCAACTGGACCTTCCGGGTTCACTGTTTCCGAGCAACATTAAATATAGCCCAAGTGGGCATTGGAGACAACTGAAAACTCGGGCCCCTGAAAATGCGTTGCAACCCCATTCACCCATCTAGAAATGCCCCCAAAGGAAGGCTTTGGGTACAACTGAACTCCCCAGGGGAGCCTTTACGCAGCCCCACATGCAACTGGACCTTCCGGGTTCCCTGTTTCCGAGCAACCCTAAATATAACACTAGCCAGCATGGAAGAAGTCTGAAAACTCGGGCAACAGAAAAAGCGTTACAAGCCCCTTTCGCCCATCCAAAAGTGCCCCCAGAGGAAGGCTTTAGTTACAAGTGAACTCCCCAGGGGAGCCTTTATGCAGCCCCACATGCAACTTGACCCTCCTTATTCGCTCTTTCACAGCAAGCCTAAATATAGCCCTAACCGGCATCGAAGATGACTGAAAAATCGGGCCAAAGAAAACGCCTTACAAGACCCTTTCACCCATCCAAAAGAGCCCCCAAAGGAAGGCTTTGGGTACAACTGAACTCCCCAGGGGAGCCTTTACGCAGCCCCACATGCAACTGGACCTTCCGGGTTCGCTGTTTCCGAGCAACCCTAAATATAACACTAGCCAGCTTGGAAGAAGCCTGAAAACTCGGGCAACAGAAAAAGCGTTACAAGCCCCTTTCTCCCATCCAAAAGTGCCCCCAGAGGAAGGCTTTAGTTACAAGTGAACTCCCCAGGGGAGCCTTTATGCAGCCCCACATGCAACTGGACCTTCCGGGTTTGCTGTTTCCGAGCAACCTTTAAATATAACACTAGCCAGCTTGGAAGAAGCCTGAAAACTCGGGCAACAGAAAAAGCGTTTCAAGCCCAATTCGCCCATCCAAAAGTGCCCCCAAAGGAAGGCTTTGGGTACAACTGAACTCCCCAGGGGAGCCTTTACGCAGCCCCACATGCAACTGGATCTTCCGGGTTCGCTGTTTCCGAGCAGCACTAAATATAACACTAGCCAGCTTGGAAGAAGCCTGAAAACTCGGGCAACAGAAAAAGCGTTACAAGCCCCTTTCGCCCATCCAAAAGTGCCCCCAGAGGAAGGCTTTAGTTACAAGTGAACTCCCCAGGGGAGCCTTTATGCAGCCCCACATGCAACTTGACCCTCCTTATTCGCTCTTTCACAGCAAGCCTAAATATAGCCCTAACCGGCATCGAAGATGACTGAAAAATCGGGCCAAAGAAAACGCATTACAAGACCCTTTCACCCATCCAAAAGTGCCCCCAAAGGAAGGCTTTGGGTACAACTGAACTCCCCAGGGGAGCCTTTACGCAGCCCCACATGCAACTGGACCTTCCGGGTTCGCTGTTTCCGAGCAACATTAAATATAGCCCAAGCGGGCATTGGAGACAACTGAAAACTCGGGCCCCTGAAAATGCGTTGCAACCCCATTCACCCATCTAGAAATGCCCCCAAAGGAAGGCTTTGGGTACAACTGAACTCCCCAGGGGAGCCTTTACGCAGCCCCACATGCAACTGGACCTTCCGGGTTCGCTGTTTCCGAGCAACCCTAAATATAACACTAGCCAGCTTGGAAGAAGCCTGAAAACTCGGGCAACAGAAAAAGCGTTACAAGCCCCTTTCGCCCATCCAAAAGTGCCCCCAGAGGAAGGCTTTAGTTACAAGTGAACTCCCCAGGGGAGCCATTATGCAGCCCCACATGCAACTTGACCCTCCTTATTCGCTCTTTCACAGCAAGCCTAAATATAGCCCTAACCGGCATCGAAGATGACTGAAAAATCGGGCCAAAGAAAACGCCTTACAAGACCCTTTCACCCATCCAAAAGTGCCCCCAAAGGAAGGCTTTGGGTACAACTGAACTCCCCAGGGGAGCCTTTACGCAGCCCCACATGCAACTGGACCTTCCGGGTTCGCTGTTTCTGAGCAACCTTTAAGTATAACACTAGCCAGCTTGGAAGAAGCCTGAAAACTCGGGCAACAGAAAAAGCGTTTCAAGCCCCATTCGCCCATCCAAAAGTGCCCCCAAAGGAAGGCTTTGGGTACAAGTGAACTCCCCAGGGGAGCCTTTACGCAGCCCCACATGCAACTGGACCTTCCGGGTTCGCTGTTTCCGAGCAACATTAAATATAGCCCAAGCGGGCATTGGAGACAAGTGAAAACTCGGGCCCCTGAAAATGCGTTGCAACCCCATTCACCCATCTAGAAATGCCCCCAAAGGAAGGCTTTGGGTACAACTGAACTCCCCAGGGGAGCCTTTACGCAGCCCCACATGCAACTGGACCTTCCGGGTTCCCTGTTTCCGAGCAACCCTAAATATAACACTAGCCAGCATGGAAGAAGCCTGAAAACTCGGGCAACAGAAAAAGCGTTACAAGCTCCTTTCGCCCATCCAAAAGTGCCCCCAGAGGAAGGCTTTAGTTACAAGTGAACTCCCCAGGGGAGCCTTTATGCAGCCCCACATGCAACTTGACCCTCCTTATTCGCTCTTTCACAGCAAGCCTAAATATAGCCCTAACCGGCATCGAAGATGACTGAAAAATCGGGCCAAAGAAAACGCCTTACAAGACCCTTTCACCCATCCAAAAGAGCCCCCAAAGGAAGGCTTTGGGTACAACTGAACTCCCCAGGGGAGCCTTTACGCAGCCCCACATGCAACTGGACCTTCCGGGTTCGCTGTTTCCGAGCAACCCTAAATATAACACTAGCCAGCTTGGAAGAAGCCTGAAAACTCGGGCAACAGAAAAAGCGTTACAAGCCCCTTTCTCCCATCCAAAAGTGCCCCCAGAGGAAGGCTTTAGTTACAAGTGAACTCCCCAGGGGAGCCTTTATGCAGCCCCACATGCAACTTGACCCTCCTTATTTGCTCTTTCACAGCAAGCCTAAATATAGCCCTAACCGGCATCGAAGATGACTGAAAAATCGGGCCAAAGAAAACGCCTTACAAGACCCTTTCACCCATCCAAAAGTGCCCCCAAAGGAAGGCTTTGGGTACAACTGAACTCCCCAGGGGAGCCTTTACGCAGCCCCACATGCAACTGGACCTTCCGGGTTCGCTGTTTCCGAGCAACCCTAAATATAACACTAGCCAGCTTGGAAGAAGCCTGAAAACTCGGGCAACAGAAAAAGCGTTACAAGCCCCTTTCGCCCATCCAAAAGTGCCCCCAGAGGAAGGCTTTAGTTACAAGTGAACTCCCCAGGGGAGCCTTTATGCAGCCCCACATGCAACTTGACCCTCCTTATTCGCTCTTTCACAGCAAGCCTAAATATAGCCCTAACCGGCATCGAAGATGACTGAAAAATCGGGCCAAAGAAAACGCCTTACAAGACCCTTTCACCCATCCAAAAGTGCCCCCAAAGGAAGGCTTTGGGTACAACTGAACTCCCCAGGGGAGCCTTTACGCAGCCCCACATGCAACTGGACCTTCCGGGTTTGCTGTTTCCGAGCAACCTTTAAATATAACACTAGCCAGCTTGGAAGAAGCCTGAAAACTCGGGCAACAGAAAAAGCGTTTCAAGCCCAATTCGCCCATCCAAAAGTGCCCCCAAAGGAAGGCTTTGGGTACAACTGAACTCCCCAGGGGAGCCTTTACGCAGCCCCACATGCAACTGGATCTTCCGGGTTCGCTGTTTCCGAGCAACCCTAAATATAACACTAGCCAGCTTGGAAGAAGCCTGAAAACTCGGGCAACAGAAAAAGCGTTACAAGCCCCTTTCGCCCATCCAAAAGTGCCCCCAGAGGAAGGCTTTAGTTACAAGTGAACTCCCCAGGGGAGCCTTTATGCAGCCCCACATGCAACTTGACCCTCCTTATTCGCTCTTTCACAGCAAGCCTAAATATAGCCCTAACCGGCATCGAAGATGACTGAAAAATCGGGCCAAAGAAAACGCCTTACAAGACCCTTTCACCCATCCAAAAGTGCCCCCAAAGGAAGGCTTTGGGTACAACTGAACTCCCCAGGGGAGCCTTTACGCAGCCCCACATGCAACTGGACCTTCCGGGTTCGCTGTTTCTGAGCAACCTTTAAGTATAACACTAGCCAGCTTGGAAGAAGCCTGAAAACTCGGGCAACAGAAAAAGCGTTTCAAGCCCCATTCGCCCATCCAAAAGTGCCCCCAAAGGAAGGCTTTGGGTACAAGTGAACTCCCCAGGGGAGCCTTTACGCAGCCCCACATGCAACTGGACCTTCCGGGTTCGCTGTTTCCGAGCAACATTAAATATAGCCCAAGCGGGCATTGGAGACAAGTGAAAACTCGGGCCCCTGAAAATGCGTTGCAACCCCATTCACCCATCTAGAAATGCCCCCAAAGGAAGGCTTTGGGTACAAGTGAACTCCCCAGGGGAGCCTTTACGCAGCCCCACATGCAACTGGACCTTCCGGGTTCCCTGTTTCCGAGCAACCCTAAATATAACACTAGCCAGCTTGGAAGAAGCCTGAAAACTCGGGCAACAGAAAAAGCGTTACAAGCCCCTTTCGCCCATCCAAAAGTGCCCCCAGAGGAAGGCTTTAGTTACAAGTGAACTCCCCAGGGGAGCCTTTATGCAGCCCCACATGCAACTTGACCCTCCTTATTCGCTCTTTCACAGCAAGCCTAAATATAGCCCTAACCGGCATCAAAGATGACTGAAAAATCGGGCCAAAGAAAACGCCTTACAAGACCCTTTCACCCATCTAGAAATGCCCCCAAAGGAAGGCTTTGGGTACAAGTGAACTCCCCAGGGGAGCCATTACGCAGCCCCACATGCAACTGGACCTTCCGGGTTCGCTGTTTCCGAGCACCATTAAATATAGCCCAAGCCGGCATTGGAGACAAATGAAAACTCGGGCCCCTTAAAATGCGTTGCAACCCCATTCACCCATCTAGAAATGCCCCCAAAGGAAGGCTTTGGGTACAAGTGAACTCCCCAGGGGAGCCTTTACGCAGCCCCACATGCAACTGGACCCTCCGTATTCGCTCTTTCACAGCAACCCTAAATATAGCCCTAACCCGCATGGCAGACGGCTGAAAACTCGGGCCCCAGAAAACACCTTACAAGACCCTTTCACCCATCCAAAAGTGCCCCCAAAGGAAGGCTTTGGGTACAACTGAACTCCCCAGGGGAGCCTTTACGCAGCCCCACATGCAACTGGACCTTCCGGGTTCGCTGTTTCCGAGCAACCCTAAATATAACACTAGCCAGCTTGGAAGAAGCCTGAAAACTCGGGCAACAGAAAAAGCGTTACAAGCCCCTTTCGCCCATCCAAAAGTGCCCCCAGAGGAAGGCTTTAGTTACAAGTGAACTCCCCAGGGGAGCCTTTATGCAGCCCCACATGCAACTTGACCCTCCTTATTCGCTCTTTCACAGCAAGCCTAAATATAGCCCTAACCGGCATCGAAGATGACTGAAAAATCGGGCCAAAGAAAACGCCTTACAAGACCCTTTCACCCATCCAAAAGTGCCCCCAAAGGAAGGCTTTGGGTACAACTGAACTCCCCAGGGGAGCCTTTACGCAGCCCCACATGCAACTGGACCTTCCGGGTTCGCTGTTTCCGAGCAACATTAAATATAGCCCAAGCGGGCATTGGAGACAACTGAAAACTCGGGCCCCTGAAAATGCGTTGCAACCCCATTCACCCATCTAGAAATGCCCCCAAAGGAAGGCTTTGGGTACAACTGAACTCCCCAGGGGAGCCTTTACGCAGCCCCACATGCAACTGGACCTTCCGGGTTCGCTGTTTCCGAGCAACCCTAAATATAACACTAGCCAGCTTGGAAGAAGCCTGAAAACTCGGGCAACAGAAAAAGCGTTACAAGCCCCTTTCGCCCATCCAAAAGTGCCCCCAGAGGAAGGCTTTAGTTACAAGTGAACTCCCCAGGGGAGCCATTATGCAGCCCCACATGCAACTTGACCCTCCTTATTCGCTCTTTCACAGCAAGCCTAAATATAGCCCTAACCGGCATCGAAGATGACTGAAAAATCGGGCCAAAGAAAACGCCTTACAAGACCCTTTCACCCATCCAAAAGTGCCCCCAAAGGAAGGCTTTGGGTACAACTGAACTCCCCAGGGGAGCCTTTACGCAGCCCCACATGCAACTGGACCTTCCGGGTTCGCTGTTTCCGAGCAACCTTTAAGTATAACACTAGCCAGCTTGGAAGAAGCCTGAAAACTCGGGCAACAGAAAAAGCGTTTCAAGCCCCATTCGCCCATCCAAAAGTGCCCCCAAAGGAAGGCTTTGGGTACAACTGAACTCCCCAGGGGAGCCTTTACGCAGCCCCACATGCAACTGGACCTTCCGGGTTCGCTGTTTCCGAGCAACATTAAATATAGCCCAAGCGGGCATTGGAGACAAGTGAAAACTCGGGCCCCTGAAAATGCGTTGCAACCCCATTCACCCATCTAGAAATGCCCCCAAAGGAAGGCTTTGGGTACAAGTGAACTCCCCAGGGGAGCCTTTACGCAGCCCCACATGCAACTGGACCTTCCGGGTTCGCTGTTTCCGAGCAACCCTAAATATAACACTAGCCAGCTTGGAAGAAGCCTGAAAACTCGGGCAACAGAAAAAGCGTTACAAGCCCCTTTCGCCCATCCAAAAGTGCCCCCAGAGGAAGGCTTTAGTTACAAGTGAACTCCCCAGGGGAGCCTTTATGCAGCCCCACATGCAACTTGACCCTCCTTATTCGCTCTTTCACAGCAAGCCTAAATATAGCCCTAACCGGCATCGAAGATGACTGAAAAATCGGGCCAAAGAAAACGCCTTACAAGACCCTTTCACCCATCCAAAAGAGCCCCCAAAGGAAGGCTTTGGGTACAACTGAACTCCCCAGGGGAGCCTTTACGCAGCCCCACATGCAACTGGACCTTCCGGGTTCGCTGTTTCCGAGCAACCCTAAATATAACACTAGCCAGCTTGGAAGAAGCCTGAAAACTCGGGCAACAGAAAAAGCGTTACAAGCCCCTTTCGCCCATCCAAAAGTGCCCCCAGAGGAAGGCTTTAGTTACAAGTGAACTCCCCAGGGGAGCCATTACGCAGCCCCACATGCAACTGGACCCTCCGGGTTCGCTGTTTCCGAGCAACATTAAATATAGCCCAAGCCGGCATTGGAGACAACTGAAAACTCGGGCCCCTGAAAATGCGTTGCAACCCCATTCACCCATCTAGAAATACCCCCACAGGAATGCTTTGGGTACAAGTGAACTCCCCAGGGGAGCCTTTACGCAGCCCCACATGCAACTGGACCCTCCGTATTCGCTCTTTCACAGCAACCCTAAATATATCCCTGGCAAGCATGGCAGACGGCTGAAAACTCGGGCCCCAGAAAACACCTTACAAGACCCTTTCACCCATTCAAAAGTGCCCCCAAAGGAAGGCTTTGGGTACAACTGAACTCCCCAGGGGAGCCTTTACGCAGCCCCACATGCAACTGGACCTTCCGGGTTCGCTGTTTCCGAGCAACCCTAAATATAACACTAGCCAGCTTGGAAGAAGCCTGAAAACTCGGGCAACAGAAAAAGCGTTACAAGCCCCTTTCGCCCATCCAAAAGTGCCCCCAGAGGAAGGCTTTAGTTACAAGTGAACTCCCCAGGGGAGCCATTATGCAGCCCCACATGCAACTTGACCCTCCTTATTCGCTCTTTCACAGCAAGCCTAAATATAGCCCTAACTGGCATCGAAGATGACTGAAAAATCGGCCAAAGAAAACGCCTTACAAGACCCTTTCACTCATCCAAAAGTGCCCCCAAAGGAAGGCTTTGGGTACAAGTGAACTCCCCAGGGGAGCCTTTACGCAGCCCCACATGCAACTGGACCTTCCGGGTTCGCTGTTTCCGAGCAACCTTTAAATATAACACTAGCCAGCTTGGAAGAAGCCTGAAAACTCGGGCAACAGAAAAAGCGTTTCAAGCCCCATTCGCCCATCCAAAAGTGCCCCCAAAGGAAGGCTTTGGGTACAAGTGAACTCCCCAGGGGAGCCTTTACGCAGCCCCACATGCAACTGGACCTTCCGGGTTCGCTGTTTCCGAGCAACATTAAATATAGCCCAAGCGGGCATTGGAGACAACTGAAAACTCGGGCCCCTGAAAATGCGTTGCAACCCCATTCACCCATCTAGAAATGCCCCCAAAGGAAGGCTTTGGGTACAACTGAACTCCCCAGGGGAGCCTTTACGCAGCCCCACATGCAACTGGACCTTCCGGGTTC